>NC_079292.1:65659610-65968031 GCF_023638135.1 Falco biarmicus
GGAGCTTGACACATGCTGACATATCTTGCTGTGATGACTTAAGTTCTTCCTACTCTAGTTGTCGACTTCGGTTGAAAGTTACACAAACTTGTAGCACTCTTGGCAGAAAGAAATGTGTGTGAGTACTTAACAGCTGCTTTAGTACAAAGTCCAACAGTTTAGCTTTAATAGTCTTCTCTGACAGTTTCAGCTAAGCTACTGAACTTTGCATCAAAGTGGCTGTGGACTCGCATGCTGTGCTCTGTCTGTAAAGTGCTAGAGGTCCTAATACGTAGGCATAATATAATTATCCCACTTAAGCAGTCTGTTAAGGGTCACATATCTATGTCTGTGTAATACAGTTGAGTATTGCATTGACGTATCTTATTTCTTCTCAGCTTTGGGGCCTCCAGAGTGTTTCAGCAGCAGATTTGGTTTCTTGATACACCTTTTACAAGAATGCCATATTTATCTAGACAACTCACTGCACACTAGTGAGTAGTGGATCCTTGTGTATCTATTCCTGAGGCAAAAACTTTGGCAGTAACTATCTTCAGTCAGTTTATATCTACAAGATCACTGCAGTACTAATTACAAAGCTTTTCTATATTCCCACTCTTCCTGAGTGGCACTGCAACTCATGTGGCAAATGGTTTTATGTGATCACTCTTCATCCACTTCAGCATAAAGTCAAATACTCCGTTCCATCTGCTGCTGAAAGAGGCTTGAGCCAGCCAGGGTGGTGCTGTAGTAAAGAGGCTGAAGGGCACCATCTAACTGCACTAATGAGGTAGAAATCCTTAAAAGAGAGATACTGTCTGTGGTTAGGTGATTACAGTAAAAGAACCCTGCAATCCTTGAACAAGCTTACATTTTAGCACTGGCAATTGTAGAAGATGAATAAAGTGTGGGAATTTTCTGCTTATTTGTGACCTTATCTTGTCCATTCTTTTCCCCCACTTGCAAATGCGCTTTCTGTCATCAGCTCTTAAGCATCCTACTTGCCAGTAACACAAGAAGTCTAATGTTTTCTTTCCAGTTGTCCGTTATGTTTTCTTGACAAATTGTGGGCTAGTACCCAGGCTACCCTGGTTTCATGTAGAGACAAAGCTTATATGAGCAAATTTTGACTGACACCCTTCCTAATGGTTTGTTAACTTGTTTGGCTAATTTTTGGTAAGTTTTACAGTGATAAACTGGTGGGTTTTATGAAACAAAATGGAGGGAGGTACCTTCAGGGAAGAAGAGTACAGGAATGAGCTTATGTTTATAACAGGAAATGTGCATTGAGGAGGGGCAAGAGAACAATATGAAACCTCTGACTGTAGGAGAAGCCTCCGTTGGAACTTCACATTCTTGGTTCCTAAATTAATTCTGTGAAGGCAAATCATACTTTGATAGTTACAGTTCTCAGGAAAGTGTCTTTTCTGGACTGCCTGTTCTCTTTTGACTGCCTTCCTTATCAGTTGTATGGCTTTCTTGTCCTAAGTTTACTTATATGAACTTTGCAGTAGTAGAAATTTCCTCTCCCTGTAATGTGGGAGGCAGTGTTACATATCTTAGTCTGCATCTTCATAAAATTCTTTTTTGTCTGCCTTCCTGAAACATTTGATTTCCAGCTTCTCATTTGTGTTGTTCCTTGTTCTAGTCTTGTTTCTTCAATTGATTGGAAACAGTACAGCTTTTAACTATAATCTTGTAGTTTTGCTGCCAATTACAACATAAAGTGTTTGACCTCTGATTTTGTTTCCTATCTAAATAGCAGAGTTTGAAATGCTAACTAGATGACCCTGGGCACTTCAAAAATAATAGTGTAAATGGATGTCATCAGTGAGACTGTAAGAGTTGAACTCTGACAATGTCAGTCCTGGCTTTTCTTCACCTGTGTGAAATAAGCTGTAGAAGTTCTGTCTTTGGAGTCACTAGTATTTATTATTATTATTATTATTTAATCTCAGATTTGGCTAGTAGGTACCAAAAGGAAGGTAGCTTAGTAGCACTCAGACTTTGATTCAAACAGCAGGTGAAAAAGTATAACGTGAAAACCTTTCTTTTCGATGACAGTTTATTTTCTTTAAGTAGAGAAAGCTTCTGCCACTTCAGCAGTTCTTGGACAAGGGATACAGAGGCAGAAGGAAGGGTCTCCATTTGTACTTTATTTATGTCTGTGTAAAGAGGTTTTTCATTCTACTGAAAATACTTTCTCAGAAAGAATCTTTCATGGAAATAGTAGTTCTGAGGGGTGGCAATGAAACAAACAAATGTCAAATGATACTATTTTGTTGCTTAAGAAAAGAGATCTTAGTGCTGCCAGTGTGTGCATTCAGAAGACTTCTACTTGACTTCTACTTGATAAAAAGTTGAAAGATTATCTGTATAGTTTGAATAGTCCTGTAAAACTTAATACTTTTTTTGCAAGAAACATCTTATTAGTCTCCTTTTCTTGACTTCTAATCCTGTCAACTTTTTCTTTAAGTTAAATTATAAGTTCTACTGAACTACTGTCGTTAGTGTGTTATGCTAGCAGTTAAGTATGGTGTCATCTATTTTTATGACTAGATTAAGAAGTAATTTTTACCATTCGCTTTCTTTGATGTTGTCTATTTGAATATAGCCAGCATATGTTAGCTTCAGAGGTGTCTTTGCACGAATTGAAGGGACTGAAGGAATTCTGCACTCTTCCTACATACATCCACTCAAATTTTTAAAATTCCCCAAGAAAACAGAAGCTTTCATGGGAAGAGATGAATCAAATGTGCATTTAAATGGGTGAGGAGGACCCACGCAGATTAATTTGCTTCCCTCGAGGAAGGGAACAGGGGGCTAAAAAGTTTCAGTTAGAAGAAGAGCAGGGTATATTAAGCCTGCAGAACTTCTTAATGTGAATGGCGTTTGCTCTTTTACCTTCTCTTTATACTCATTCACCAGTGGAATGAGATAGGCTGTACAGTTGCTTCAAAAGACCATCAACATGTACATGTAATGTTTCCAGTCAGCAGTAGTTTTCTCAGGTGAAGTATAACATCTGTTCAGTCACCAGACACAAAGTTTTTGGCCAGATAAACTTGGATTGGTAAGAAAGAGGTTACAATAAATCTTTTTCTAATGTAATTTCACCTCACATAGCTTAACTGAGAAGTCCTCACTTCAGGAGCTGCTGTAGTCCCCTACATCATTGCTTCCTAAACATACCACTGCTTAGTTATGTTCAATAAGTCAACCAACCTACCGCCATAAGAAGATAGGACAATCAACCAAACTGGAAGCACCAGATTTTTACTGCTGAGAGGACTGGGAGTTTGAGGTGATGGTACGCTGTGAAACTAACGCTTTCAGAAAGTATGCATATGCTATGCTTGCCTAGTAGGCATTTCTGGTGTGGATTTTTAAAATATTTTTTTAAATAACAAAATAAACAAAACCAAATTCCTAGAGGACCTTCAATAACTCTGCTAGAAAACAGCAACTACCTATGCATCCTTCACAAAATTGTGATATGACAAAGTCTTGCAGTTCTTTGGGATATAATGACATTTGAATACATGTCTTAAGAAATGCAGAAAACATGACTACTGCAAAACTAACTGGAGAGACTAAACCAGAAACATTGTTTAGAAATACCTTTTTGAAATGGAGGGAGCAGTCAGGGGTATAGTTAAGGTTTAAGTGTTGTGAAAAAGAGAAAACACTTAAATATGTCTGTGAGAAGATTGATTAGAATGGAGAAATAATAGGTTACCCCTCAAAAGTTTAAACCTCTATTCTTTTGTGTGTCCATTGAAATGACTTATTCAGGAACAAACTAAATGAAAATAAACACTTAATTAAGTGACCATTATATATGGGTGGATTACTTTTAGTTACAGATTAACCATACCATGGTTAATTGAAACCATTGAAATTTACCTTGTCTCACTATGTTGAATACTGAAGTGCACTTCAGTGTTACAGCTACATTGATAGCTGGATTGCCTCTGGGTTGGAAAATGTTTTCTTGCTTTTCAGTGACAGGGAGCCTGAAAGCCTAGCTGGATTACAGTGCAGTGTAAGTATACCTCAGTAGTTTGTCTAGAGGCATATCAAGTCTGGCACTGACCTGGGAGCTACTGGACTGAAGTTTATCCCCATGAGAGCCTCTTGGATATCTCTGTACTGTAACTCCTTGGTGTTACGCCAATACTTGTACTGTGTGGGTTTTTCTTTATCTGGAGATTCTAGGCCTTCTGTTATTTTCTCTTGATTACTGTTGAGCGTGTTGGAATGTGATTCCTAAAGATACAGTTTTGTTTTACTTCTTAGTTCTACTTAAACTTGGTGTTCAATTTATATTTTGTAAATTTGAACATGATGACCTAAACCTTTACTTTATGAAATGAGACAGTTGCTTGCTACTGGAACCTGCTGCTAGCAGGTTCCATGTTCATGGTAGAATTACTCTTAACTATAATGACATGAACAAACTAGAAGAACTTTCAGAAGTACACAACGCGGCAGCTAGTTTTTAGTAGTGCGTACAATAAGATGTATGAGGTTGATGAACAACACCTTTTCAGGATGGCTAATTAATTTCCCCAGTCTGATCCAAAAGAGTCTGAGTACATGTGGTAAAGAATTGCTCACAGATATTTACAGTTTGTGCACCAGTTTTTTAAGTAGTTTATAGGAACAGCGTGGAGTAACAATCTTGCCTGTAAACCTGGCATTATGGTGGAAAGTGGGAAGTTGCTAGCTGAATGGACAAATCCTCAAATCTGTTCTTTTGGTGAAGGTACAGATATAACTGGTTTTGAAGCCATTTTTGTCTGAATTGTAAATGAAAGTCATGACAAGACTGATCACAAATCTGGAACTGCTAAACATAGTAGTATCTTTCTGAAATGTTGATGTCAGGCCTATGATCGTTTTGTTGGTTCACTTGACTTCTGTGCTCTGAAACTCTTGGTGGCTTTAAGAGACTGCCCAAGTCTGTGATTTGTGTTTGACTTTTTCACGCTTAAATAAAAAATTAAGTATTTATTTGTTTGGGCTGTTCTTATGCTGATTTGTCCTGTGTCTAATTGATGTTTGCTGCAAAAAGTAAAGAGAGTGTGATCAAAATCAGATTTTAATAAAACATTAAGTTTAAACTTTTGTTGCCGAAAGATTTACTAATTATAACATTTCTTAAACTGAAAGGAAATTTTATTTCTGCTGCAAATATATCCTGTTTTGTCTGAGTTTCTGGTCTTTAGTGTATGCATTACTAAGTATAACAGCACAAAGTTAGGAATAAGTTATGAATAACAGGCAGAGAATCCAGTGGTATGAGGAAAACACATCTAGTACTGTTCCTTTTCTTCCCACCCTCCCTTATTCTAACCTCAATTTTTCCTCTTGTATCTGTTTTATCTTTACTAAATCCTTGTTCTTCAAGCCTAGCTCTTGTCTTCCAACTCAGTTAGGTAATTTTGATTTCCACAGGAAGGCATACGGAAGATGAGCTAAGCTTTCTAAAATTCCAAGAGAACAGTTCTTCAGTGGTTTGTATTCTGTCTCCATTTGGAATAATATGTGGAAAGTGGTGCTAGTTGTGAAGGCTGTGCAATGAACGTTGACTTGGGTACCATGGAATTGGTGAGTCATGCAGGCCACGTGAGTAAAAATACTGAATGAATAGATCTTGTAGCAGTGTCAAAATGCATAAATAAGGAATCCCTAGATAGGTCACAATAGACCAAACAACTTCTTTATGCTTGTTCTGAAGGAGCATATGCTTAGCTGTTAAGATATCAGGACCTGAAGGTCAAATATCCTACCCAAATTTAAGCAGAACATAGTGGACTCAGAAATGCGGGGTTCTCAAGGCCGAAAATTTTCGAGACTGAAAGGCACTTAAAACATGTAGGTGAAAGGTTGGAAGAGAAAATTTAGGAAAGATAAAGAAAGCCAGGGGAATGTATAAAATTTTATTGCTTCAGTCCTGTACTCATTTTTTTCTTTATATGGATCCCCAGCCAAGTGTTCTTAGCTTTTTGAGGTTTTTTTATGGCTTTATGTTTATGCTTATTTGAACTTGAATATGTGTCCAGACAAAAGTGCAAACAAAGTCACTTCTTTGTAACTAATTTGCACACTTGAGAAATGGAAGGTTTATATTAAGTTGTTACTAGTTTTAATTCCCCCCTAGCAAAAGCTCCACATTGAATGTTGTGTTTACCAGCCAATACAGTTCTGTGGAAAGAGGCAGTTGTCATTTGTGTAGACAGATCTTCTATTGCTAGAACAAAAGCGTTGACTGGAATTAATAAGTCCCAATAACTGACCAGTTGGTTATACAACAATTGTTTTTCTTAAAAGTTGCAGTTTCAGCAGTTTTGAACAATTAGATATTTTTCTGCTTTAGCTTGTTATCAGAAGGGTTGGGAACAAATTAGCACAGTTCGTAGTAAAGAGTTTGAAATCTTTATTGGGTGCTGGATATGCTATTAGTTGTTTTTATTGCAAATTGATGCTAAAGCTTATGTTGATTGCAACCACCAATGGCAAATTCGGCAATCATGTGCCAGAAACGGGGAGGGATACAGTAGCTTTCTTTAAATGTTTAAGGGACTAGTGTCTGTGTTGCTTTCTGACTTGGGAAGTAATTAGTATTAGTAAGTCCTATTGAACAAGCTACAGTTCTTAATTCTTAGTTTGACTGGAATGTACTTGTGTGTGGGTTGTTGGGGGTTTTTTTCGTGGTGCTTTTAAAACAAAACAAAACCAAACCAAGAAAAGGACAGAAAATAAATTGGTATTATCCTGAAAGGAACTGAAGTCCTGGTGAGAGAAAGTGGGAAAGGACAGAGAAACATGGTCTTGTAAACTCGTAATGCATCTGCACATAAATATGGCTTTGAGGTAGTTTGGGGGTTTTGGTGCTTTTTTGCACTTTGCCCGTTTTTATGGTCTTTAGTCTTTTGTCTGTAGTATAGTTCATAGTTCAGTACAGACTCATAATATACTAAGCATTATTGCATTTCTCCAAAGAAAGAATTTTTGTAACTTTCTTGCTGCAACAAGGATTAGAGTATGGTCTAGATTTTTGTCTTTTCTTACGTATATTGCTGCCTTCCTCTTTGGTTACAGGCCAAAAGGGAAATGGTAAAATCATTTTACTTCGCCTTCAGCTACACTTTGAAAATAAAATGGAGTAATTGCACACAGTGGCTAATAAGCTGAACAGACCAAAACATCACTAGAAATGTGTTCTGGGCATTTGCCTGTCATGCTTTCAGCCAAAGTTCAAAGAATATTCTGAAGTGTATCTAATTATGGAGTCAGTTTATAAAACAGAATCGTGTGCTCAAAGTTTCTTATGAGCTAAGATCAAGTCTTGATAATTACTGTTGAATGACTGATACTTTCTTTCCCCAAACTCCAGTAATTTATGAACTTGCTTTTTAACACACTTGTGGCCTATAAATTAGTGATTAGCTTCAAGGAGGAAAGATGAGCTGGAAAGCTATTTGAGACAATAAGATAGAGGCTGTCCTTAGAACAGTTACCATCAGCATCTGTCTTCTAAACTGATTTGTTAATGATGCTGTGAATACAAACACCATAAGCAATAAATGCTTTAAAACGATTTTTGTTTGTTCTAAAACACTTCAAGTACTTGATTCAGGTGTGGAATTGAAAGGAGGAGGTTTCAAATCTTCATATAAAAAAGACTGGTCAGGAGAGTCCCTGTAGGGTGAGATCTGCATTTCTATCTATGCCCTGTATAAAAAAAATAATTGCAGGATCCTTTGTATTTTAGTGAGGCGTTTGGGAGAACCTTTGTTTCTTGGGTTGCTGACTTTTCAATAACTTCAGTAATACTATTAACTCTTCCTTGGCTAAAGGGTTTTTAGCCTGGTTAAAAAACTTGAATTTGCTCTGTAATAAAGCATTAATTATCTGTTACTTAAGTTTACCTTGTAGATAATAACTCAACAGTAAATACACTTGATTTCAAAATATGTTCCTTCAATTAGACTATAACATGAAATACAGTCTTCAGTTCTGTTCCTGTGACAAGTTAGTAGACTGTATTTACTAAAGTATTTTCAACAGTAATTCCTGTTGAAATCTGGAGAAAATAGCTTAACTTTTGTAGATGGATTATTTAAATTATAAAAATGCAATATCAGTATTGGTAACTTTTAATGAAAGTATTACAGTGGAGCTGAATACTCCAAGTGTATGTAATTGGTTTACAGAGCCATTCTGTGGATGTTAATGCATATTTTTTAAAGTATATACTGCTTAGAAAACAGTGGTTTTTCTGTGAATTTAAAAACAGCTTTTATGTTTAAGTGTTTTACTTCTGTGTTTTGTTTTGGTGTGATTTGAATCAAAAACAGCTTCAGCAATTCAACAAAAAATGTGTTAAGGCACAGATCTTCTAGAACTCATTAATACTGCTTTTGATATTTCATATCGTTTTATGCATTGTTGTGTGAATAAAATGTAAACTCAATTTGCACAGCAAAATAATGCCTGTTAATCTCATAGCAAAACTTACTTAGAAGCTAAGCTTGGGTGTAACAGAACACTTGATCTTGCCTTGGACATATCCTTTGTTCATATTCTAGAGAAGTAAGTAATGCTTATGATATTAAGCCTCAATTATGACATTGAAATTCAGTAGTTTTTTGAAATTATGCCAGTAGTTTTTGAAAGATAAATTCATCTTCCTGTTTATCCTCTCCTATCTTCATGACTGAGTACAACCTTAAATTTGAGAACTCATATTTAGTTGCGGGGGGAAGGATTGGTGTTCTTAGTTTTTTAGATTATGCACACAAGTCGAAATATTAAGGTGGCATCTGCTGAAAGAGAAACTCAATATCTGGTGTCTATTGTTCTTCTAGAAGGAAAAGTCACTTCCTGTGCATTCTTTGGACAATGTGTACTGAGGATTTTAATAGATGTTGATGCTGGGGCTTTTACAGTGACTGAAAGTTCTTTAATTCAAAGCTAGCAACTAAGTGCAGATTGGATGGTAATAGCTTTTATTCTTTGCTCAGCTGGTTAACTTTTGGAGCAGTGATCTGATGATGGAAATAGCCTGAATCCTGTTACTAAACCTTTGGATTGCTTTATCCTTGAACTTAATATCGTATTCTAAAACAAACTTAGTGCACCAAGGAAGAAAAACGTGGCACTGTATTTTTATCTGTCCAAACTTGATTTCATAATTCCGTGGCTAGATGATCTGACATGTTAAGCTTGAGTTTGTGTGAAACTACATGAACAGGTGTTCTGTGTATTTTTCTGGTTTGATAGTGTCATCTGTTGTCAATCTGCTGATGGTATAGTACTGAATTACTGAGACCTTATCTGATTTCTGGTTTAAGTATGGCTGATGTCTGCTGTTTAGCAATCATCTGGCATCCATGTGGGCTGGAATATGTTCTGCTTGGTATAGTCTTAGAGTGGGTATCATCCAAATTGGATCAAAATGCAGCAGTGTTAAGATGTGGAGTCTGGCAAGTCATTTCTGCAGGAAATACAATTTTAGGTCAGCTCAGTGTTGCCTGTGAAAATGGACCACTGCTGTGTTGATTGGGTACAGTACTTAACACGTCTCTTTAGACTGAACATTAGTTTTATGTCAAGTTAGGGTATAAAGTCATTAGATCTGTCTGTGATTCCTTAAGAATTAGTAGTTAAATGGTTTTATTTTTGGTTGTGGCCACTGTATCATGTCTGATAGACAAGCCTTGGTGCCACAACTAAAACATTTGAGCTTTAATTCCAAATTCTAACAGTTCTAAGCAGAGATAGCTCAGTGTGTCTGATCACTGACTGTTTCAGTTCAGAATCTAGAATGTTTAGCGCACTGACATTCATTAATTAGAAGTAGTACTCTGAACAGAGTCTCTTGTTAGAAGTAATAATACATAAAAATAAGCATCAGTGTATTCTGTCAGAACTAGTTGCTGCTGTTACTCTGAGCTGTTGCTTAACTGACAGGTGAGTGCTTTTGGACAGCTTTTAAATAGGAATACGTAAGAGCTGAGAGAAGCTGCAAAACTGGTCCCTTCATTCCTGTTTCATCACTTGCTAATGCAAGTAGTGAGTGGTTTCCCCTGTTTCTTGCTCAAATCTTAGATTAAGGATTTTGGGCTGGGGGTGGGGGAGGTGAAACAACTGTTTTCAATAATGCACATACTGACACAGCTCTGAAGCTGGGATTGTAGCATGAGTTTCTAGAAGCTGTAGCTAGGAAACAGTAGGTTCATTACTGTTCTAAAGAACAACTTGTGTATCAGGTTTGTTTGTCTCTAAAAATGCTGATACAACTGAAGCACAGATGGCTCAGTAGTTCAGTTTATTTAGCAGTTGCTTCTGGATTTGTATTCTTTTGACTGAGACAAAGGATTTCACATTGCATTTGATTATCATGGATAAACTAGGTATTTTTTTACCACTAACAAATAAAACCTGAAAATTACGCTTGCTAAGTACCTTATTGGCTTAAGCCAAAATAAGTGTAGGGGTGCTTATAAAAGCTTTTCAGAGTACTTTAAATACCATATCAAGACAGGCAAAATTCAGCATGAGGTTCATAATTAATTTTCTTGTGTAGAGCAAGTATTAGTGTTATCATTAGCAGTTGAGGCTTCTATCAAAGCAGAGAACTGCAAAGTAGATACTAATTTTAAACATACATGGCCATCTACATCTGTCTGCTCTGGCCGTAGAACTTGCTGCAAAATGCCGACTGGAGAGACCCATACTGTCATCAGAACATATACCTCTTTTTGGTAAATGGGTGAGGGTCTTTTAGCAGGAATGTTATGCTGTAATCCTTTGAGTAGCCTTTTTTCAACTTTTAAAAAAATGGTCAGATGGATGTGGCATGCAAAACTAATAACAAAGACTAGATGTGGATCCAGAACAGCAATGACAAGTTGTTACTGATGTCCGTAGCCTCTTCCACATAGCTTTAACTTTCTGTATTCAAGAAGTTTCCATCTCAACATCTGTTAACTTGATTTTGCTTTTTGATAATCATCTACAGGGTTTCTTGTGGATGTTTTTGCTGTTTCTGTCTGTTTCAGGAAGACGTGATAAGAGGAAGGTGTAAAGACAGCTTGTCCCAAATATTCTCCAAAGCATACACAGCAGAAAGAAGACGGCTGGGAGAAAATACCTTGTTGCTCCAGGCTATGAAATATAGAGGACAGGGAATAAAAAAAACCTGTCAGTGTCAAAAAGGCATTATTAAATATCTCTTGCCATCAACACAAAGATCATCAGTAGAAAGGCTTAGCTAATGTAGTCCCTCTCAGCCATTAAACAAAAACCAAAGAACTTCTAGATCTTCTGAAATACTTGAAGTGGAAAGTAGTTATCCCATACAATATATCTAGGTCACTTGCTTCTGTTCAGTTGTCCACAGACAACTGTAGTCCGTGCTGGCTACAGTTGGAAAACTACTGGAATGGTCAGAATTTGCTGAACCACTGAGCAATAGCAGCAGTAGTCTCTCTGTGGCAGGCTGGATGAGACTGGATTATGTTAATTTACTTAATGGGCTGAAAATAAATAATTTTTGAAAATATAGAGGATTCAAATGAAAACTTGGACCCTGCACAAATTTTTTGCAGTTGCCATGGGAAACTGCCTACTTGCAGTTACAATGGGTTGATTTCTCAGCTTTGGCAGGAACTTACTGCTGGTTTTTAACTGAAGAAATCTGCTTCAAAATCATAACTTATCCACAAGTTACAACACAATGTTTTTCCTTCCCTTTCTGCTCTTTGGACCTAACACAGCCTTTATTAGTTACTTCACCATGTTCCACTGTTGCTTTTAGGTTGAATATTGACCAGGGGGCAACAAGGTCATTGTCCTTGTGAGTCAGAAGATAGAGACAAGAAAACTTGAGACTCAGTAATCTGAGAATAGTAAAGCTGAGCAGAATATATAGAAAAATGTTGCGTCTCCTTAGGCCTTCTGCATTGTTTGAGTGTTTTTTTAATGCATCAAGTTAGGGCAAATGTGGAATTTATCTTTTTTGACCTGCTCTGCCCAATTGTTAGTTCAGCAATCCATGTAGCATCATGTGTCAGAGCTTTTTCCTCTTACACAAAAAAATGTACAAAAGTTAAATAATATGCTGCACTGACTTGTGTTATGAGCTGATCACTTGAATTTTTCTTGTTTCTAATCAATAAAAGTGGGCAGGAATTGAAAATAGCATGTTAGTCTAGGCTTATGATGAAATACCCAGAAGCTTATAAAAATGGTTTCCTTGTCTAAAGTACTAGACAAGTGATTCAGTTATAGTCAGGTTTGTGTTAAGATAGCTGATGTGAGGGTATGTCTACTGTAGCAATTTAAAACTGAGACAGTTTCAGTAATGGATGCAGATATCTAACCTCTCTGCTCTACCCAGCAGAAACTGCTTCAGGCTAGTGCTCCACGTCAGTTAACTTGACAAAATTTCTAGAGAAAATTGTATAACCGGCTTGGAAGAAGAGATCGTTTTATTGTTCCCACTACTCAAAGGTGTTTTCAGTAGCATAAATTTTAACACTTGAAAACTAGTAATAAGTTTTTCAGGAAAAGCCATTAGGCCCAAATTACTGAATTCATTTAAGAGTGCTTCTATCGGTAACCTCCAAGGACCAGTGAAAGTGCTAGTGTAGACTTTGGTTAGCTAGATCAGTCTATATTTTGGCAGGAATGAAAACTACTTTAAAGTCAATGCTGCTTTTTAGAACCTGAGGCTATTCTTGTAGGGGGGAAAAACTCGGTTGAATTACAGCACCACTTCGAAAGACGAGTGTTGTGGGGTTATTGAACTGAAGGCCTAAAGTGCAGACCAGGTGAATACTTTTACATAGTGAGCTCTGTGGTTGGGAACTGGTGTTCTATAATGCTGTCAGATTTCTTCAACATGTTTTATAGAAATGCAAAAGACACCTACAAATCCAACTTTGAGTTAAGCTTAGCAGTGCTTGAATCAGCTCTTTGGCAGTCCTAAGGTGAGAACGAGGGTTACAGAATGGTATACATATGGAACCACTCCAAAGGTGGACTGAGGAGGATGAGAGCACTCTCCATCAGGTCATATGAGGAATCTGGGCTCTCTGTACCGAAGTCCAAGGAATGTTTCAATAGTGAGAAAATGTCAATAGTAAGGAAACTGAAGTAGGAGCACTTGAATTTTCAGTGGTAAACCTCAGCTTTTTGTGTTGGCAAAAGTAAAAAAATGAGAGTGTTTTTGTGTTTGAACTTGTAGCATTCAGTTTTAGTTCTGAAGCCTTTAGAAGGGTAATTGAAAACTGGGATATTTGAGGCTCCAGTTCTGTCCTTAAGGAACTGATCGGTGGAAGAAGAGTTCAGAGGAGGCAAGCTATAAAATTTTGTTTCTAGGATGGAAGGTCAGATTGCCCTTTTTTTTTTTTTTGTTATTTGAATATAGATGATACTGCAGCCTGGCTGAAGAAGGTTAAGATGCTTCAAGGGCCTTTCTGTTCAGGGACTCACTCATGACAGAATGAGAAATGTTGAGTTGAGAGAGTGCTTTTCAAGGCTGTTACTTGGACAGACAACTTACTATTTTGAGGAATTTGTAAAATACACAGAGTTACACAGAAGGTGAAAGCAAAATGATCCAGTGGAAGGAATGTAGAAACATTGCACAAATATGCAGGGATGGGAGTATGACAGCTGAACTTCAGTTGAAGTTGAAACTAGCAAGGAATCGGTACTAGCGGTAGAAGGAGCTAGTGACTGATTATGAAAGGAAGGCAAAGGAAGATCTGGAGCTACTGCTTTGTTGAGCAGAGGACCAAGTGATAAAATACATAAAAAGCTTTTTTGCCCTTCTTATTGGTAAGGCCTTCCAGGGCCCTCCACCTAATAGGAGAGCCTTTGGTAATGAAGCACTGTCTGTGGTAAAGGAAAATGGAATTAGGGAATTCCTTAAGTAGCCTGGACATACGCCAGTCCATGTGATCAGGTGGGATGCATCTGAGGGTGCTGACAGACCTGTATGATGTCTTTGTGCAGCTGTTCTGTCATCTTTGAAAGGCCTTAGTGACTGGGGGAATGTTTCTGATGAATCCGAGAAAGCAAATGTCTCACATATTCAATAATGGTGAGAAGGAACACCTGGGGAACTGTAGGTAGGTCAGTTTAGCCTCAGTCTCTGGGAAGGCTATGCAGGAAATCCTTTTCTTCCTTGAACCCATTTGACAAGACTTTTGCTGTAAGGATATAGTGGGAGATCAAGTCAAAGTTTGCAGTATGTGGACTGTAAGGTTGGTGGAAAATTGACTGGGCTGTTGGACTCAAAGGGCTGTGATTAGCAGTGTCACCTCTAAGTGGTGCCTGGTTACCAGTGGTGTCTGTCAGGGCTTGGTAGTAGTAGTATTGCTTAACGTTTTTATTGGTGACCTAGACAATGGGATGTCTTTATTGTTCAGGACAATAGGATAAAAAGAAGTGAACCCATGCACCTGTACGAGCTGGGGACTAATTGGCTAAGTAGGAGCTCTTTAGAAAAAGTACTTCAGGGTCCTGGTAGACATCAAGCTGCAGATAAGTCTGCAGCATGCTCTTGTGTTATTGAAGGCCAGCAGCATACAGAGCTGTGTTAGCAAGAAAACAGCCAGCAGGTTGAAAGAAATGTTTCCCTTCTTACCACTTCTGAGGCTGCATTTGAGCACTGTGTCCAGTTCTGGGTTTCCTAGTAGAAGAGGGACATTGACATACTGGAACATATTGAGAGTCAAGAGCTTGGGGGCCATCAGGATTGCTGAGGACATAAAAAGAGATGCTGTTTACAGTTGTGGTGATTTGGGTTTGGGGTTTTTTGTTGGTTTTTGTTTTGATTGTTTGGTTTTGTTTTTTTTTTTTAGGGAACGTTTTATTGTCTTTCTCTACCAAGGGCAGGATATAGAGAGGTTTGTTTAGAGATGCATAGTGAAAGTGTTAAGAGGCAACTGTTCAGTCTGAATGTGAGAAATACTTCACTGTGAGTATGATCAAACCCTGGGAAGGGTTTGTGCCTACAGAGCTTGTGTAATCCTCAGTCCTTGGAGGTGTGTGGAATTCAGCTGGGCAATGTCCTGAGCAGCCTGATCTGTTTGGACCTACTTTGAGCAGATGTTAGGACTAGAAAACCTCCAGAGTTCCCTTTCAGCCTTAAATAGTCTGTGATTCCATGAGTCATTAGGCTTACAAGCTTGTAGAATTAAACTGTCCTTATATTTTTAGATTATTAGTCAGGTCTCAGGAAGTGTGGTAGTTGAGTTTTCCTTCATTACTGCTAGTGTTTATGACCCATGGATTAGTTATGTAAAAACATCATCTTATGTTTTTACTGTTACAGCAAAGAGATTAATGACAGAAGTTTTTATTTGACTTAATTGTGGGCTTAATATTTTATTTTTGGAATTGTAGGATAATTGACCTTGAGGAACAGAAGTATGTAGAAAATAGGGGTTTCTTCATTTGTTTCTGTTGTATTGTTATTAAGGATTCCTAATAAAGATATTCAGATCTGCAGTGCTAGAGAGGTGACTTTTGGATTAGATGAGCCCCAGAGCTGACATGTGACAGCAATAAACAGTTGAAAAGTCTATGAACATACAACTGGAACACGGTTTATGCAGTGAACTTTGGCTTAAATACTTAAAATACAGCCATTTTGAGAATACAAGTAGGATGACAAAGATAGCTGAATGTATTTTTATCGTCAGAGTACTTAAGTTGTGGGCGGTGGTTTTGTTTGTTAAAAAATCTTTCCAGAGATGGATGAGTCTGGAAAAAGTTATACTGGACAGTGATTGAAGGGGTGTGAGCTGATTCAAAGTTTGAGAAAATGAAGGAGAGTGTTAGGGGAAGATTAATATATATTAGTTCCGCTACATCCCCCACATTCCCGTTGTGGAAGTGCAAGATTGTCGGCTAAACCCTGTTCGTGTATGTCATAGTTTAATGTGGCAGAGTATATGGCTAATAATTTTTTACAAGGTGTGGTTTGTCCAAACTTGCTCTCCTTTCAGAAGACTAAGGAATACAGTGCTCTTAAGTGATTTAAAACTCAGGTTATCTGTGTTCCACTTAAAACCATAAAATTTACTATTTCAGGCAACTAGGTGTAAAAACTAAAAATTAGTTAGGTTGGAAGGAAAGATTTCCTTCAGTGGCTACCAATATAGTTTCAATTATGGCAAAATGTCTTCAGATTGTGTCCAACATTAACACATAAATTATAGTTTACTTCTCCCAGTTTCATTTTACAAAATTAAATTTAAATTGGGACACCTGACCATGGCATTTTCAATCCCCCTCTGATGGAATGAAAATACCATGGTCAGGTGTCCCAATTTAATTTCTGGATTTCCGGATTCAGAATATCACAATGTAAGAAAGATTTTTACATTTCAGTTATACCTCTGATCATTGTTATTGGGTGTATCAAAGCTTACCTACCTATCTACTAAGATTTGTTTTTTAAAGGCAACTTATGAAGATGAATATAGAAAGCAGATGCTACACTGAATTTCACTTGTTTCCTAATGTTTCTTCTGGCATAAATTCCCAGGAGGATTTTGTTGTTGTTGTTACACTATGTGCTTTAAAAGTGAAGAATGTTGCTAACAGTGCATAAATGAATATTACGCATGATTCTTCTGATATAAAGACCATGCACTGAGATGTGACAAAGAAACAAGAAGGTACAATACCTAAATTTTTCTTTTCTCTTTTGTCCGCACATATTTGCATATTGTTTCTACACCTGAGTAATATAAATGCTCAAAACCTGAGATGCTTTCCATGAGTTGAATTCTTAACACCTTTTGCTATAGATCTGTACAATGAGATTGGTTTGAAATGCTTCTCATGCCCTGTGTCACTTGATCTCTTTGCTGAATTTTTTAAAAAAACAATAAACCCAGTGTGAACAAAGGCCTACAGGAAGGTAGTAAAATATGAAGTGTTTGGAGGTAGTATTCTCAGTATGCAGTAAGATAATTGGAATATCTCATCCATAGGACTTAAACTTTTCTTAATAAAGAGATTTTTTTTCATTGTTCCTCTTTCCCACTCAGACAACAATAAAGGTATTTCTATATTTAAAATGTCAGCGTTACCTAATAGACTGTAACAATGGCTATCCTTTGTATGCCAAGAGATATAAGTAATGCAACAGTTTGTACAGCGAATTCATCTTTTTCCGGAACAATGGAGATAGGAATTACCCAGTAGTGCAGCTCCTGTAGGATGCTTCCCTGTGTTCCAAGGGCATCTGACTGCATAGAATCAGGTTTCCTTCATTAAAACTGGAATGAAAAGAGTGCATGAAATAGGGAGATGAAGTTATTTCTGCATGGCAGGATAAGTACAGATGGGAATATGGAGTTGTTTCTAAATTTGAAAGAGCATTTTAATGCCACCAGTATTACAGATACTGCTCTACTAATACAGTTAGCCTATGCAATAGGATTTAATGAGGTCACAATTTTCAGCTTCTATTCCTGTGGTAGAACTGCAGTGTAAATTCCAGCTACTTATTTCTGCTGTGTACGTGTGCCAAGTGGTGAGTCAGATGAAGGAATGGATTTAGCTGGAAAGGAGAAAATTAGCAAGTTAATTCTCATACTGATTAGTTCCTTCATTGGATTCATTGTTCAGCCACTAATTCTGATGCAGAGGTGAGAAGGATTAAACTGTGGATAAGAGTAGTGATACTGTAACTGCTACACAGGAGAAAATCGGTGCTAAACTGATGGGTGAGCTGTGACTTTAATAGCATGGCAATAATATTCTAGAGCAACACTACTGGCAAACCATGGTGCTCAGGTGAATAGCTGGCTCGGATTTGGTTGTGGTTGGTGTGCCACTGCAACGTAAGCCTGTGATTGAAGCACACGGAATATCCTGTAGAAATGCTAGAGTGGCACTAGATGAAGTTTGGTTCAGCTCATTTCGCTTTAAGTGTTGATGCCTTTGAAACTGACGGGAACTGGGAAAGCAGGGGGTTAGCAGGTAAAGCTAGATGAAGGGGTGCATAGAATACAGTCTGTGTAATAAAGCCTACAGAAAAGGTGGGGTCTATTCAAGGACAGTGTCAGTTTGGTGTGATTAAATAATATGCCCAGTAAATAAAGAGTTTCAGAACTTGTAATTTATGACTAAACTTGTTTATTCAACATTTCCATTGAGCTGACGTAATAATGTGCATTAGGGACGAAAGTCAATGAAATCTGATTCATACTTTCAACTGGGCTGCAAAAGAATAAGGAATTAAATTTGGCAGAATTTATTCAAGGCAGCTGTTAAGGTGCAGATCCTTCCAGATTTGGGACATCCAGCAGGAGGGCAGCTTGGCTGTCAGGGGACTCCTCTCTGATCTTAGGTATGAAAAGGGGGAGCATGAAAAGTGGAATTGGGGGTGGGTAACAAAGAAGAATGTAGGCACTTTCTCAGAGTGCACAGGGATGGAACTGAATTCCAGGCAAGCTTTGGCTTTTTTAACTGTAAAAGGACATGAGATACAGCCTGGCTTGTGTAGGTATGTTGGCAGAAAAAGTGGAGCAAGGAAATTGTGTGAGATAGAAGTTAGTTGAAGAATTAAGTTTAAGAAAGTTCAAGAGTAAATAATTTTGACAGCACTCACTTAAGAAATTAGTTAGAACAGATCTTTTGGATTTAATTGCTCCATTACAGAAAGTGGGTGATAGTTGCATTCGGAGGATGCTATAATGAACCCTACTATTAGTTATTTAAAAAGCAGAGAAAATTCTTGAAAGTATTTAGAGCTGAGCTTTGAGTTTTTATTTTCCTGTCCTTCACTGAAAAATTAATATGACATTTAAAGCCTTTCTAATTGAATATTCTGCTGTTATCCATGTATGTGCTATTTCTAAGTAGGACATAAGATTAACATGTTATAAAAATCTTCTCATGCTGTCTTGTTTAGTAACTGGAGATTTACAGAGAGGCTTTTCGTTACCTGTAATCAGATTTTAATAGAGGGGATTAAGGCAGATACCTGCTAACTGCTGGTTCTGATGTTTCATGTGCGGAACTGGTTTTTAATGTTACTGCATAGCTGGTGCTCTAGGTCGTTGATCTGCAAAGAAAAACATTACTGATGTAGCTTATACCAGACATAGCCTTAAATGTCTGACTAAGTAAACTCAGCATATTCTGGAAGGTTGTTAAAAGGTGTTCATGTCTTTCCTTTTGCAAGGGCAAATTCTTTTCTGAGGCTTTGCACAAAGGTTTACACAATTCTTAGTGAATTTGTAGGTCCACTCTAGAAAGTGAAACTAAGTAATCTTTCATGCCTTTGAAAATATATTTTTATTTTGAAGTTAATATGATTCTTTGATTCTGGCTTAACTAAGTCTCCTTCAAAGTACCCTCGTAACAAATACCTACTTTGCTGCTATGTTAGATTCTAGAAGATGACAAAAGTCCCTTAAATGTTCCTGGGAAAATTTTCTATCACTTTTTGTCTAATGTACGTAAGATTTTGTTCCTACGGGTGTAAAGGAAAAATCATGCTCTTTGGCAGTTCATGTGTGTTCTGACCTGTGCAGAATATAGTCTTTTAAAAGAAAACCTTTAGCAGCTATTTAATATAGTCTGAGTTTTATCCTACCAAAAATCTCGCTTACTTTGCTGTCTCCAAGTTCAGTACTGAGAAACATCACTTGAAAAGATTGCTGATAGGGAAGTTTATAACATTCAGTATAATGTCTCTGGCCAATATTATATGAAAACACAGCAATTTCACAAAACTTTACATAGAGAGAACTCTTTTTAAGTCTTTACTTCCTGCACTCTTTCCTGCCTTTGCCTGTCATAGGGCTTCAGAGACCCCTTTGTCTTGTTTTGTTGACATAATTAGCCACACCTTGACCAGAGCTGCCTTATTTATGAGGGGCTCAAGTCTTGACCTTATGCTTAGGTATTTTTTTATCATATGAAGAGGTGAATCAGCATTGTAGCTATGGCTACTATATAGTATAATTTCTTTGCTAATGCGAATGCTTGAATTCTGTAGTGCATAGTCAATCACTTTTTGCATGTCACCATATAGAGAAGATGCTTTTCCTATACAAAATGTGGTCTGTCATGGCTGGCCAGGCTGTCAGAACTGAGAATCCATCTGCCCATGTAAGTAAACATCTCTCCCTAGCTTAGCTAAACAGAATACTTACAAGTTGAAGAGCAAGAGAATCCAACTTGGAGTGCTCATCCAGTGAAGACAAAAGTCAACACCCACAGGATTGTATATCCAAAGCTCAAAAGAGAACAGCAGCTTGTTTAGTTAATCTTTAATAACCTTATCTAGGGTGTTAGATGTTTCGTATCACTGTCTAGCCAAGTAAAATGTTTATTGTTGTAACTGGTTAACTACTGTCTTTCACCTGTGTATTACTAATTTGGATCATGAGGGTTCAAGCAGTTTCCTGACTTCCCCATTTTTATAGGTGATTTTATATGAAACTTGTATCTTAGAGACTTATTTAAGCATATAAATGGAAGCTGGTGTAGATAAAGATAGAAAATGTTAATAGAATTTCAATTAAAGATATGAAATCAGTATTTTCATGTCTAAACGCACTTTCTCTTTGCACAAGCAAAACTGTAAAGATGTCCTTGTGAATTTTGTGACAATTGGTCTTTAATCTGCGTAACTTGTGTGTAGGGGTATGGTTTACGGGGGGTTTCAGTTTACCTATACAACTTCTACTGAAACTATTTAGTGTTACAGCATGAAGCTCCTTCTGAAAAAGAATTAAATTGTTGTTCCCATGGATACCGATAGAGCTCTATACCAGTAGCCTCCAAAACTTTTTGATCATGCACCTCATCAATAAATAAATTTCCAGCATGTTCCACCAATATCTCTATATTTATAAATAAATTTTATACATGTATTATGTAGTATGTATGTTATAAAACATGCTCAAAATTGGAAATTAAAGTTGAAATAAACACTATTTTACATTTTATTAACAGTGCAAAAATTTTTTTCTTATTGTACCCCAATGGATTGTCCTGCACACCTGTCTGGGTTTTTGCACCCCACTTTGGAGACCACTGCTCTTCTATGGGGAGATGCCCCAGACAATACAAATAGGAGATCTAAAGGCCAGAGGAAAAATTACTTATGAAGAGTCCTGCGAGTTTTCTGACATACATGTGTTAGAGACTGCATTTAAAGCAGGTGCTTGTGCCAGGGTTTGATCCCTTTTTATGAAATGGGTTGATTTTTCTTCCCTTCCTATTTCTATATGTCTTGAACCAGGAGTAGAAAAGACCCAACAAAGTTTTATAACATTCAGCATTCTGTTTTACCGTGGCTTTTCACACCCATGGAACAACTGGATATTGGACAGTTTATTGCAGAATCTAGGAGTACTTGCTTTTTTTTATTATTTTTGTAACTTACAGGGTATCTTGGTTCTGTTAATTCAGACTGAAACACTCTGATTTTGAATGCTGCCAATACATTTTCTCAATGCTAGTATTCAAATTTGTGTAATCTGTGTTTGGGACATCTTTGCAGACTTTTTGCTAGGTACTCCCCTGTAAGCAAGTTTTCATCATCTTTAAGAGAAAATTCTGCGTTCAGGTGATGTTTTTTCCTTCCAAAAGTTTATTATCCAGCAGGAATTTATTCTACAGCCAGCTTAGGAGAGAACAGAGGGGGTCTGTGGTATATTCTTTAAAACAAAAAAAGAAATAATCTGATAATGTAAGCCAATGGGAGAAATATTTATGACCTTAAGGAAGGGGGAGTTTTGCTAGGCTGGTCTAATCTTTAGACATGATGATTCTAAACTTGTTCTTGAATTTGAATGCTCTAGCTTTACTGTGCACTGGCCCAGGTATTACTTGCTTGGCCTTCTCCCTTACCCTCTTACTTGCCATGTCTTAGCATGTGTCAAACATTACAGGAGTTTTTAAAGCCTTCTTCAGAGTAGTGATTGCATGGCTTTTACATGGTTGGCTTGCTAAAGCTATGCATCCCAATCCTTAATGTATCTGCAAACATTGTGTGTTATATTTAAATGTCAGCTGTTTTTTAAATTGATGGGAAGTGGCAAGGTGCAAATAAGAACATGGGTAGAGCTTAGCAAAAGGGAAGGGAAGTTTACATCACAAAACTATCTGCAACAATTTTACTGGTAAACAAAGTTAGATCTTCAGTTAGTCATGTTGGAATTTTACATTATAAACTGTTGTACCGTGTTGGTAGCCCACATAGCTAAAAGCGCGGTGGACTTTGTTTAGAGGTACAATTTGTTGCTGTTCTGAAAATCATAGGTAAAACTGTCTTTTTCCTGATATCCAACATACTTCGGAAGCCATATTTGGGTCAGTAACAGCAGTTGCAGAGTTATTTTCACTGTGCTACTTGCAGCTACTTTATTCTTCTCTGAAGCCAGAACCTTCAATAGTGTAAGAACTGGGTCCTGACCTCTGAGACCACAGAATGCACAGTGGTTTAGTTAAATGCTGTGGTGTTGCTTTGACTTTCAACAGAGTGTGTTATGAGAATTTAATATCCTGCTGCTAGGAGAGAATTCAGAGATCATCTTGTTGTTTGGCCAGTAGTATAAAACTGATAATACAGAACATTAGATGCAGAATAAGATTTCCTTCTGACAGTCCTCCTTCCATTCTTAGAAGGGAGGTAATGTCTAGAAGATGTGTCAAGCCCTCTATTCTGTGGACTTTCTAGAGATTTGGGGCAGGACTGAGAGAACTGCAGGGGCTCTAGAGAAGTATGAATTGGTGCTGCAGTTGTAATTCTTTTGATTGTTCTTCTGTGGAGATATGATGCTAAATTTAGCCACTCCCTAAAATACTATTACTTGCACATACAAACAAGAAGGAACTCACTTACCACATAGCTTGTCAGTATTTGGTTTCCAGTACCACCTTGTCATTACTGAAGTGCAGCAAATCAGTTTATCCTTAGTTGCCCAACCTAAGGTGAAGAAATAAAGCTGATTAGGCACTCACTGAATTAAATTTTGTTTACGCCTTGAGAAAGGTCTTGATTCACTAGTATGAGTGGCATTAGAATACAGCTTCCTGTGTCCTGATTTGGTTGACTGTTCTCAGACTTTTGTGTCGTGTAGAATTATTGGGTGCTATTTATAAAACAGAATGGGCAGTTTCGTAATTGGGTTTTTAATTATGGATGATCTGTATTCACTTGCTAATAGTTACGATGCTGACTTATTTCTATGCATCTGGTTTCTCAGTGTGTGAAACTTCAGTATGTGTAGAAGTAGGTAAAGTAACTTGGCCAGATAACTAGGGTCCCAGTTCAGGCAAAGAAGCAAAATGTGAGCATTTTTTTACAAGCTCTGATGGTATTTTTTTTAATAATACATGTTACCAAGTGCATTTGGGTACTCAATACACTTGATGCAGTGTGGAAGGAGGGACAAAGATTGTCTTACATTTTTAAATGCGTAGATGATGGGAAGGAAATCAAGCAACTTAATTTTCAGTTTTCTTGGGCAATGACTTAAATATTTTGATGGAACATTCTTCAGCATATTTGAAAGTGTTGGACTTTTTGTCCAAGCTCTTGGTGTGTTAGCTCTAAAATTTTGCTTATTAGATTATGTTTACATTGAAGGGTGAAGATGTCAACCGGACACTTGAAGGTGGGAGAAAGCCTCTTCACTATGCAGCAGACTGTGGACAGCTTGAGATTCTGGAATTTCTGCTATTGAAAGGAGCTGATATTAATGTATGTACCTCAACTTGCAAACAGATGTTAGGGTCTTCTGCCCCCACACACAAGGGATTGTTATAAGTGCTAAGGTTACTGAAGGACTTAGATTAAGAGAAAAAATTGGATGCACTTAATTTGTGGTGGGCTTCTAGAGGTTAGAAGCTTAAAATTATTTTTATTAAATGTTTTTATTCTTTTTGGACACACTAGGAAAAGCTGTTTGTAGCTATAAAAAGTTTAAACTTAATTTGACCATGTTTAGAAAAATAAATGGAGTCGTCACATCTGAATGAAGTTTACATGGAATACATACTATATATTTGTTGGAAGAGACTTCAGAAGGCAGTGCAATGCATCTTTGGCTAGAGTAGAATCAACTGTTGTTGGTGTGCCTTTTTTTTTTGAGACTTTCTTACTTGTACAAATTTAGTCATGTTGCTGTATCTTGACAAGCATGGATCTTTTTGTGAAAAGACGTGCTGGGCTGTATTGGCACTTCAAAATAGTGTAGTTCTCCATAAAGTGAAGTTTCAAAATTTTTTAACCATATACCCCAAAAACTACGCTTTAGAATGCTTCTCTGAAAGTTTATGTGTAAAACCTCTTAGACTTAGTCCGTAACAAAATGGCTTGGATTTTTCCATTGGTGTCTGAAAAGACTGTCTCCCTCAGACGTCCTTCTAACTGGAGAGGAGTAAAAAATAGAGGGGAAAAGAACATTGCAGTTATTTCATTTCTTGTTCTTTCCAGGATTATAGTTTAGAGAAGACAGCCCAAATAATGTTTCAGCCAAAACTAGCTTCTGAAGTCAGACTGGCTGGGAAATGGAAGAATTAGGAGTAGTTTGTAAATTGGTCAAAATTTGTCAGCTGAAACCCCACAATTTCTACTATTGGCCTAAAAATAGATATATTTGTGTGTATATATACCTAGAATATATATTTATATATAGAAATAGAATATATATTTATATATAGAAATAGAATATATATTTTTATATATATAGACCTAGAAGACTTATGGAAGAAACATCTTGCTGTTACCTTTTTTTTTTTTTTAAACAATGACCATTCTTTTTACAAAGAAGAGTAAAACATCTTGAGGGAATAAGTTTCTGGATATTTTAAATCCTTACCTTCAGTTTTCTGTTGACAAAAATAATTCAAAAGTGAAACCTTTTAATGCTGTGTGAAATTGTGTCTCAATTTACAGGCTCCAGACAAACATAATATCACACCACTCCTATCAGCAGTCTATGAGGGCCATGTTTCCTGTGTGAAATTGCTTCTGTCAAAGGTGAGATACAAATGTTCAGAACAAGTTATCCGTTAGCAAAGTATATTACTATGATTATTAAAATAAGATTATAATGCTTGAGGTAAGTTCAGAACATCAAACGAATGCTGTTTATGTTGCTAAACCAGAGAGGTGTCGTGTCCTGCCAAGGAGGTAGGAGTGCCTCAGATCTGGTGACTCTGTTGGTTGGAATAGGATATACACAATATCTGAAGTCTGTAGGTAAACAAAGACTTTATTCCATAGTTAGGCTCGTTGGTAAACAATTGGCTAGTAGAAATGCTTATCAATCACCATGTGTATAAAGTTTTATGCCTTGTGTTACTTACCAGGAAAAGAGAAGCAGGGGAGGGATCACCAGTCCTGGGTCTAGCATCGGGCCTGCCGACGGGGTGTTTCTTGTAGGAGCACTCATCCAGAAGTCACTTCTTTTTTCTTATTCCCCCCCAAAATGGTACTTGCCTTCCTTTTTTTTATTCTTATCCTTTAATGTGGACTACCTCTTACTTAAATCAGCTTTGCTTGCCATGTAAATTAGCACACATGCTTCTTTGGGGGGCGCAAGCAGGGCACGTCCTTTGGCATTGAATTGAGCCCGTGGTTGGGATCTCCCCTTTCCACATTTATCTTCCCCCAGTTATTGCAGAAAACTTCGGACTCCGCTGCTTCTTGGCCCATTACCCATCCTTCAGCAGGCTATTCTCTCTTATCAGTCTTTAGTTCCTCTTCAGGGTCATACAAAGTAAACTTTTGTTTGATCTTGCAAGTGTTTGAGACCTTCCTTGGACAGGCTCAGGGAATCTCCACCCCCTGTTCTATTAACGATTTTCATCTCCTGCTGTTGTTCCCACCCTTCTGGGCTTTCCTTGGTGTTAAATTGTTTTTTCCATTTGGTTGCCTACAAAAGGATACACTGATTATGGAGAAGATAGCTGAAGAAGAAAGTTCCAGGACTTTTGTAGTGTAGCAGTAGTAGTAGTGACCACTAAAAGTACTATGCGCTCCAGCTATAGAGCAATAAACAACAAATCAGGCAAGAAAAAAAATGTTATCCTTCATCAGACAGGGAGGAGTGGGATTTAGCTTTGGCAGCTGTTTAAGTGTTTCATGTGATGGAATCTCCACTGTGAAATTGCTCAGAGGTGTGGTTTCCCTCCTGCTTTTGCCAGATGACTGAAAACCCATCTGGGTTGGCAGAGTGTGGGGAAGTAAAAAGTAGGAAGACAAGTTTCTCTATTAATAGTGTTTGTAAATTTTGTCCTGGGGAGAATAAACTTGATCTGTTTCTGTTCTCCCTTTGATTTGTATTACAAAGGTGATCCATTTCACGAAGCAGTAGTTAATTCAGGCAATGTTTTGTCTCCATTCATATGTGCTCCTTTTTGTTAACACCTCACTTACATTGAAAAGAGGTTAACAGTGCGTTTTCAGTATATGAACAAATTTAAATAATTTGACCAAAGGATTTCATGCTGCGTAATGTTTCCATATGCCACTTCGAAGGTAAAGTTTCCGTTAACTGCCTTAATGCTGCATGAATTGCACTTTTCTTCACTTCTCTGATCCTGTCTAATGTTAGTTATGCCTTTCTGTGAAGAAATACTGTGTGGGTTAATTTAGGATTCAAGTGGTACATCCAACTTGCTTAAACTTGTTGTGAGGACTGATCCTTCATTTAGGATCATTATATACACATTACAAGAAAAGTTACCCTTTTGCCATGTTGTATTTCTCTCCATTTCTGTTCTGAAGTGTTTTGTGTTCTAAGTTGCTCAATTAATAAATAAGATTCCTCAAAACTTGAGTTCACACATGAATTGTCAGGCAGCTAGTAAGGGTTGTGCATTCATAGTAGTCTCTGTCAGCAAGGGCATTAAGGATTAAGGTCCTTCCTGAACCAGCTGTTTTTCACGCAGCTTGTGAGAATGTATTGATTTCTGTACTTGCTACAATTTCAATGGCATTGGTTAAGTTCAAGAGTCATAAAGATCAGGCAATATTACAAAGTGTGCAGAATGTTAAAGTAAACTTGGACTAGGAGATGCAGGAACATTTTTCTAACCTCAACTCAGTAGTTTGGGAAAGCCTATATTACTTTCAGGTTTCTTCATGCAGAGCTGAATGTTGTACTACATCTGATTGCTTCCATTCACATGGGCTAGCTGATGAAGTATTTATGAACTGAAACTTTGCTCATCAGCTCACTCTGAGGCAGATCGTATATTAAGAGATTGTTCTTTCTCTTAATACAATTATCCTACGACCCTTGTTTGAACATCTGTTGTCACACAGTTTGTAACATCGTTTGATTTTCAATGTTCTTTGACAGCAGATACCTTGGAGTTTAGGTAGTTCCACCTTTGTTGAAAGTTTTAAAAATTACTGTTTAACTTTGTTCAGTGTTTTTCCTAGTTACTTTTGGAATGGGTATATTTTATTGTAACTCCAAATACAGGAAAAATATTAAGAATGTCTCATGTTAGTGTATGTAAGTAATGGAACTGCAAATGAAAAAAAAAAAAAAGGACCAATCAATATATTTAAGATTTCTTCAAAGCTGTTCTTTGTTGCTTTTGAAATATTACACTTCTATTTACTGCTAAAAAGCTTCATTATTTTACATGTACCTACTTTCAGCTGCCTTCATTTACCCTGTTAGCTGATCTCTTGCATACATGGCCTCTGTCATAGCATATACCTTAAGCTTTTGGACTAAAGTCAGTAACCTCCTTAACGTAATTTAAACCGGAAAACAAAAATAACGAGTATTATTTTGTACTTTCATAAGTTCTGAGAACCGATTAACACAGTGATGCGTATCTCCTTAGTGTATGTGCATATTACAAATATAAAAAAGCTAGCAGTTTGATCAAGTTAAAATTTTGTAAGGAAGAAGAGATTGTTCTTCTTGATCTGATAAGATTAGATGTAATATAAATAATTGTTGGATGCAGTTGTTGATTTGGGAATTGAATTGTTTTAAGTTAACATTCTGTACTGCCTTCTAGTACTGTGAGTTGTGGGAATGTTCATAAACTTTTCATGTGAGACTCTTGAACTATTGAGAGGAGGAAGGTCATTCCAAGTAGTGTTTCAGACCTTAATTGAATATAAAATGCAGAAAATGTACCTTAATAAAAGTATCAATTATGAAAAAGGTTAGCTTAGTCAAGATGACACTGTAGGATTTTTGTAAACTCTGTTACTGAAGAAGATTCATTCATATGATGGAATAAGCTGTTTACTCCTTCACATGGTGTGACTGCAAAGCATTTTTTAAACATTCTTCCGCTGAAAGCAGTAAACCCATTAAAAATAATTGGGCGTAATTCACTTTCAGAGGGTAATAAATACATATAGAGACACTGAATCAAGATTCTAAGCTCTTAAACTGACTAGAATTATTAGAATGGCCAGTTGATCTTAAATTGAAGTAGTCTGGGCTGCTGCAAACCTGTGCTTTCTATTGTTGATACTGGTGATCATGCAGTTGCACAGTAAAACACAGCCGAGCTTCTTCAAAGCTCATGTTAGAAACACGTTACACTCATAAGGGCTTTACTTGAAAGACATTGGGGGACCTATCCTGGCTCTTATCAGTTCAGTCTCTACAAAAGTTTTCATGTACGCCACGTGACTTGGAATTTTCTGTAGATTATACTAATAGTTGAAGACATTACACCAACTGTTGTCCCTTAAAGCAACCATTTGTTTTATGGAATTTCAACTAACTTTCAACAGGACTTTCCTATGATAAAGCAGTTTGCTCTTGGTATTCCTCAGAAAGGACTGTTTCATTTTTCTTAGCTAATGCTTATCACACATGGAATTTGAATGCTGTGATGACGCTGTGTCTAAAATACAAATGACTTTTTTTGGAATAGTGAAGGCTGGTGGTTTATCTGGGAATCGCTGGCCATCCATATACAGCTGAACTGATAGAATCATAGAATCATTTAGTTCAGAAGAGACCCTTAAGATCACAGAGTACAACTGTAAACTGGCAAAGTCTACTGCTAAACCATGTTTCTAAATGCCATGTCTACGCACCTTTTTAAATACCTCCAGGGATGGTGATTCCACTACCTTCCTGAGCAGCCTGTTCAAATGCTTGACTATCCTTTTAGTGAAGATGGGCAGCCTGTTCAAATGCTTTGACTATCCTTTTAGTGAAGAATTTTTTCTTCGTATCTACTCTGAACCTCCCCAGATATTGAGGCCATTTCCTCTTCTCCTCTCATTTGTTACTCAGGAGAAGAGACCGTCACTCACCTGCAAGAGTTGAGGATTAGGATTTTTTTAGACATGTAGTTATGACATCTGAGCTACACAGCTTTTATGAATCCATTGAAATCTATCTAATCCACTGGATGTGATGTGTCAAACTGTCTTTTATATGCATTGCTCTTTTAGTGGTAAGGTGGGAGAAATGACATGACATAGTTCTAATTCTGTTCCCTATCACCCTTTTCAACAGAAGAGAATAAACACTATAAAGACAAGTAAAAAACCAGTTCTTCCATTGGTCTGGAGAGAAGATGCTCCTTTTCTCCTCAGAAGCTGTTATTAATTATAAAGCTGGTGGACCCATTTGGACTTATATAGAGCAAGAGTTGTTATGCTAATTATATGCATTTATTGAACACACAGGTGACATTAACTGTGTTTTCCTTTCTTACCAAAAACTTAAGTGTTAGACTGTATTTGGACTGACAGCAGGAGGAGCAAGACTAAAGACATTGTTCCTACTCCTAAACTAGCTTTTTGTCCGATTGTTTTCTGAGAAGCAGTATAAAGCCAATTCCAACTTTCAAGTAGTGCTTCCAGCCATTCTTGCTATAGTCACAACCAGCTAACCTGTTCTTGTTCACTGGGGTTAGCAATGCATCAGAATCAAATGGCTTCACAGCTTCTGGGGAAGCAAGATTCCTCTGGGAGCTGACCATATGTGAAGTTTTATGTGAAGGCAGTAGAAGGAGAGATGTTTCAAATTCTCAAGAGCTCCCTGAAGCACTGATCTGGTTTGACAGTACCATAGCAGGGTGATACCTTGATAAGCACTCTGTCTCAGAAGCAGAATTTTCTATTTTATTCTGCAGTATTTGTTGGAATATGTTGAGGAAAAACTTAAATCAGGTTCAACCATATCTAGCATGCGGATTAAATAATTTTTAAAAAGCCTGGAAGGGATCCCAAGAGGTTATCTTCAAGTCATTTTTAAGAATGGCACTGTTGTAGAGTAGATGACTATCTGACTTGTCCTTGAAGGCTTTCTATCAGCCAACTTCAGTGTCTGCCATTCCTCAATGTATTCAACTTTCCATCATGCTGGTGTTCAAGTCTGGAATAGAACTGTACATTGTCAGGTCAAAATTATCACCACCATTCATTACCTGTGGCTAGGTTTGGTCAGCTGAGTAAAATTACTGTTGCTGGGAGAGTTGTTGTGTTGCATGCCTTATGTCTAAATCTTGTGGCTTTCAAGGACTTGAATGTTTATTAAGTTACATAAATGAGCTTCTTTCTGAAAATTCAAAAGATCTAACTATCAACCTTAATTCTGGAATAATTTCGTTCTGGGCATTCATGGCTGCATATCCTGGGATAGAGTTAATTTTCTTCTTAGTAGCTGGTGCAGTGCTGTGTTTTGGGTTTGGTGTGGGAACAAAGTTGATAGCACACTCATGGTTTTGGTTGCTGCTGGGTGATGTTCATACCAAGTCAATGACTTTTTAGTTTCTCAGGCCCTGCTGGCGAGAGGGCTGGAGGGGCAGGGGAAATTGTGAGAGGACACAGCCAGGGCAGCTGACCCAAACTAGCCAAAGGGATATTCCATACCATATGATGTCATGCTCAGTATATAAACTGGGGGAAGAAGGAAGGGGGGACATCTGGTATTACGGCGTTTGTCTTCCCAAGTAACTGTTATGCCTGATGGAGGCCAGTTTTCCTGGAGATGGCTGAACACCTGCCTGCTGATGGGAAGTAGCGAATGAATTCCTTATTTTGCTCTGTTTGCGTGTATGGCTTTTGCTTTACCTATTAAACTGTCTATCTCAGTTCATGAGTTTTCTCACTTTTACTTTTCCAGTCCTCTCCCCTATCCTGTGGGGGGCAGGGGGAAGTGAGCGAGTGGCTTTGTGGTGCTTGGTTGCCAGCCAGGGTTAAACCATGACACTGTAGTAGGGAAATATAATTTAACGTGCAGCTGTCTGAAGAAACAAAGTGGAAAGGTGTGGTATATGATCTATAAATGGCCCTTTCCTTGGGCAATTTGAAGTATTCTATTATTAAATTAGCTTTTGAGGCTATAGTTTGACAAGACAAAACATTCAGTGGGCTGAGGAGTCTCTACACTATTACCAGTCCCCTAAAATGGATTTTGTATGGCAGCGTTTGGAAATGAGTGAGGAATCTAGCAAGACTTTACAAAAAAAACCCACCTCGGTAGCCTTGTAAGGATTGATAAGGGTCTGTGGAGATGGAGGGTGACCTGATTAAGTAGGCATTGCCACTGGATGCTTTGTAACGTACAGCCAATGTGCAGTCACATTTAAATCTGCTCAGCCAAACACCTGAGCTGTCTTCAGAAGTTTAGTTTGTGGTGTCCTGTAGTGGTTTTAAATTAAAGTTCTGTTGTGGATTTAGCTCCTTGTGTTAGTTTACGGAATTCGAGAAATGCTGGTGCCAAATCAAGAGACGGAACGGAGGTATCATCAGTTTCACTTCAGCTGCTGCCTTGGAAATTTTTCTCAGTGCTTTTGCAATGTGACCTGCCTGTTCTAGAGGGTGGCCTCCTGGGTTTGATTACAGTTTTTGCAGATGTATGATAGAACCTAGTTTCTCTGTTTTACTGCTCACCTGATCTCTGTGTTGTTTCCTTGTAAATGGCAGGTGGTGTTTGCTTGTTGCCACGTACTAAATACTTGCTCAGCTGACTGTTCTGACAGTTTCTGTAGGAGATGAATGAATTTCAGATGAAATTTGAGAATAAGAGACATGGAGCGGATGGGAAGGATGAAGTCCCTTTAGCTAGCCCTGTAGTGTCCCTTATACCCACACTTGCTTTATACTATTAATTGCAAAGGCACAACTGGTCTGTTTCCCTTTATTACCATACTTCATGTTTATTCTTGAAGAACTGGGGAAAATATTTTGCAAGCCTGTTTGTCATCATCATTTTGAAAGCCTGGTTTGATTTTTACTAGTTTCAGTAAACTAAAGAAAGCACTAGCTATTGTCATTTGACAGCAGGTAGCTGAGATATTGTTGTATCTGAGGGATTAATGCAGCCTTACAACTTTTCTTCTATGAAAAAAAAAATAGTCAAGCTAAAGGTTATTTAGCCCTTGCATAACTTTTGCCACAGCTATATTCCTTTTGTTGTTTTTGTTTTGTTTCCATGCAAGTCTGAATCCCTTAGCTGTGCAGTATAAGGTCTGTGGAAAATTAAATTTGTCTAGAAGCTTATGTTGGGAGGGTGTCTGGAAGTACCTGATCACAGGGAATCATGTTGTCGGAATGCACAGTTTCATTGTCTGGGAAATGTACCTGTAATCAAATATATGCATTTTCTAAGAAAAAAAAGCTTATCATTGCTTCATTTTAGCAATGAAAATAAAAATATTAAAAACCTTTACAAAGAAATAGGCAGGGCAAAATCTGAATACCAGTTCAGGTTAATAACAGTGGTTTTAACCTTTGTATGGGAAGTAACATTCAGCTGTAACTGCAGGTAGCATGAGACTTCAAGGAGGTGGGAAGCAAAATAGATGCTTGAAAAAAAGCTGTAGTTACATGCTCAGAGGAGGGGTTTCACTGGTAGAAGTAAGAAAGTCTAGAATATTATACCTGCCAGAACAGAGTATACCGTGCTGCTATACCTCCCTTGTGCAGTTTCAGGGAACTGGAACTGATTACTTCTGGGTAAGTTTAGATTTAATAGATCTTATTCCCTGCCTCTTCCCTCCCACTATGCCCCTAAGAATGCATTAAATTCTGTTTTGCGTCAACTGTGGCTCCAAATTATGACATATTTAACATTTTCTAAACCAGCTGGTGATTCTGTAGAATTTGGCTGCATATTAAATAACTGGAGCAACAGGAAAACTGCAGAACTCCTTCCATAATCTTGTCTGTGTTTTAACACTTTAGCTTTTCAAGTCACTGTCTCTGGAGGTGTATTAAGAGCTCCCCAAACCAAGTGATTTAGCTATTAAGTTTCTTCTTAGAATCCTGCAATCATTTAAAGTGTGATCTGTGAAAGGCAAGTAATCCCTTAACATTTGGTTTGACCTTGGAAAGTATATTCATTAAAAATGGTGAATTAAGTACTGAAAAAAAGAACCATCTGATGGAATTTTCTGGTAGGTTTTATAGGAAGTTTTTGAAATGTGATTTAAATATTCATTAGTGGTTGCAAATGAGTACTCCAGCAGTTTTAAGCAGTTATTTTGCAGCTTCAGAAAGCACACAGCTCTAGAATGTTGTTTTCGCTCTGGTAAATCCTTTGTCCAGTATTGAAGTTGTTGACAGTGTTTTAGAGGGGAAAAAAACCCCAAACCCAAAACCTGAGTCTTCACCCATTAGAATGGTTGGATAGATTTGATCCCCAATATTTTGCATTTTTTTCTATTCATGAAGCATAGTAAAAAACATTTTGTTGAATTACAGTTTTATGATTAAAGTACTTTGAACTGTAGCTTCACATATTACAATAATGTCTGTTGGTATTCAAGTTTAGACACTTTTTCCAATATGAAAAAAACAGATATAATCAACATACAGTTACATTGCATAAATAAAACAACTTGCATTGTTCAAAACAAAGTGAAATAGTTATAAGACTTTGCTCTCATAATTACAGTGCATGCACAGGATAACTGAAAAACACCTAACGTAAATCTTCCAAAGGAGTTTCTCAAAAGGGCCTTTATTACATGCTTTCTTCTGAAGTTATCATTTCAGTGAGTTTCCTGATGCCTTGTTTAGATATTCTAATTTTGGAATCAGTAATGCTCAGTTTGATTTATTACATAAGAAACTTAAATATAGTTTTAAAACTTCAAAAATTGAGATTACAGTTGATCGAGTGGTTTCAAGCACTGCTATTGTGCTAATCGTAGTGATCAACCACAATCAATTACTGCCATGATTTTCACAGATTGGATTCATTAAATGGTTTTCAACATAGCACAGTTGTGGCCATCTCTGGTGGTTCAGGTCTGCCCAATATGAACTAAACTAAAACATCGATAATGTGACAATTTAAAGTTAAAGATTAAAACCAAAGTTTTTGTTGGCATGTTTAAAATGTTCAAGGAGTGTCACTCCTTCCAGATCTATAAGGGTTAAAGCTCCAATGCTGGTCTGAAATCACAAAGTTGTTATAAAACTGTAAAACATTTAAGTGTGTGTGTGTGGGGGGGCGGAATTAAATGTGAGGTTTTACACTTGAAACTTTTCTGTACATTAGAGAAGACTTTACCTTCCATTTGGGCACAAGATTTTGATGTTTAGATTAACAAACAGCTGCTACATGTATGCTAGATCAGCCTCCAAAAAGCTTAATTAACCTACAGTTACCTGTAGGTAATATACAGTGTCATATTAATTCTTAAAAATTGAAAGACTCAGGTACTGAAATAAACAATGGGTGAAGATGGTTTTTACTGTCATCAACAAGGGATAGGTGAATTTAATAGAGTAGAATGAGTTAAATCTTAAGGTGTTATGGCTACCAGAAGTAGTGTAAATGCTCTAAGTCAGAGTTGAGACAAGCTTTTCTAATAAACACTCTTTTTGGTCAGGCTAGAAATCAAAATACCGTATCCTTTAAAACATATCTTTTGAAGAATTCATGTTGCCTATTCCTATAGAACTGCCCTTTTTAATAATTCTTCCTTTTTAAACTATCAAGTCTTACCAATACAGTATATAGCCTAGAAATAGTTCTGGGAATTTGTAGGATATTTTTCAAGTTTATGAAAGTGTGTGTAATATTATACCACGGACATCACCATGAGCACACCTATGGAGGCTGTGATGCCTAAAACTGCTCTATCAGTGTCTGAGTTTCAGTTGAAAATGTTTTGCTCTCACTTACTGTAATAGATGAAAGTAACTACAGTTGGTCTAAAGAGCATTTCCTGCTTAAAGTTCAGAGGTAGGGCTTGTCCTACTACTACATAAACAGAAGTTATTCCTTTTTATTAATCTTAAAAATATTTTTCTAGGAATTTGAGGTATATTAAAATAGTCTTTATAATTTTAAACAGTGAAGTTGTTTGCAGCATGTTGTGACCTCAAAATGAAGCAGAATTGACCGATCTTTTGTTCATTTTTTTCACCTCTGTCTTTTCAGAACTATTAATAATGTTAAGTAACATAATAGTGGACCATATTCTACTACTGGGGAGAAAATTAATTTTTAGTAGCTTTTGACAAAGTCTGAACTGACTTGTCTTCCAAAACACCAAAGTTTTATTTTGCTCATCTTATGTGCCAGCCTTCTACAGAATAACAGATTAAGTAATGAGTACTAAAAACTGGACTGAAGCAACATCACTGTATTTCAGTTTGCTTTTAGCTTCTTCAGGAATAGCAGATTTAAGGGATGCCTATTTGAAAAGCAAAAATATACAAAATTCAAATTGTTCAATGTTTTTCTTTAAGAATCTTTTTTTTGAGATTGTAATTTAAAAAGATTTTTAGTGTAGAAGCCACTGCGATGTTACTACAAACAAACTGTTTTGAATGCTTCTAATGGAGGATGAGGTTTGTTGCAAAAGATTTGACAAATCACACCCATTTGTTCAGTTTTCAAGATAGTTCTGGGTTTTTTAGATTTTAAATATCTAATGCAATTTGATCTCTGCTTTTTACTAAAAATGTGTTAAAAAATATCCTATTGAGTTAGGCAATTTAGCACTTTTTTTTTTTTCCACCTCTGACAGTGGCAGAAGGGATGACATTTGGGAAGGGATGTGAGTATGAGCACTTCTGCTCACCTATTCCCCTCATTCATAGTTGTATTAGGGACTTCAGAGGTACGCATATCTATCCCCTTTAAGAAATGTTATAATTTGTTGTGCCTGAATTCATCCATATCCTTTTTTGAACAAATGGACATCTGCCTTCATAGTTTCATCTGGCAACTCATTCTGAGTACCAATCTTCTACCAGCTTAACTAAGTGCCCTCAGTTCCAGTTTCACAGGGTTTGGTGACAGCTCTGCATTGCCTTTGCTGCCTTCATGTTTTGGGGTTGCTGTTTGTTGGTTTTTTCCCCCTGAACTGCAGTGTTACCCTAGCAGCTATTTTACTGCCTTCAGAGCATGTTTAATGCTTGTGATTTGCTCAGTGGCGTAAGAGGGCAGACATTCTTGTTTGTTATTACCCTGCCAAGGAAAGAAGAGTTTATATGTATTTCTGTGTGTAATTTAAGAAAACAACATAAATGCAAACATAATCTGTTAATACTTTTTATTCTGAGGAAGTAGAGAATACTGTAGAATCATCATACTTCTATAACTTTTCATTAAACTTGCTTCCAGGCAGTGTTGTACTTCTGAAAATTGAAGTCCTATTGACCTGAACTTTATTATTTCTTCTCATTATATTAAATGCAGGCAGAAATCTTTCAGCCTAGCTAAGGGGCCGTTCTCCTAATTTATTAACACAGAGTTTATTAAACGGTGTCCTCCTTAGGTAATCATGACCCTCTTATCCTACATTCAGTAAAGCTGTTTTAGAAAGTCAGGACTTGCATATCTGTAACTTTTCTGAAGTACAAATGTGCATGAGGGTGGAAAGCAGTCCTATGTCTAAATTAGCTGCAGTAACTTTAAAGTATGAAGAGAACTTTTAACAGTTATATTTTTTATACCCAAAATGCTGGTACGTTGGTGGAGAGGTTTATAAGTTCTTTAAACTCTGATTCAAGGTGAATACAGTTGGTCAGTTACTGCATAGTTCCATTTTCCTTCAAGTGTGAGTTCCTTCGGGTTTTCTGAGCTTAACATCAAAGAACAGCTTTGAAGCCCTTTGATTTCCATATGGATTCTAATTTGAGAGTGCTATCTAAGCAGTAGAAACAACCAACACCTGCAAAAGAAGCCATTACTTCTTTCATGGTTGCCTTTCTTCTACGACAGCCAAGATGGCAACTGTTAAAATACCTGTTAAATCTCAGTTGTGTTTTTTTCAGGAGAAAAAAAATAAATGTTTCACAAGCAATGAGTTTCAGTGGTTTCAGCCTAAGTGTGTGTTTACAATGTCACTTCTTAGGAACAGAATGATTCAGCTCATGTTCATGCTGAGTAGAACAGTGATACTGCAGTGTGGAGCCTACTGTTTGGGATGAGGATGTTACACGGTAACAGGAGAGATGTAAATGTTAGGCTTGCACCTGTCCTGGAGTGAATTTGTTGCATGTGCACTAAATGTTTTGTATGTGTTCTGCTTCCTGAAAGGTACTAGAGAAAATGAGCTGCTTGGAAGGAGTTACTGCAATTATAAATATCCCCCTCTAAATTCTTTACTGGAGTTCCCAATATAATTTCATTTTCTCAGGCTCTTTCCCTGATAGCGGAAGCATGTCTCCCTGCCCCCACAGCTGACTGCCACCAAACACAGCCTTAGAAACCACTGTAAACACATCTTTTTAGAATGGCAGATTACTTGTGAATATTCAGGTGTTTGAGGGAGATATTTTATGATGTGAAAAGTAGTATTGGTAGCAGATCATAGCAATTTGGGGTTGAGTGCACCCTCAGCAAGTTTGATGACACCAATCTGTGTGGTGTGGTCGACACAGTGGAGGGAAGGGATGCTGTCTAGCGGGACCTCGACAGACTTGAGAGGTGGGCCCATGCAAACCTCATGAAGTTCAACAAGGCCAATTGCAAGGTTCTGCACATGATTTTTGGGGCAATCCCAAGCACAAATACAGGCTGGGCAGAGAATGTATCGAGAGCAGCCCTGAAGAGAAAGACTTGGGGGTCTTGGTTGATAAGCTCAACATGGCCTGGCAATATAAGCTTGCAGCCTAGAATATGGTCAGCTTTTTGGGCTACATCGAAAGAAGCCTGGCCAGCCGTTCAAGGGAGGTGATTCTCCCCATCTACCCACTCTCTCATGAGACCCCACCTGTAGTACTGCATGCAGCTCTGGGGCCCCCAGCATATGGACATGGAGCTGTTGGAGCAAGTCCATTCGAGGGCCACAAAAATTATCAGAGGTAGGCTGAGACAGTTAAGAGTTCTTCAGCCTGGAGAAGAGAAGGCTCTGGGGAGCCCTTATGGCAGCCTTCTGGTAGCTCAAGGGGGCCTACAAGAAAGCTGGAGAGGGACTTTGTACAAGGGCATGTAGTGATGGGACAAGGAGAAACGGCTTTCAGCTGAAAGAGATTAGATACAAGGAGGAAATTCTTTACAATGAAGGTGGTGAGGCAGTGGAACAGACTTCCAAGAGAAGTGGATGCCCCATCCCTGGAAGTGTTCAAGGCCAGGTTGGATGGGGCTTTGAACAACCTGGTCTAGTGGAAGCTGGAACTAGATGATCTTTAAGGTCCCTTCCAACCCAAACCATTCTATGATTCATTCTAATATCAGATCCAGTTTATTAGATTTTTGGAAACAGTTACAATGGGAAGCTTATTAGGCTGAGAGTTGTCTTGGGAACAGACGTGGTAGTACGTATGGAAATTTAGTGGGGCTTTCGTGTATAATATTTTATCAGTAAAGAACCTCTGGAAGTTCTAGGTCCATTATGTTCTTAAAAAGCGATTGGGTGTCCTTAATAGTAACTATTAATCTGTGCACTTCCTTGTAGTGTGAGAAAGGATTTGTACTTCTTCTACAGAGGGTTTATACATAAAGACAAATCTCTGTAGTACATGCTCTTGAAAAAGTGTGTCTTGTACCCACAGTCTTTTTTCCTGTCATTTTGATTGAGCAAATACACATATTTAAAAGGTCTTACACTTGCCTATCTTCTCAAGAAAAGTTGTTCTGGAGTCTAACCTTATTTTCAGGAAACATCTCTCTATTTCTGTAGTCAGTCCTGTGTTCTCTAATAATATTTATCCCTTTACCCTATTTACAATCTAATCTGGGTTTTCCTTTTTAGGTATATGACTGCACAGTGCTCAAACATGAGTAGCTAATCGCTCTCTGCTTCTCTTCTTCTGCTGTCCTTCCATAATCCTAGCACTGAGGCTGTGTTTGTGCTTGCTATTCTGCACTTTGTCTAGTTGGTGCATTTCTGTTATCCTCTATACTTCTGTTATCTCCCTATTCTGTTTTGTTGCCTCTTAGTTGTATGCATAGTTCATTCAAAACAAACTTTATCAGTTTTGGACTTGGAGTGATTTCATGGTTTGGTGGTGGTTATTATGTATGTAGCAATAGGGATTTTTTCAAAATGGGAGAGAAGCACAATCCTAGATGGATGTAGTCTTTTATGATATAGAAAGAAAATAGTATGATTTTATATTTTTAATAGAATAATAAGTAAGCACTTCCAGATGTTAACTGTCTAATTTAGCATGTGAAAAAGCTTTTTGCACCACAGATTTCGTCAAGTGCGTAACGCTGAATTCTTGCATTCATAAGAGTAAAAACAAACAAAAATCCTTCTGTTTCTATCCAAGATTAATTGATAATTTGTTGATATTGCAACTTGCTGTGTGACAAAAGTTATGTGACTTTTTATTTCTAATTGTAAAGTTTGAAACTTCGATTAGCTGCATGCCAGATAGTTTTGTACATGAATCTTGGCGGTTTAGTTTCTAAATGAAAACAATGCACTGCACTAGAAAGCCGTATATAATTAATATAACTATCCAAGGTAAATAACTGTTGTGACACACTTAATACTAATACAGCCTGGCCTTGTGAATTGACAGTCCTTCTCAATGTCTTTACAGGGTGCTGATAAGACTGTGAAAGGCCCAGATGGACTAACTGCCTTTGAAGCCACTGACAACCAGGCAATCAAAACTCTTCTTCAGTGACGGATGGACTGATATCTTAAATGCCTCTCTTGTGGCCTCACACTGCTGCCTGTCTGTCACTCTTTGCATCTTCCAGCTTCTTCAGCTAAATACTCTGGGGGGGAGGGAAATTCTTCATGAATCAGACTAGTTAGGGGCTTGTATCAAAGATAATCTGTTTGGAGAGGGTTGAAAACTATTAGGAACAGTGTTCCTGTAGCACTTCTTGTCAGTGCACAATCTCTTCCCATTTCTCACGAAAATGGAAGAAGGAAGACAGACCATGATCTTGAATTTTTGGCTTGTAAACCTCCTAGGTTAGTACTAAGATTTTTGTTGAAAGATTCCTTTAGATGGAAGTACTGTGCTATGTACCTGAAACTAATTGTGAAGGAGACAATAGTCCCATGCTATTAGTGTCTGCCATAATCTGAAGTGTAGTAATGTAGGTGGCTGGGTTGCTTTTCTCTCTTCTCTCTCAGCAGGTAGCTTTATTCTTATTCTGCCTAAAGCTTTTGTTGCAGTTTTGAGGACTTTTGATACTAGTTATTGGAGCTGTTCTTTATATTGACTAATTGGATGTCACACTAATGTTTTCCTGACTCAAGTAAACCAGGAAAGATCAGTTGAGGCATTGTGGTGTTACACTCCAGAATATCTGCCAAGGTACTTTTGGATTTTTTTCCCATATTTGTTCTAGTCCAGGGCAGACATTTTAAGCAACTGTTCTTGAGAGAGTTCAAAATGTCACTGTAGTTATTTCCAAAAGGATTGTAAGATAGAATTTCTTTACTTAGTGTCATAAAATTTAGACACGTGCAAAAGCTACAGGCTGGTACACAAGGATAATGAAGTCAGATTTGGACATTCATGTTAGGTGAATATTGATGCTGAACTTTTCTGGTAAACTTTAAAGATACATGTCAGCTTTCTAAGTTTGGGTGGTAGGAACAGGAAGACGTACAAGTAGAAGTCTTGCTCTAACTACCGGAGGAAAGAACCCAAACTTTTAATTCTGCATATCTTTGAACTGGCGTTTTATTGTTGGCTGAAAGAACCTCTTAAAGTTCATTAAGGCATGGAGCTTGTTGTGAAAATTCCCAGTGCAACCATACTACATTATCCATGGACTTTTAGATAAGATTTGCTGTACCAGTAAGTATGACAGTACTATGACAGCCTTGATAATTCATGGGAAGGTATTAAATGATGTTGTAGGGATTCTGTCACATCTTACAGTCCTCAGGAATGTCTGAACTTCTGGGTTTCATCTTGAAAATTTTCATTAGACTGCTGATTCACCCAAAATTGAATAACAAGTTTTATAACAGAAAAGTGTATACCACAAACTGTACATCTTCCTCTTTTTTGAATACAGATTTCAAACTTTCTGATAGCGTACAGAATACAGAAAACAAATGTATATAATGTCTCATGCTGAATTCTTAAACAAAAGTAGCTGGTATTATTTTGATATCGCTGTTGAAAGTGAGAAGTTACATAGAAGTAGGCTAGTGACTACCACTCATATTTAATGGAGACTTAGTTTTACTTGAATCATATGTTGCATATTATGATTGAATGTCTCAGCTATAAAAAGCCTTGCATTTAAACTGTAAAATGAGAGCAGAAACTGATTTACGTGTACACATTCCATAAGAAAAGCAATGGAGAAAACAATCAACTCTGGCCATGAACTGTATAGTGCAATTACTATTTGCTTCTTGGAGATGAGTGGCAAGGAAGAGCAGAAGGGTTGGAAATCGGTGATAAATCAGTCGGTGAGCTGCTGATAAAAGAACAAGCATGTTTGGTGAACAGGGCTTTTAATGACTATTTAAAGAGAACTGTTTAATCTTATCTCTGATCAGTGCTGGATTGTCATGTCATTGTAACAGTGTGAACACAGACTATAGGTTTAATTCTTTATTCAGCTATGAAAGTAACAATCTTTGGCATAAATTTGCCTCCGTATTATGCTACTAAATACTTAGCTATTGAAATACTAGTCTAGAAAACTGCAATCTGTTCTTATGTGGAAAACTTGATTATTCAAGTTTTTTGTGTTAATTAGTGTCGAGTTGTCTGGCCGTAGTGCTTTTGGATTTTTTTGGGTTTTTCCTCTGCATTCTTTCCTGCCCTGCCCTTCAACTCTCATTGACTCTCAATCAACTGAGCATTATAGTAAATGAACATCGTCTTTGTACTAACTCTTCTGGTGATTCACTGAGGCAATTTTGCCTCCCTTTTTCTACAATTATGTAGACACCTGATTTTTTCTTACTTCACTTGAAAAAAAAAATGCAGACTTCAGTGAGACAAGTGTTAATTTGGCTGTAATATATACCCAAGCTGCCTTTTGAGATAGTTAAAAGATGGCATTTAATGTTTGGCTCATAAAGAAGAAATACTTTTTTGCTTTTTGCACTACTTAAGAGGTAATTGATCATTTTGCCCAGGATTAAAAAAAAAGTAATGATAAAAGCTTATGCTTTTTTAGTTGTCTAGAAACTGGGCTTGTTCATTTCTTCCCTTCTTGTTAGCTATATTATGGAAAAATTAATGGGTGGCTGCCTCTGTCTTTGAGTAGGTCCTAACTAGATGAAAATACCAAACCATAAATCATTTTATATTCTATAAACAGAACTTAATACTTTCTCAGACTGGAATCTCATATACTTGGAAATCTACTCTGTTCTTAAACCTTTCTCTTTGAAATTTGTGCTCAATAAGTTATAACCTGAAGTATATTTTGAATTTAATACCCTCTGCTCCTTTTTCTTAAGGGGAGCAAATGGGAAAAGAAATATGATAATCAAATGGAACTCTATCCTTTAACATAAGATTGAATTATTTGTAGAAGAGGCTGGTAAGAATGGAGTGTCCTAGGCAAGCAATTGCAGTGTTGCATGCGAAATTTCAAAATGAACTTGTCTTAATTATATTTTGTAAATGGATAAACAATCATCTTTCTACGCAGTGACAGAAGAAAACTAGTGCTCTGTGCATTTTGATATTTGACTTCCTCTTTTCACCATTGTTAACTGTTTTGACACAGTTGGGTTCATCATTATCATGGTTCATAGACATCAGAATGCTAAATGATACTGTATTTTTAAGTTTGTGTTGCAAGAATGAATGGAATAAACTTGAATTGTGCGATATGAGAATGTAGAGTTTTATTTCCCTCTGCTCCAGTTTTGTTTTGGTTTTTTAATCTCTGGCTACAACTTTATATTTGTCTGGAAGGCATCTAAGCTCCAGCTCATATGTACAGTGATTAAAATGTTCAGATACTTAGAAGACTTAAATGTGGAATGGAAGCTGCTTTGAGAACTAAATATATGAAGTTGTTTTGGGTTTTTTAATTAATCCATTTAAAAGAGGTTTTGATTAATTCTGTGGTCTTTCAGTTTGCATTTCCTGCTGAAATGGTAATGCATAATGTTGAAGATCTCTTATTCATGTTAAATTCCAAGACAGTCTGTAGAGAGAGGGATCATCCTCCCGTTACCTGTGAAAACTAAAGGAATTTATTTTCTCCTTTACTTAATCAAAGAAATTGAATCAGTTATTTACAGAAGGCACAGTTGAAATAGAATTGTATAGAAAACTGTATTCATTATTCCTGTTGCATCTTTACAATGACTTTGTCAGGACGACTTCTTATAACTTTGCTTGTCCATAGAAATTTAAATCCAATTGCTTGAATTGTTTGATATGATTTGTTTTAAAATATACACTTTTAAAGAAAAGTACAGGAAAGTGTTGTGTCAAAGTGGGAAAATATAAATATAGGGAAAAAATTCAAAAGAAACTTGATCTGTTTTTCTGTGCTAAACTTCGAAAACATGGACTTCTAATGCTGTACGCACAACCTTTCAGTCAATTATTGGAGAAAAGGACATGTTCATACCAAAGCAGTTCAAATAGTGTGATCACCAGTGGCAACTCATGTGTGTGCTTCAGTGCCTGTGTGTTCATCTTACTGGGTGGGGGTTTTTGTGGTTTGTTTTGTGTTGGTTTTTTGTTTGAGAAAATACTAGCTAAGATTCAGAATGAAGATTTCTTTCACTCACGTTCCTCAGCGACTGGCTAGCCAAACTCATCTATACATGTAAAAACTCTTCCTAGTATTTTTCTATGGCTTATCTTTTGGAATGGAATTCTCAGCTCCCTTCCAAAAGGAAGTTGGCCCAAGAAAGCAATTTTTTCAATTGAATCACTTGGTTGTTTCTCTCAATTTTGAGAAAATTGCATTCTCAAAGCTCTCTTCTAAATTGTGGTTTACTTATCTGATGTCTTGGAACAGCTTTCAACTAAGTCATGCCACAAACTTGCTAGATGAGTTACCTGGAAAGCACTTTTTCTTGCAGTATCTTAAAAGGCTTCAAAAGCACCTAGTGTTTGCCTGCTTGGGAGGTGAATGATGATTTTTTTTTTTTTTTTTTTTTCCTAGGAGCAGCATTGCTGTCTCCCTGCCTTAGCAGTCAAAACAATGTTTCTAATAATTTTAAACTATGAAAAGTTGCATTTAGGTACCATTGCTTGCTATTCTGATTAATGTTAATTCAGAGTGCATCTGTACTCTTCAGTATGGGAAAATAAGAGTTTTCATTTTCCATGTCATTTTGCAACATTTCAAAATTAAGAATAGAGGCTTTCTTTTTCATGCACTGAGGTTCATCTTATGGCCATTAAAGTTGAGAGGCAGGACAGTGTGCCAAAACCACAATAGACTGTCTCAATTCATCTATCAAACTTCATTAAAGGAAAAATTCTTACAGTTGTGTCAAACTGAGTGTAAATTTCAAGGATCCAAACCTCTGTCTCGAAAATAATGTCATAACCTACAATATATTCAAGTTTATATATATATAAAGTTATTTACCTTTTAACATTCCTTTGTATGTGTTTATTTTCCTATAACTGAAAGTAATTCCTCAGTGCATTCAAAAGAAGCCTCACTTTGTTCACCAAAGCTTTTGTTCCAAAGTAAAAGAAAACATTTTTTAGAAACTATTTTGGGAGTTTGGAGGTGGGATGTCTTGAAAAGTCTGTAGCTTTTCATGGAAATTGTTGTACTTCCTCTTTCTTTTTGTAATACACTGGTAATTAAGAAATGTAGCCTTTTATTTAAAGAGTAGCAGGATATTGTGACAAAAAAAAATCCAACTACCCATTTCTTTTTTATTTATTTTCATGGAAAACCAAGAAATATGTTCCAGGTTGACACAAAATGTTTGGTGGTTTGTTTTTTTTCCCCCCAACTTCTCAGTGCAGCCACCAAACCAGATCGGTATTTGCATGTCCCTGTGTAATGGTTCAACTTGGTTTCTCTTTAGTGGTGATATCTGTGGGAGAGCTGCATGATGTCCTAGGCTTTTGGAGTGTCCTAACAGCTTCATGCTACAGTCCACTGTAGCACAGGGCAGATGGAGAAGTTTCATTAGGGCTGTGGTAAAGACAGATACCTGAACGGAGTTGTTACTGCCTAATTGAGTTTCTGCAATGTAGAAGACTTCTCAATCTCTTAGCATGCAGAGCGCGAGGGTAGTGGCCATTATTAAAGACTATTAAACAGTAATTTGTCATTATACTGGATGAGCTGTAGTCATCATAGCATGGTAGCCTTCTAGAAAGAGCAAAAAATATCTATGGTTCCCAAAGTATTTCCCAAAGTTTATTCCTGTCACTTGTGTGTATGTATATATTATTTTTTTTAATTTGTCTTGCATGTGCTTTAGGAAGCCTCCTAAACCAAGAATGCTTTTAAGTTTTCTTTCATTGCTCCTTTGCAAAAAGTAAATCCCTGTTGTAAAAGGTAAAGTTACAGTTTTATCTCTTACGTCATTTTGAAATAAAAAATGTAGTCTGTGTGTTCTTATCTATTCTAAAAGAAAATGTGTGCTGAAAGATACATCCCAACTATACTTTTGACAAATTGCTGTGAAAATCTAGTCCTACACCTGATACCAGTATCTACACGTGGACACATCCTGAACAGTAGGCATAAATAGAATACGGGAAGAAATAGTTAAGTTTTTGAGGCATTGGATGAGATGTGGTTAGAACTGGGATCACTACAACAGCAACAGATGCATTCTGTGAGTATGCACAGACCTCTTTGTATTTCGCTTCTCAATAGGAAAACTTAATGTCTTTTATTGTGCACTTAGCTTGTAAGATGATTGAAGGATTATCTCTTTGGACCTGACACACCTTAAAGTGTGTTTGGGGGGGTTTGTGTGTTTTGCAGTCAGTGTCAGTACTGTTCTCAAAAGCACAGAAGAGTTTATTTAATGAGAGATTAAACAGATGGGAAGCACACCAATTTCTAGTGTCGGAGGCTTAAAATGTAAGAACGAAACCCAGGCTTATAAATTAATGAAATTTCTGAAGATAGCTATAAATTGAAATATTTACAAAGCCATATTAAACAATAACTTGAAAGAAAAAAGACCTAGCCTACAGTAATAAAGCTGCATAACCTGTATACTTAATAAGGATGTACTTCTAAGGCTTTGTTCTTACTGTAAAGCACTGAATATATATTGGCCATTCTCTTTTGTCAGTTTAAAAAAAAAATAAAAATTTGGCATTTAGCCGATGGTTGCTTTGGGGGAAGAAAAATCCCTTGTTCCCAATTTGCAAAGTTCAGAGGTTGGGATTGAGGGGTTGGGGTTTTTACTGTCAGAGGTGAGATTTGCAGAGATGTGCAGAGTGAAATGTACTAGGAATTAATGCCAAAATCTCCCTGAGTGGTTTCTAACAATCATGTTCTGTCAACTGTATTTGTTCTTCACCTGCCAGGGCTGACCTGTGACAGGTGCTGCTGTTCTCTCATCCTTATCTACCCTTCCTGAATGCACAGCTTTCAAAAGCTCTACTTTAGCCCCATCTTGGCTTTCTCTTTTTAATAGGTGGCGAGAAAGTAAGCAGAGAACTTGTTCGTAGATGTTACTCGAAAATACTCTATCTGAGGCTGCCTGTTACCTATAACAGGAAAGGAGGAATTAAAAACACAGGAGGAAAGACCGAGGAGTAATCAAGTAAATGCAAGACTTTTTCTATCCTATCCTTGCTGCTGCAGGCTTGTTCTCCACTTTAAATATTATAGTAGCATGTCCCACTTTTTTTTTTTTGTCAGATGCTTTATCTTCTTGTGTACCCTGAGTAATTTTAGGACTTAAACAATATGATTTACTTTCTCATTTTTTTTTTTCTGAAAGCTGCTGGAAGACAGATTGGTTGCAGAATACGGTAGTATCAGTGGTGCCACAGAGATCTTTGATGCTACCTGAAATAACGTGGATGTAACACAAGTCTTTTAACCTGCACGTTGTTTGGGTTCTTGACATCCTTTTGACTGCTGCTGTCATAATGCTGATGGTAGGAAAAATGTAAATGACCCTATTTTGTTTCAACCTTGGAAGCAAGATAATTTTCTTAAACCTGCAAGGTACTTAATTTACATACTGAACTGTTGATTGTTAACACATCATACTGCTGGCAGAAACAGAAGACATAGTGTGTGTTGTGGTCCTACTGCTTTTTACAGTGTGGTTGGCCTTGCAACTCCAATTTTCTTGTTAGTTGTGATACAGCATAATTCAAAATACTCCTGGGCAAATGCACATCTCCAAGAGTCAACATTTTAATAGCAGGGTGATTCAGCAGCAGACGCCTTACTTTAATTAAACTAGACAAAATGGTACAGTGAAAATCAGGATTTAAAAGACCCTCTGTAATGCAGAAGGGTAAAAAGTTAGACCTAGCAGCCAGAGAGGAGCTGAGGTAGGCTTTGCCGTATTTTAGTTTTTTTACCAACAAACAAGGCAAGCAAGTGAAGAATATAAAAATAAGATCCCCATAGTGACTGAGTAGTTTTTCATAGACCATTTTCTATTTCAAGCTCATTTCTTCAAAATTTCCATTGGATACAAAACCCTTTAATAACAGTTATAAGTCAAGTTTGTAAACACCTGAGCTTCACGCTGGGGAGTGGGGGGTGGAATGCAATAGTTGTTGAGGTGATAAGGCAAAGAAAGGTATTACATTCAATTTTTGTGTTGTACAAACCATCCTGTTTCCCCAAGCATTTGGTATTTTAATGAATAAGATTTGTGTGCACGTTTGAGAGATAATCCATAATCCCAATGACTGAAACTTGTTGGCTTCTCTTATCATTAATAGTTTGACTTACAATGTTCTGTAATACTTTTGTGTGTTCATACTGAAGCTGTTTATTGCCTTCCTGCTCTGAAATTATAGGTGCAGCATGCTGTATGATTTTTTTTTTTTTTTTTTTTCAGAAAAGCTTAGGTGTCATTTGGACTGAGAAATGCTGCTCTACTGAGTGTTGCTATTAAGCAGAGGCCCGTGTTGATGCAGAGCTGCCTGCTGCATGCACAAGCATTTTTGCTGCAGAGAGCAGCTGCGACACATTGTGGACTTCCAAATGCATTTTTCCCACTGGTGGCTGTGAAAACCCATCAATAATTTCTTGGCTATCTAGACAGAAAACTGTCACCTTTTAAAAAAAGGTTTCAGCCAGATTGCTTTACTTTTCATGTAGTGACAACTTACCAGAGCAAAAAAAATATTGTTTTGAAAGAGGTAACGTGAGCTTGATCTGCTAGTGTAAACTTTATACAGAAAAAAGTATATTCTACTGGATCTTCTCCCAAGGAAACTAAAACCATTGCAAGGAAGTGGGCATTTGTGCTAAGATGCACCTACCAATCGGTCATGTCTCACTCATTTCCTGAAGAGTTAGAATATTTGTTCAAATGTTCTGGTTTCACCCATCAGCTTTACAACAGTGGAACACAGAAGTCTAAAGTTGCCTTTATCATTCTTGACAGCAGTTCTAATAATAAAAACAATGATAACTTGCTGTGGATGCATACTGACAGGGTAGCAAGTTTCTTTTTTATTCAGTGTAAGAGCAGCATTGATAAAGCCTAACAGCTACTAAGGGAGTCGATCTATTAAGGTATTTGACTAAATAAAAATATAAAGCTTGACTTAGAGAGGTTTTGAAACTACACTAAAATTATTTCTTGACAAGTTAATAGTAAGAAACATTGTCACTTTTTGACACATTATTGGCAGTTGGAATTTCTTCAGGCTTTCTTTTGTAATATTAAGAAATACAGTCAGCTTTTTCCTTGTATTCACAGAATTGTCTACTTATGATGCTAGAAGAATTTAATATCCTGTCTCTCAGTTCTCTGTTTTAAAGCTGGGATGTATGCTTTGTATGCTTTTCAATTAAAATAGAATAATCCCTTATAGCCTGGGGGAAACATGTATTTGTACACAGGCAGAGAAAATCTAGCATAGAAGTAAATGTTTTTTAAAAAAATATTTTTAGTGTTACATTGCTTTCTTTTCAGAGAGAGGGAGGAAGAAAGAAGGTAATTTATCTTACTTATAGACTATTGATCACCAGGTAATCGGAGGTAGGACTTTCCCTGATCCCTGGACTTGGATACAATTTTGTAATTAAAAATTGATACCTGTATCAGTACATCTTTGGTGGGTTAGTATAACAAGAACTGATGAAATTTTACTGCCAGTTGAATTCTACATAAATAGATCATATCAGGCATCTTTGTTATCACAACTGATACCTTGTATATAAGAATTTCCTCTTGAGAATTGAAGAATTTGGAGCAATTTGATCCAAACACTTTCTTTGTAATGAGTTAAATGAAAGTGCTTGGTGGCTTTGAGTGGCAGGTAATAAGCAGGTATGGAAATAGCCATGGGAATCTTCCACTTCCTTTGCAAAGGCAAAACAAAAAAAAAGACAAAACAAACATACAAAAAAACCCCAAACCAAAACAAAAAAAAAACAACCCACAACCACAAAAACTAAGAGCAAAAATGACCTCTGTGTTCCTGTCTGAGATAGTTGGGAGATTAATATCTTGTCCACCAAGCTGAGAACTGCAACTTGCTCGGCTTCTTATCTGTGTTTTGATTCAGTAGCATATAGAGGCTCTCATTGTCTCCATATCTATGCCAGTACTAGTACCATCTTCAAAGCAGTTTCCCCAAAGTTAGGTGACTACACCAGAGAAACATGAGAGATGAGACCTCAAGGGTTTGTCTGTTCTCTGTTTTCCACAGTGTCTTCAGGCAAATATTTCCATGTAGTACCATTGCTATTGTTAGGCCAAGTATCTACAGGAGCCCAGGTCTTCTCAAAAACTTTGATCTTTTCTGTTCTATTTCTATGTGAGATATAGTGCTTCCCTTTCTTCAGAAAAATTACGGGAAAATATTAGGAAGAGTGTTAGTTAAATAGTTTCACTGTTTTCATCTGCAGTGTTTAGCTAAACAAAGCTTACAAAAGCTAAAATTGAGCTTTGAGTGTTGTTCCTGTAACAAATTAATCTTGCAGTTAAGGAACTCCGGAAAATACAACATAGTTTAAAAGTGTATGGGGAGAGGGAGGAGGAGTTTATTTTTGATTCTCCAACATATAAACTAAATCCCCAGAAAATACGTACATCCTTCAGTCTCATGGTTTAGCAAGTGACTCCTTGAAAACATTGGATTTGACCTTGGCAGTTATAATTGCCCTCTGGACAGAGATGATTGAAAGTAGGAAGTACTCATGAGTTAACTTGTGTACTGTTCACTGTTAAGCTGTGTAGCACAGCTGCATAGGGTATTGTTACCAAGTTGATGTATTCTGAATTTGTTCTGCTCGCATGCTGAGAAATGGCAATCGTCTGTAAAGTAAAATGTGGTGAAACAGCAGAGCAGCAGCAGGGAGGAATTTTCAAACAGAAGATGTTGAAGAAGTATGCAGGATCACCTGCAATGCATGTGGCTATACTGTCAAAGTAGCTTCACATTGTAGGTGGTGGCTAGACCGAATATCACTTTTTCATGACTTGTGACTCTTGTCACTGAGAGTAAATGTCCTTCCAGAACTAAGGATCGTACCGAGACTGCAGTCGTTCAGCAGTATTCATTGTACCTGCTAGTCAAGGAAGAAAAATGTAGGTTTGAATGAAATGAAGTCTCACTCAGACTCAGTGAGAACTGGCAACGCAGAAATAAACATGATCATCTTGGGGAAAGGATCTAAATAATTTCTTTCTCTTTGATTATGAATTGATGAATTTGGAGGAAATGACACTGGAAAGTAACAGCTGCAGTGAAGGTCTCTAAAGGTAATAGGTAAGAGGGGCAAAGCAGGAAATATACCACGCAACAAAAAGAGCAAAAAATAATGGGAAGTATGCATTGCAACAACACTTGGGGCGGGGGGAGGTGGAATACAGAGTGGCAAAACAGGGCCAGCATTCATATCCATGATTCTTACAGCAAATCTATCTTTATGACCAGGGCAGCAGAAAGAGTTTTTACTGCATAGGAAAGGAAAGCAATGAGTGTCTGTTAATGCATTCACTAATGAACTTCAGGTTGACACAGTCCAATAGTTTCTGCACCAGAAGGCATTAGCTCAGTATAGTAAGGTGAGAGCTGAAAAGGTTTGGATTTTTTTTATGCTGAAATTTGGGAGCAAGCAAAAGAAATCTAAACTTCAGGTTATTAATTAGAACCTATTTTCAAATGAATGAATTATGCTTTTTCATTTAATTTTGGTTTTGTTTTATTTTAGTTGCAATTTTAAATACATGAAAGCTGAATAAGTGAATGTTGCAGCTTTGAAGTTCTTTGGCTCAATCTTTGCTTTCTAAATGGTGCTATTATTTAATCTTGACTTGTAAAACCACTATATTATGCAGGGTTGAAATAGCATTGTGAAATAGTGTTGCAAAAAGCACAGGAAAGCAGTTGTAATATTTATTCCTGAAATAGACAAACACAGCAGCCCTTTGTAAATGCAAAAGTGTGTTTAAAATTGGCAGTATGTAAATGAACAACAGTTACCCAACACTACCTTCCACAGGCTTTCTGCACTTTCAGGCTGTATTTCTCTTCTCATCGGGAATGACCAAGTTCCATTTGTTTGTTTATAGCTGGTTAGAAGTTGTGAAACTTTCTTCTGTTTTCATGTAGATTCCTTATAGAGAAAAGTTTCAGAACCAGTCAACCAATCCAGTGATCTTTAATACAGAAATAACAAAGATAAATGTATATTTGAAAAAAATAAACAAGCACTAAACTATTTCCATTTTGTAATAAGCAATCACAACAGAGGCTGGGAAGTACGAATCTATTTGGCTGAAGGTTAGTTAATCTGGCGTGACAAAGCTTGGGCTCTCCTGCTAGGGTCCTGTCCTTGAGGCAGCTCCCAGTCTTCTAGCTGGCAGTGGCAGGAGTGCCTGTGTAGGTTGGCTTGCAAATGACTTAATTTTTCACAGCTGTCACCTCTAGGTTTGCTTTCAGCACTGTTAAACACATTTTTAGTATATAATCTTGCAGGCCTTGGTTGATGAGCTGCTGTGAACTACAGCAGAGGAAGAAGAAAATGTCTATCCAAAGGGTAATGTATTGGGTCTGGTGTAAAGGATCCTTACACAACTGGCATGAGACACAGTCGTGTAAGCTGTCAGGGCTTTTACAAGTGTGTTGCTGTCATTGCAGCAGTAGTGGGAGAACTACAGATATCCACAGTACAGAAAGACACAGTGGACAGCCGGTAGATTATTGCTGTTCATTGTTTTCCCCTGCTGAGAAGAAGGCTGCTCCAAATGATTAAGTGGTCTCCAGATTCAGGAGAGCAGGTTTTCTGATGTGACAGATTTGGGTTTTTTTTTTTTTTCTCTTTGGACAAAACATTTATGCTGCAGTTTGATGAAGCGGTTGAAGTAGCAAATGCTGAAAGAGCAGATGTTCCCCCCTTGGGCTGAGCCCCAGTCACTTTTTCTGCATTAGCACTAATGCTTATCTGGTCCTGAAGAGAGCTGAAACAGCAGAAAACATAGCCTAACAGTAATAAAAAAAAATATTATAAGCCTGAGGCAATATTTTAGCTGTTCTTACAGAGAAGAAGCGAATTTTTCTTTCTTAATTTACAGCAGTGACAAAAATTGTACATAGCTATCTGTGGATCCATTACATCTGGCACATTCCCCAGGCTTGCTAAGTCTTTCCAAAGTTTCTTGTAATCCTCACTGGCCGCAAGAATCTAGAATAATCAAGGGGATATAGTCACCTTGTTCACCGTCCCTTTCAGTTGTATTAATACGTGGGTTGAATATCCTTGGTCCAGTCCTAAGGCTTGTCCCTAGGTCACTCTAGTATTAACCTCTGTCAACAGTGAGAAATTGCTACTTGTGTCTAATTCTCTCTCGGTCAGTTTTTAAACTGTGCCATGACTTTTCCCCTGCTGGTTGCCAGGTTTCTTCAATAGCTTCTTGTGAAGGAGGTTGTAAAAAGCCTTTGGAAAGTTTAAACATTTACTATCTCCAAGTTTCTCTATTTAAAATCATCTGGATATTGGGGACAGGGGGGCAATAGCAAAGAAATAATATGGGCTTTTTTTTTTTTAGAAAGCATAGTCCCTTAACAGTAATTATCTTGTAACTTTACAGTCCTTCAGAGCTCTGGACTCTAACTTTAAAGGAAACAGAGGACGCAAGTATCCCAAACATGTAAATAGAAAGGCAATTAGAGTCTAGCCAGAAGTTCTATTTTTCCCCAAAGTCCTTGTGAGGCATCCTACTCTATAAACTGCTCTTTACAAGGGTAAACATATGCTTAGGGGAGAAATTGATTCCTTTTCTGAATGAATTAATCGATTTCCTGCCCTGCCTCTGTAACAAACAACAAATTACCAGCTGCTGTTAAGGCAACTTCAATACACAACTTCATCTCAGTCTAAACTAAGTTTGGATGGATAGTTAATAATGCAGGCCCAGGAACTGGGTGAGCTTCAACTGAAAATCCAAGGTTTGCCAGGAGCCTGATGCTTCAAACAGCCTGTGACAAGCCATCAGACTGTCTTGTATTTCAATTATTTATCATCAGTCTGTGAGTGTACCAGACAGTCCTTTAGAATTCGAGCAAACACTTTGAATTATGTGTAATCTTTGCTGGAGTTCAACACTACATAGACAGCATGGGCAAACAGCTGAAAAATGTAATTAGTAATGTCTGGTTCTTGCACATTGTTTTGCATGTGGGAGGTTTTACAGAGGAAGCAGACATGTTGAGATAAAAGCATCATGGTAAAGGACAGAAATAGAAAAATTCACATCTCCAAATTCTCAGTCTGAAGCTTCACCAGAGCTTACTGCTACCAAACCTATTTAATGTCTTACCATGAGGTCCAGAAGCCCCAGCCAAAGAATGACATCTCTTTTCTTCTGTGACATGCAGCAAAGAGGTGGAAAAGGCTATAGCAAGCTAATGTTTTACCTCTGCTGCTACTTCAAATCTCTCTGAGAGATCGAAAGTCCTTAGTTTCAGTAAGATAAACACTGAACATTCTTCCCACAGACAGAGGAGAGCAGCAAGAGTGATCAAAGGTCCCGAAAACAGACTCAGTAACAGATGTTCTGATATGTATAACACTTGCAAAGAGGAAGGGAAGATGTCTTTCTCCATGGCTGTGGTAGGCAAGATAAAATGAGTATAAACTACAGTGAGGAGTCTGACATCAAGAAATAATGAAGTTCTGAAACTGATTTTTGAGAAAGTCTATGGAGTCTATCACTAAATGCTTATAAAAGGAGATCATAGAATAATAGACTAGTTTGGGTTGAAAGGGGCCTTAAAGATCAGCTACTTCCAACCCCCCTGCCATGGGCAGGGACACTTTCCACTAGACCAGGTTGCTCAATGTCCCATCCAACCTGTCCTTGAGCATTTCCAGGGATGGGGCTTCCACAACTTCTCTGGGAAACCTGTTCCAGTGCTTTGCCACCATCACAGATATGAGGAATTTATTTATTTATTGATCAGAAATTACTCATGTGAACCTCTGGGACAAGGTGAGGTCTTAGATCGCTTTTTCCAAACCCCTTCTAGGGTTGCAATGTTGTGGTTTCATCTACCTGAGATGTATATATTTAATAAAGATAAGTGTATCTAAAAGGCATTAAAATGCACATCTAACAAAAAAAATGCATAAAAGGAATACATTTATGGAATTTATATGGATTTAAAATTTTTTACTCATATTGAGAATGATTAGTTAGGTTGTCTTTCTGGGCAATTTAAAGGATTAATTTGGATTTGGCATCCTCTGGAACTGTCATTCAGTGTACTTCATATGTGGTTTTATCAGATATTTGGCTTATGGAAGGCAACCTCTCTGTACAGCTTGCTGGAAAAAATAATGGACTTTGGAAAGAAAAATCACAAAGGCTTGAAATTTTAAAAAGTAAATTACAAAAAAACCTTGGGGATTGTGTTTTTCTTTCTTTCTTTCTTCCAAGAATGCATCACCTGCAACTCTTTGTATTGTTCCTCAGACACTACTCTGTAGAATCCTAGAGTCACTGACAGCTCAGTCTATGAGAAAGAGATTGCAAACGATCTGAAAAAAAAATAAATTACTGAGAGCCATGTTGGATGTTGAACAATGTCAAAATCGCAAAGCTGTTCCATCTATCAAAGTTCAGTTCTGATGCCTTATGTAGGCACAGGCTACATGCTGGTGTAATTAATTCAGATAAAATTGTGATTTTTTTTTTATTTTTGTTCACACTAGCTATGCTAGTACTTCAATGTGAAAATAACTTACACCAGTACAGTTTATTTCCTTTCCCACTTAAAAATTGTCTCTTTTTACTGGTTTCATGTTTAACTGCATCCAAAGTACTAAGGCTGTGCTTCTGTAATTATACAGGTCTATATGAGGCTACTCCCCCCCCCCCCATGCCTTTTAAAATAGATTTTAGTTTCCTTCATGATGTAGCATTGCTGATTAATAGATCTTTACTCCCAGGAAAATGGGTTTTATACAAAACAAACCACTTGCAACTGGCTTTACAGATTTCCCCCATTCATCTTAGTTAATTGAAGTTGCAAAATTCTCCAGCTTCTTAATCAGAGATTTCTCTGCAGAGTACCACTTCTGGTGATGCTTCACAGCTGTATATGACTTCAGCAATAATAAAAAAAAAAAAAATCAAGATAATTGTGTTTACAGGCACCATTAATTTGAAATTACACAGCCTGAGGTATTGTAGTATCCCCTGATAAACACATTTGCGTTGTAAGTAATAGACTTTTTCCTCTTTACTATGAGGCTATTGTTCCATGACTTCCAAAAACTATAATTTCAGGATAATTTATCTTCTATTATTTGTTTGCGCTTAAGGTACAAATCTAATAATATTATTGTCTTTTTATTTGTGACAAATGATGAGAAAAAAACCCATCATGGTCTGCATGTAAACTTTAAATTTTTCAAATGTGAAACCAGATGGTAATTTTGGCTGCAGGACATGTCTACATTATCAGGACTACTAGAAAAATGCTGCAAGAGTGAATACAGCTACAATATGAAATCTGCACACAGAGAGACACACACACACCCCAAACAAACAAACAAACAAAAAACCAGCAAAAGATGGCAAGATTTACTTCATCAGCTTCAATGGCCAAATACATCCATTAGAGATCGCATCCCTCTTGGTTGCAAAGCTGTATCTGCATCAGTTTGCAGTTTGGAATTTCTTATGGAGGTTGGACTAGATTTCCTGGGGTCCCTCAGACCCATAGAATAATTCAGATTATATGTTGCATTTTGAGGGAGTGCTAACATTTCATCCATTTATAGTTTGAATTCATACACACACGGGAAAGAAATAATTCGTAGGATTCTTCCTGATTATCTTAATTTTCCTTCATGTGATGTAGGATGGTATACTTCCCTTTCAGGTCTTCAAGTCAAATGCAGGCAATAATAAGGTCATTAGAGAACTATCCTACTGTTAAAGCTGAGAAAGCAGTCCTCTGTAAATGGGCTGTAGTGGTGCAATTGTGCTTAACGAGTCAGTCAAATGTACATCCAGTTTTAATCTAGGTTGTCCATTTTACAGGTTAAACAATCACAGCAATGATGTTAAACAGCACTTTGCAAGCACAAGGGGCCAGGACCCCACCTGTAGTCTGTTTTTATAGCTCAGCCGTTCAACAGGGCTTTGGCAAATCACAGTGGCTTGGCTGACTGCAGTCATCTGCCTAACTCTGTAAAGCGACCTGAGATTTATTTAAGGGGTTATACAATGTCTTTTCAAAGATTACGTTCCAAGACCCACGTAAAAATGCAAAAGGAGGCAAAAAGGCAGATGCAGAAGAGTCTTGCAAAAGCATCTATTTAAAGCTCTTTGGGAAATCACAGCTCAGCTGGAACAGGCATGCAATAATGTGCAGCAGGTACGTTTCTGTAACTGCAAGACCATTGCACTGGTGCATGGGAAGGTGCATGTGGCCACTCTATTTCCTTGTTAGCTATCCAGGTACTCCCAGGAGAATAGCAAACATACAATACACACATTTCAGAGACTGGGGACGCAAAGTATTTGCAGAGGTATTAGTGCTGGGAATTAAACCCAGGAAGTCCAGAGGAACTCCAGGCAGCGTGGGGAGCGAACAAGAGGAACTAGATGTCTGCGAGCAGTTGCAGAGCTATGATCTCACTGGGATCACAGGGATGTGCTGCAATGGATGGGTACTGGCTTTTTCAGAAGCACAGACCAGCACGGTGAAGGGAGGAGTTGCCTTTTATGTGAGAGGGTGTGGGAATGCGTGCATGTCTGCCATAGGAAGGGTGATGAGCCAGGCAAGAGCTTATGGGTCAGGATTAGAGATCAACATGGGCAATGTTGTGGCGGGTGTCTGTGGCAGCCCATCCGATCAGGAAGAATTAGGTGAGACCTTCTTCAGCTAATTGGAAGAAGCCTCATGATTGAAACCCTGGCCCTTGTGGGAGACTTCAACCACCCCAATGTCTGCTGAAGAGGCGAGACAGTGGGGTACAAGCAGTCCAGAAGGTTTCTGGATATTTTGTTTCTTAAATAATAAGACAAAACAAAAACCTGAAGAGCAACCCTGGTTACAAATAAATATATCCTCACATAAAAGTTGTTTCCTTGACCTATTCCTACTTTATTAGGGAGAAAAAGATGAGCTGTGAATAATCAGAAAGATCATTTCTCCTGTACTTGCAACAAAATATCAGTTAATTCTTAACTTTATTGTGTCACAAGCAAATCCACACCTTTTCTTCTATACTTACTAGGTTTTCATGAAGTTACAAAAGAAAAATATAAATAATTACAGCTTTAAAAATACCTGGAAACATGATAAAGCTTGGACTCTGCAAGATTTTTAACTGTACTTAATTTTAAATGTCTTCTTATCTTGCTTGTCAACCCATAACATGTAAAGCCCTTGTTTCAACACCTAACAGCATCATCACTATAACATATTCCTAGAATGATGATCTTCTGTTCTGTGCTTGCCTGTGACAACTGAAATCTCTTGATGTGATGAAATGCAGCTTTTTAATGTACATGTTCTATATGCCTCACCTGACGTGATCTGAATTGTCAGCGAATGATCTGAATCATCTAGCACTTAGTTACAGATCTCTTCATTCTGAGGCTGACAAGAGTGATGAGGATCAATGGAGAGACAGGGGAAAAAAGGGAGAGGAAAAGAGAAAAATAGGACACCCATTTCCCATAATGTGGGGAAAATGGTTATGAGGCCCTACATCACACATATAGTCTTCAGTGAGCTGAGAGCATTTGGGGCTTTGACAGCAGAACTGTCCATCAGCGGTCGATCTGTGTAAGAGAATGTTTCTTCCAGTATTCTTGGGTTTGTATTTTATTGAACTGTTCCATAATGAAGAGTTAATGCTGTGATATTTAATGTCTGATGGGTCTGAAGTGGCGGTTCTGTTTCAGTTGTGAAATATGCCCTTTCATTTCTAGAGAGCCCTCTTACAAACACACAGGGAAAATCTCAAAGGTACCATAGGTACCTTGTTTATCCCAACTTTTTTGCTTCCCATTAGCTTGGACATATGTAGTTTGTTTTTGCAGAAGGCCTCTGTGGGGGCACTAAAAGACATCAAAGAAGACTGAAACTGAAGAAGGGAACTCCTGTACCTCAAGGCCAAAAAGGTCACTTGGGTAATGGGCTTTAGGGGACAGTAAACTGTCCTACCTGCTGAAATGGACATTTTTTAATATAACTAAGATTAAAAGAAACAAGTGGCTAGGGGGAGAAGGCAAGAGGAAACCTTAAAATACCTCAAAGCTCTAGGATTTCTTGTTTTTAAAAAGATGCAATGTTGAAAATATATTATTGTTGTTGTTGTTATTATTATTATTATTATTAATGTTTCTCTGGATGTTCCTTTAATTATTTTTATTCCTGTAGGTGAAAGAAGATGGGATCGCTTCCCAAAGTGTCTGAGAGATCTCATACCCATATTACCAAAGTAAGGAAAACAAAACCTGACTTCAATATTTTACTTTGTTTCTACAACTCTGTTAGCTGTGTAAAAAAACACGTGGCCTGTATTAATAAGTTACATTTAAAGCAACTCATATTTGATCTGGAGAAGAGTCTCTATATTTGCAGTGCCAGTTATTTTTCTATGCAAGGTGGATCTTGGGTTGCTCTTTCATGAAGTTTCACCACTGCCATTGTTTGGAGTAGAATACCTGACAATGAGTGAACATTGTTATGTTTGGAGATTTCATTTGAGTAAGGTTCCCAAAAGCTGAATCTGATTTTAATCTTCATCTGAATATACTGAGAACAGCGTTGCTCGGTAAGCTTTGGTTTCCAGGTATTTTTGGCTTGGCTAGAAATAGTGTAGCTTATTTTGTATGTATTTCAGCACTTCTTATTTCAGCCAACGCTAGAAATAAGCAGCAAACAGCTATGGGGGGGAAAAAAAAAAAAAAAGAGTTATTTAAAAATTAACCAGCTTCATTTTGCTGTCTCCTTTGCTTTTTGGAAGAGTGGATAAAGCTCCTTTTAAGAGAAGCCATTGTCATCAGTTACAATATTAAATACATGTGAATGACTTAAAAGACAGTTTCAAAACATTTTAGGTAACCTGCCTGCCCCTTTCCATGAATCAGTCACAGCTAGGAGCTTCAGAAGGTATCACAAAAGGATGAAATGGAAAGAGGCAGAACTTTCTGAGGTAAAACCTTAAAATAGTCTTGTTTAGGGCTCCAATAATTTTGCTCCTTTCCCTGCCCCAAGTTGCCTAATCCTGCTCCCTTCTCTGGTCAGATATTGATGCTTGTGTGACAGATTGAGAAGACTATAAAGCTGCTGAGCAGCTAGGCCTGTGAAAACTCTTGACTTTTTGAGGACGCCGGGCAACACTGTTGGCTCCGGATGGCCCAGACACCAGGGCTGTTGCAAAGGGGTGGGTTGGACCGTGTGACTCTGGGTGACACCTCCGAAATGGATCGTGTGGAGCCTTTGTGCAGGTGCACAATGAATTATTTAAGTGCTATTATTAAAGTGGTTGCAGGGTAAGTGTGGATTAGAGACCATACTTCGATTGAGCAAACAGGCATGACATTTAGATACTCAACCAGAGCCCCTAAAGACAGCACTGAAGAACACTGTTAAATAACTCCAAGACTAGAGAAGATAAGGATTAAGGTGCAACTTGAATTGAGCTTCATATTGCATTATTTTGTAGTTTTGCCTAAAATAATCCGTCTGGAGCAGTGGGAGAAAGTTATCTCACACAGTCCTGTACTAGGTCATACAACCACAGCTACATGGTCTAGATCAGGGCTGGGGTTTTTTGCATTTTATGCTTTTTAATCTCATTTTATTTTGCACAAACGTTTATTTGCAAAGAGCACCTTAGTTTCAGGAAAGGCCCTTCCTAGGGCAGCATTTTGAATAACACCATTTATTTCTTTAGTGAAGATTTCAGGCAAGTGGAACACTTGCCTCTTCTAAGGCACAGACCCTCTGGCAGAATCCTTGCTCTGCAGCAGCTCTTTTTGGTCACACACTAGTTCCACACCATCATGGTCCTGTGGATGACAATTTGTGCCATATCCCAAGTGAATCAGTGATGATGAGGGAAAGCAAGTGGGTGCTCTTCCATGCACTTCGCATTTGGCATTCGGAAGGTCCGTGGCTGGGGAGCTAATATACCGGCTGCTGGAGAGCTCTACTCATTTCATTGTGACTTATAGACCAGGAAAGTGAATCTCATTAAAGACCTAACCTGCAGATGAATACAAATCTTGTCTCTCATTATAAATGACATCTGTGAAATGCAGTTTTGCTTCCTAGCAGGAGAAGGAACACTCCAGCTCAATACTAATTTAGCAGCTCCATCCTGTCCTGTGACACACGGTGATCAATTGCTTGTTCTTCAGCTGTGGATGTAACACATCTTCCTTGAGCAAGGAAACACTTTATTCTAATGTGTGGATTTAATTTTCCCATCATTCTTTCTGCTCTGTAGAATACTGTCTAAGCTATGGCAAAGAATTTTAAATTTTTGCAGGAGGCTTTGGCTGGGAGGAATGGTGGAGAATTAGACAGCTGTAAAGAGCTTGTAGCATTAATTGCTTCATGACTTGTTCAAGTTATTCTTTCTGATGATCTGTGACACGTAAGAATTATTTCCATGTGATGAAGTCAGGGGCTGGCTGCAACACAAAACCTCTTTTTTCTTCTCATTCAGGATCTACCCCTGTTGGTGCTGGAAGTTTTTATGCACTGACTGGAATAAGTGGAGATTATATCAACCTATGACTGCTCCTTTCCCTGCAGGATAGCTGGTTCCTCCCTAACATAGATTTGGTAAATTATGAGTCACGTATGCCTGTTACTTTTTCTGGAGAAAGCTTTGATGTTTTTTAGAGAATGCCAGAGAAGAATTTCTCTTCCATGTAAGTAAAAAACTCAATGATGTGGTTAAGACCATTTAAAGGTCAGAGAAAAATAGAAGTCTGTTAAAAAGCATAGAAAAGCACAAAAAAATAGGTGGTCTTTTATGAAGATCAGTGAGACCTAGCTTCTAAACTCAAGTTTCAGTATTACTCAGTAGAGAGTTTGCACAGGCTTGCAGAGGGCAGCTTGACTTTCCAAAAGCCTGTTAAAATTATCTTATATAGGGGAGTGGCACCTTTTAAGAGAAAAAAAGTCTCCTCAGCCTTAGAAGTAAAGCATACAGGTGGGGTTTCCTTTGTGGTCACATATCTCATTTCTTCAATCTAAAAATAACATGTGACAGCAGATTTTGTGGTAGTTGCCAACTTACTCTCAAGTTCAGGCAATTTGCTTGCACTTTAGAAGTGATGGGACACCTTGAAGTGGATCACCTGGCATATGTCTTGCAAACAGATTCTCCCTCAGGGCTGGGAAGCTGGGCAGAAACTGAAAGCAAGGGTTAATTAGGAAAGAAAGGATAATTATCTGGGTTTTCCTTTTTTTTTCCTGTTGCAACCTTCGCTGACCTATAGCTGCTGTTAGTTCATTTCCCATTCTGCACTGATACTTCTGTGCATTTCAAATGGCTTTGCCCATTGTCTCCCTGCTCAAATAAAACCCTGGGGATTCTTTAGCCTTTAAAGAAAATTACAAAAGACTTTGCATATTGTGCAATTACCTTTCCCTTTGTTTTCCTAAAAAATGGGTTCAGCACCTCTGTGGCAGGACACCAGAATTAGCATGTCAATATCACAACATCTTTCCCTGGGAGTGATGTTATGTATGTAACATCCTGGTCCAAGGTTATACATTTATAGGTGAAACCACATTAAAATGAGTTGTTTGCACTAGTTCCTTCAGGGGATGTAAATACTGAGTAGGCTGTTCATTCCTGTCCCAACTGCAGAATCCGTTACAGGTGTTAAAACAATTGTGATTTAGGTCAAGAGGTTTTAGAAGAGGCAACCTCATTGCTTCTCCAGCATCCTACCCACTGCTGCTGCTCCTGAGTCCTTTCACGTAAGATACCCTCTCCTGCACCCTTAACATTACCTGGAAATTATGTGGAAACTGATATCTCTCTTCCAGCTTTGCTTTCAGCACTGGAGCCCTAGCAATCACATCCTCATTTTCCACTCATTTTTCAGCATTTGCATATTTGCTAATTAATGTTTTTTCTGGCAATATATACAATGTGTAGATAGTGAACACCTAAGAAAAAAAGTGTATATATAAATATACCTAACTTCAAAACCATGTGTCATTGTGGAAAATATCCTAGGCAATGATATGACATTGATGTTATGGTGGTTTTGAAGGTTTAATGTTCTAATTAAAGCCTGTCTCCCATTCTGAATCAGCTGACTAGAAGTCAGAAATGTGTTTTTTTTCAGCTTGCATACTGGGAAAAAATAATAACATTGTTTTTGAGAACTCTGATCCTGTTTATACATCTACATGTACTTCCAGAGCAGATAATGCTTTTCTGATAAGGGGTAGGTGAAACCAAACAACGACTACAATAGAGACCAGCAACACCCAGAGTGTGGTGAAAGAACAGTTTGCATCAAGCAGCCCTCCATCTGTAAGCTTTCCATCTCTAACCTCTAAGCCATAGCTCTCCAGGGAGATCAGGACAAGCTTGGGGATTCCTACATTCACAGCATTGCTGCAAAATAAAGCCATGGACTAAATGAAAAAAAAACCTTTACCTTCCAGTTCTCTTTGAAATCATTAAATTAAATATCATAACAAGACTATCTCTTAGCAGGATTGTACTCAGCCCCTTCTCAGCTGATGTAGAAGCATTAGCTCTCTCTGTTTCTGACCTGGCTGGAAATTTGTATGGCCGAGATCTTATTCTTTTTTCCTTTTTTAATGCTCTCAATTATAGAAAACATTTTACGCATCCCTTCAAACCATTTCAGAAAAGATTAACAGTACTGATGACATTGCGGTTTCTGTTGCAGATGAACCAACGAAAGGGAGTTTGGGTTCTGCTTGCCTAACCCTGAACAGCGTGGTTCTCTCCTTTCTTTGCATGAGAGATCAGAAGCAGCTTGAGCAAGCCTGTAGCTGGATCAGGCTGTATATTTGGCCTGGTCATCTCTCCTCCTCCTGCCTCAGTCTCCTCATGTGGAAATAATGGAAATAACTGGAAATAATGATACTAACCTCCACTTTACAGTGCCTTAAAGAGAAGAATTATAGAGAACTACTGAGCTCACCAGGGTCTGTACAAGAAGTCTGGGCACCTAGTTCAGAGGTGCTCTGGGAGCATCACAAAGTTACTTTTTGGTACCCCAAACATTTTTCTGGGTCTAGGTCTGCATGTCCTTGGAAGATTCTTAGTACCTCATCCACTTCAGTTCCTGTTGATCTGCTTGTTCGTTCTTCCTTCCTTCCTTCTCTGCTAACAACTTGTGAGGATGTAAGTTCATTTACCCCTAAACACGTTTCCTCCTCCGCTTTGGTATTTACAGCTTCAGAGGATGCTCAGCCTCAGCAACACACCTGCTGGACCTGCTGCTGCTGCTGCTGCCAAAGGGAACGAGGGCATTGAAACCAATGCATGCGCTGACTTTGTTTCAGCAGCTCCCGGGCGCTCTCGTGGAGGCACAGGCCCCCAGCTGTTGCTAGACATGGTTCATGAGCAGAACCAGAGCGCGGGTGTCCCTGTGCCTAAACGTTCATAGCCTGACCAGGTAAATCAAATCCCATGATGAAAGGAGTGTGCCAGTGGCCATCTTGTGCCAGCGGCCATCTCCAGTTAGCAAATGGAGACACAGCAAAACAAAGTGATTTGCCAAGGACAGAGCTGGGAGTTATCTTGTTGTACCTCCCAGGGGAGAGCTTGGTACTACAGACAGAAGATGACGTACGTTCTTGCTGGATGAACAGATACTTTGTGTTTTGAAGTACTTTTATTCCTCCCCGCATCCCTCCCTTTCAGTCTCTTTACCTCCTTCATTCTTTTTTTTTTTTTTTTTCCCCAGGCCTGCTCTTCATAGCTCTATCTTTGATTATGTTCTCCAGGGTAACTGCTTCTTCCTCGCCAAACACCTGGTGCTTTGTTGTGAATAAGTGAGGACAGACACGCAGGAAGGCAGAAAGGGAGGGAAGCCAGGCCCCGGAGAGCTACAACCTGGCGCCCAAGGGGGCTCGGGTGGGCGCTGGCCTCGCAGCCTCCCGGCTTTGCTCCGCTGCTTTCATGCTGCGTTTGGCATTCTCTCTCTCTCTCTCCAGTCAAGTCACCAGGTGAAATCCGTACCAGCTGACCCTCAGTTACCTCACAGAAGTGCTCACAGGCTGCTGGTGCCAATTGCCCTTTTCTCCAGTAATAACGGCTCCCCTGTGCTACAGCCTGCTTTAGCTGCAGTTTTGGTCTTGCCGGAATAACTTGACATCGCTAGTAGCTGGAAACAAAAGCTACTTGTTTACATCTTTATGTCTCCTCTCTGTGCCTGCTGCTGTTTACAATTCTACCTGCTCTCCCCCATCTTGCGGATATCTGGTCATTTTATCAGCTCACTCACCCGGTGTCCCAGCAGCTGCACATATACGAGGAGAGAAGGAGCCCTGAGCAGGAAGATACAGCGTGGGGGTTTGGACAGTGATATTGAGTAATTTATCAACAGCACTATCCCTGCTGGAAACAAGTCATCAGCAATAAGAAAGGTGCACGATCTTCCCCTCTGAACTCTGGAGCAGCAGCAGGGCCCGGCACTGAATGCTAATGGCTTCGTGCAGGGCTTGTTGTCCTCTGCTTTTGTTCTGAAGTACAAGAAGACATCTGCTTCCACAGGGCAGCGTTCTCTCAGCAAGGTCTGCAGAGGTGTTTGTACAGTCCCACAAAGGGTCTGTGAAACTCCTTCAGCATTTTGGAGCTATTGAGGTTTTCCACCAAAAGGGCTTCAGCCTAAAAACTTCTCTGTGCACAAGGAAGCAGCTGGTGCGGTCTTGTTGCATTGTGCAAGTGTTACAGCTTGCTTTTGCTGTGGCCAGACTCTCTGATGTTGCAGCATTGAGGACCACAGCACTCATGCTTGTCAGCCACATCTCTGAGCCTGCATTTGAATTAAAGCTGTCCAGGTTTCCATTTTAGTCACATGAGAAAAAGAGTATTTTGGTAAAACTTTGTTCCTGCAGATGGTGTGGGGGTAAGAGCCTGCTCCTATTCTTTTGCTAGAAGTACACTTCTGTAGAATACTGCTGATAAACTGCCGTGACTATTCTTTTACCTCATGCAATTCCTCTCCCATAAATCCCATACAGATGTGTCAGAGTCCTTCATTCCAATGCAGCATGAGGCCTGTGTAGCGCAGATATCCAGACACCTTTCCTAAAAGATCTGAGTCCTATGCTTTCATGGATACATTGTCTTTCCATTCCGTACCGCTTGATAGTGAAAGTCTTTCCATTGATTCCCCAGATCTCTAATTGACTGGACTTGAGCTGTCTCAGAGACTTGTGCTGCTTCAATGACCAAAACCAGCCTCTCTGACTAGAAAACAGAACACATTTTTTTCTTCATTTTTGAGAGAGAGAGGTATGTGGGACTGCAAGTCTTCAAAGTCTGTGGTCTGTGGTCCAAGAGCTAAAAACAGTCACAAACTTCTCCACCATCTGGATGAAAAATTACAGCTCATCTTGCTACTGCTTCTTCTTCAGCAGTAAGAAAAAATAGTCACTTTTAATAGGGTTTATCTATTCAAATTTTTCTCTGCCTGTAACAGGGAAGAAGCTTAAAGGCCACAGCGGGATCACAGATTTAGTCTAGCTACCAGATTTACAGTCCTGGGAGGTGTGCACATAACCAAGTGATGTATCACTTAAATATGTAAATAAGTTTTCCGTGGGGAGCTCTCAGACTATGCCTCAGAGGAAGACTTTTGCTTAAATACGCACAGAACAGCTTTGTTGTTGCAACTTTATGGAGCTTGTCCCTTCAGGCTGCTAGTCCCCAAAGCTGTGCAAGTCCTGGCCAGGCTCGTTGATGAGCTAGCAAATGTGTTCAGCTACAGACCTCTCTAACCCTGCCAGCACTCCTCTCCCAGCTCTGTTAGAGGGTGCTGCTGCACTTTACTAATAATAGAGCACTTACATTTTGTTGTGGAAGAGACATAGGACATCTGGGTTGTGCACAGTGAGGGTGATTCTCAAATGATTTTTTCATGGGACTAAATTACAATAATTCAGCTTTTGGCTTGCTTTGAAGTTACTGCAGTCATGCTATGACAGTTGTGGTTCTTTTTCTTACCAAAAATGCAATGCAAGTTGTCCCTTAAAATGGCAATTCTTGCATCTCTGCAGCAACCCTCTTCCTGACAGAGAACACTGGCATTGATTTGCCATTGTTTTTAATAACTTTTCCACTTATCCCTATTTCTTTAAAACAGGTATTTGGAGACCTTCTCTGCCAGCATCAAGAACTAGTTTTAAAGGTAGAATTAAAAATTTTTGATAAATTATTTTCAGAAAATTTTAGAAGCAGATTCATCCCAAGAGATCTAGAGAAAATAGTCAGGAAAAACTAGTCTTGTATGGAACAAAAAAGAGGAGGAGATGGAGGCATAAGAACAGCAGACAAGATAGAAGCAGGAGGCAGGGAACAGAAGCTGGATGAAATCAGCATATAAAAGCTTATTTTAATGTACAGAAAACACCAAGTCCTAAAATACACTTTCCTGGCAACGACCACATTGTTAAGAAGTTTCCCTTTTGGGGCAGAAGGGGTGGACATGCTCAGTGGCATTATTCCAGCCTTATGCTTGAGATATCATTTCTTCTACGCCCATTTCAAGCAAGTGCTATTACAAGCCACACATAGGCGCACACAAAAAACAACCAAGAAAATAGAAACAGGCATTATTTCAGACAATGAAAACGGAGCAAGTTTTGCATGCAGATGGCCGCCTTTGAAACCTGGCTTGTTTTCACCACATGTCAGCATGGCTATGTATCTTTCTGAGTTACTGTGACAAGAGCTGAAAGTGGATGGATGGCTGTTTCACTGCAGATTTTGATAGCAATTTTCAAAGATTAGGACTGTTTTGGAAAGACAAGTTTTAGAGTCTACTTTCAGAAGGTTCTTGAGATTAGCAATTAACTTTAGCTACTCTGATATCTCTTTCAAAGATGATAGAGGTTGAAGGAAAATCGGTCATAAGAACCTGAATTTGGTTTCTTATTGCACTGTGCTTGTGTAGGGAGGGCTTTGTCAGAGGTTTCTCAGGGCCACCTTCATAGCATGAATTTCAACAAGAGAAAGGGCTGTGATCAAGGGAATAAACATACTCCTGAATGTGATACATCTGCATTGATGTAGCATGTGGCCTTGTGCTTTTGTTGAAAAGAAACGGGATCAGGAGGCAATAAAACAGGCAAATTGTCTTTGTGCTTATACCAATTATTTGCTTTTTAACTTTTTTTTTTCTGACCTTTTGTTCCCCTTGTTGGCTGGCTAGTATCCTAGGTTTACCTTCTGATCTCAGCCATTAGTCTCCCTGTCCCAGTGGGAAGTCATTTCATACAGCCAACATGGTAAATGTTGTGCAGCTGCTTTCACAGAAGAATTATAATGACTGCTGTTAGTATTAACCACTATGTTTTTTAATTAGTTTTGTAAAGCAATGTCTGCAGAAAGAAGAATCATATTGACATGACAAACTGCCATAGCTCTAGTGACACCTAGAGAGAGGGACTTAGCGCTGGCTGGGGTCTCTTATCTCATTTAAGAGTCCATTTCTCTTCCTTCTGACTTTCACTTCTGCTTTATACTAAACAAAATTATGCTTTCTGTCAAGCTAGGGTCACATCCACTGAATCCAATGGTAATTGAGGGAGTGAAACTATAAAAGGCGTGTTCCTTAAACACTGCTAAGAAGAGAAAAGTCAATGTGCCCACCAGCAGTGGATTTTCTTTCTCTTGTGCTATTCACTAGTGGTAAAGGAACTTCCCCAGGCTTCAAACTTTTGCTAATTTGTGTTGTAAATCCTTTTGTAGATAGCTACAGAACACTATTTCCAGGAAAGCAAGATTGGTAGGAGGTGGCGGCATCTTTTACTAGCCTTGCTGATATATTCAGAAAAATCAAGTGTGCTGTCAAATTCTGAGACTCTGCAGGTCACTCCATGCTTGAAAATGTTTTGTATCATCTGCTCTGATGAATGATATTAGCTCTGCTCCAAGCCTCACTTTCTCTGGCCATCAAAGCTACAATACTGCTGCTATTAAAAAGCACACAGAAGATCATTCTTTCCCTCCAGGCTTCCGTAAGCCAGAAAATTGATTATTTTATGTACCTTAAGCTGGTGGGAGGGAAGAATCAATGTTTTCTGTATCAGTGGGCAACATTTTCTCTTCAACTGTTCCCTGCCATTGTCCTTTGATCACTCTGGCTGTACATCAGTTGTGGTATCTCAGCACTGGAGCTGGGTACTGAATCTTCCCACTCACTTCTGGATATAGCCCCCATGCAACCCACCATCAGCCCAACAGCTTATGTTCTGTTTAGACCAACAATTCATACACACCTTTCATAACTTCCAACTTTATAGACATACAAAATAGCTTTCCTTCCCCCAGCATCCATATGCTGAACTGACAGATTACACATATGCCCTTTTTTAAAGTTCTAATTCGTGAAGTTTCATTAAATTGAGAATGAACTGGAAATGAGAATTAAATCAGTTATCTAACAATTAAATCACTTATCTCTCTTAAGCAATGCTATGCTGTTATACAAACTGTTTTCTATGACTTTGACAAGTCATTTTAAGGCTGGGTTTACCCTAGGTAGTGCCTGGTTGTGAATCTGCGAATCCTTGACCTAAAATTCACTTTGCATTTATATAGAACTAAATGCCCAAATGGACTTTCAGAGGAATCTTTGTGCTTAACTTATTCAACTTTGATTGTATACCTTGCATACTGAAGGGAAGCAGAAGACGTGAGAGAAAACAGAGGCCAGAGAAAGGCAGCAGTCTGGCCAGGATCAAACACAAGCATGGAATCATAGAATCATTTAGGTTGGAAAAGACCCTGAGATCACCAAGTCCAACCATTAACCCAGGGCTGCCAAGTCCACCACTAAACCATGTCCCCAAGACCACACATCTACACATTTTTTATACGCTTCCAGGCACGGTGATTCCACCACCTCCCTGGGCAGCCTGTTCCAGTGCTTGACAGCGCTTTCAGTGAAGAAATTTTTCCTGATATCCAATCTAAACCTCCCTGGTGCAACTTGAGGCCATTTTTTCTCCTCCTATCACTTACTGCTTAGGAGAAGAGAACTACCCCCTGCCTGTCTACAGCCTCCTTTGAGGTAGCTATAGAGAGCAATTAGGTCCCCCACGTGCCTTCTTTTCTTCAAGCTAAACAACCCCAGTTTCCTCAGATGCTCCTCATAACACTTGTGCTCCAGAGCCTTCAGCAGCTTCATTGCCCGTCTCTGGACACACTCCAGCACCTCAATGTCCCTGAACACAAGCATTCGAGGTGTGGTCTCACCAGTGCCGAGTACTGGTGACAATCACTTCCCTAGTCCTGCTGGCCACACTAGTTCTGATAGAAATCAGGATGCTGTTGGCCTTCTTGGCCACCTGGGCACACTGCTGGCTCATGTTCAGCCATTCAGAAGGTGGGATCCAGGGCAGAACTGCACCGTCTCAGCTCCAGCCATGTACACCGGGGACTGGTTTTGAGCTGCCTCCCTCCCTCATATTTTTTAACAGCAGATTACCGTGGCTTCCCAAGCTGGCTGCCTGTGCTTCTGCAGGGTGAGGGTATGTGAAAAAGTAAATACAGGATTGTGAGATTTTCTCACTATAAACTAGAAGAATAGAGTTTGTGCTTGAATTTATATTTATTCATGACAAATTTTCCACAATGATGTAATGTATTAAATGCAAATGTTTATAATAATACACTTCCATAGTTCCACTTAGACCAGGAAGATGAAGAATGTTTGACAAATCTGTTAGCTGGCTATGGCTGACATTTTTCTCTGAGGGTTACCACAGTGAGTTGTAATGTTCATTTAAATACCAGCAGCTAACCCATCTAAGACAGGCTGGCATCCTGACTTCACTGGCCTCCTGTTCACACCAAAATCAAATGGTGCACATAGGCCTTGCTATATTTGCACTTAACCTAGGTGCAGCTCTGCTGCTGGAAGAGAAGTGTGACACAGCTTAGAATGTTTTTGGCCAGTGCTATACCAAGCTGTACCAGCAAGCATAAAGATATATCTTCTTGATATTTTGATCAGTAGGGCTATAGCTATGCCAGAGCAAAGAAATGGTACAAAAATTACACACAAGTACAAAGCTACCAAAGCCAATGTTTGCAATGTGGGACAAATTTTATTGACTTTAACATATGTTAATTAACAACAGATGAGCTAGCAGATCTGCTAAATGTTTCATTTTTCTTTAGAGTAAGCAATTGAAAATCTCAGTGTTGGATATGTTCACATTTCTTGTCCTTCATTAGCTGCCCTGTGCATGGACCTTGTGAGTTTTGCTGTCTATCACAGTAACAGTAATGCAGGATGGCTTATTAAAAACATGAGTTTGCATGAGCAGAGACTATTTCTTGGCCTTTCTAAAGTTTAAACATTGAAGTCTTTTTTGCTGTGCTTATGCGTCCTGAAAGAAAAAGAATGTAACATCTGTGAACAAGGCATTCTTTTGCTGACCTTGTCTTCATCCCAAGTTGATGAGCTTTTTGACTGATTGGCCACCATACTTCCATGTTTAGATTTGACATCAAGTTAGGGCAGAGAAACAGCTCAGGTCAAGACCGTCTCCAGGCAGAGTCATCGGTTTTCAAGCTGTAAGATTTCAAAAGTTAAAATGGATTAATCTCTGAGTACTGCTTGGATGCCATTTTGTGGTAGCTTTATAAAAGGATGACTCAGAGCATGTAATTAATCTGTAAAGCATTTCAGAGTTTCGCAACAAATAGGACTTCACAAAAATGGTGAAATAATCTTATTTCCAAAACGGCAGAATGAGTTCAGCTGTAACTTTTCTGCCCGGGCTATAGCAACATGTTTATTTCTGTGCCCAGGGGAAAAAAAAAACCAAAACACCACCACCAATAAAGATGGATGAATTCCACTTCAAAGCAAGGAGAGAATTGTGAGATCCAAAAATATCTCTGTGTATATATAAAACGTTTATTATAGACTTATGTAGATAAATTTCCTCATGATTTCCAGGGAGAAGAGCTGGAAGATCTACTACCGTAACCATTACTTAATGGGAGAAGACTACTGAAGTTCTGGCACAGTGAGCACAGAATTATCTACACTGCTTGAAGGTAAGTATCCATATTGCTCTCAAAGTCTAATTCATTGAATATAAGAATGTCAGGGCAGCATCAGAATAAAGATTAATTTAGGTAATTTGCTGTCCAGGGCCAGCAGCAGATGCTTAGAAATGAGCCCCAGTTTATGGTTTTATGATACAGCTTAAGCCAAGATAACAGCTCACTACTGCTAAGAGGGAAAAGTCCTGCTCCTTCTTCCAGCTTCTGCACCCCCGTGTCCTGGATTCATAAAGCACAGCTTGCCTGCTCATTTCTGGTGCTGGTTCAGACACACAATAAGCCAATTCACTGAAATGGCAGAAAAGTCACTTAAGAAGAAGAGGTGCTTGCTTTTGTCTTCGGTGAGTTGAGCTCATTTGCCTTAAGCTCGGTTGGGTCGCAGAGCCAGGCAGAGGGGTCGTGCACTTGGGGTCAGTGGATGTGGGAGGAAAGATCAGAGAAGTCTGGATAGGAGGAGGAATTAAGGAAAGAACTAAGAAGGGGAGGCAGTGGGGAGTGAGTCCTCCCGGTTGTGTCAACACTGAGACATTTATTTGGCTAAACCATCTATATTTGCCTGTTTGACACCTACTGGAAAATCATCTGGTATTCCCAGAGCAGCATTTACAGTGGGTGGAAGAGCTCTTTCCTGAATGGAAATAACTAACTTACAGTTTATTAAAAAGTCTGTACAGCTTTGTGGGGTTTGGGGATTTTTTTTCCACATGTACATTGCTTTACACTTATTGTCCTTGAGTGTCATTGGCCATTTTATGGCTTGGTCGTTCAATGTCATGCACCCTTCTGTGGCAGTTCACTGGCTCTGTGGGAGCCAGAGCTGTAAGTCACACTAGATCTTGGTATCCAGAAACTGCTGTATCATCTGAAAACTTTGCCATGTCACTTTTTAGCCTTTTTCATGTTCTTTTTTTATATGTTGAAGAACACAGATGCCAGTACTTGAACCTAGGAGGATCATGACAACTGCCTTTCCGCTGTGCAAACTGTATATAGTTCAGTGCTCCCTTTCCTACTTTTTGAGCAGTGACCAGTCCTTGAGGGAATCTTTCCTTCCAAACCAATAAGCACCATTGCCACCTTTTCTGAAGGTGACAGACTGACCACTTGAGCATTGTATCTGTCCACATGATTGATGACTTCCCTGAACAAAAGTCATGTTGATACATATATCTTATTTACTATTCATTCCCTTTGGCTGGGACTTTTTTCTGTGATTTTCACCAGAGACAGGGAGTCCTTGTTAAAGATCGGTGCCATACTACCACCTTCCATTCCTTTAGCACTTCATTGGTGCTAAGCTGTAGATCACACATCATGGCAGTTCCATAGCTGAATTGCTTTAAGCTCTTGAATAAATATCCTTTGATCTGTGTAGTTTTTCACTGTTTGGTTTCTCAATTTGTTCCAAGTCATCCAGTATTGATTATTAAGTCGAGGCAGGTTTTTTCTGATGAAGAATATCTCTGCTGTAGGAAATTCATGGATGTTTTTAGGGCCATTAGATGCTCCTGAAAATCTCCAAGGTTCTTTTGTAGCTTAGTAATATGTCCAATCACAACCATTAAATAAATAGTCATTGTGGTAGGCAAAAAAACCCTTGTGAATGCAGGGCAGGGGTTTTAAAGGCAGCAGATAATTGTGTGTGTGTGTGTGAATGTCCAAACACCCCAGCTGAAGGAAGATCTTGGAAATGGGGGGAGATATAGAGGCAAATGTTAGGGGGTGCCCAGGAACCAACGTAAGGCTGCAGACTGACAACTGCAAGCAGCTGCTCAGCAGGAGCCAGCCTGACTTGCAGCCTGACCTTCCCAAGCCAGGAGGGATTTCCCATCTACAGAGAGAAGTCAAGACCTAGGGAAGATAGATAGCACTGGTCAGAGACTGTAACTGTGTGAAATAATTAGTTCCTTCTTAAACAGAAGCCAATATCCAGATCTACTATGGGTGGTTGTTTGCTCTTTCTCACCCATGACAGGCGTGAGTCAGTCCCACTGTATCTTTGCTTGTCTTTTCATCTACTCTGTAACAAGAAGTTGAAGCTTCTTTTTGTCCTTTATGTTCTGAGTCTTGACATGCACTTTGATCGTGTTTTCAACTGTTGCTTCTCAATTAATAAGAAAACTGCTATTAATTTAAGGAAGGGTTGTATGTTACTCTATTTACTCCATTCCCACAAATGGAAAATAAATGAATAGCTTCATTGTTATTCATCTTGCCATAAAAGTTGAAGAGCTGCCAACAATGGACAGAGAATACAGCTATAAATGCAATCAGATCTGGCACTATTATTATTTAAGCTGAAAGTGATTTCCTGGGCTGAGTACATTTACTTTATCTTCATTTTAAATTCATGATGTTTTATTCTGTGCAGTTAATTCTCAACTTGTGAGCCAAACTTATATTTATTCTATTGCAAAACTAATCTTTAGAAAAATGGTACTGCTTTTTCCTGACTTGAAATATGTAACACAATATATATAGAAGTTTAATATAATTACCTGTTTTTTTATTAAGATTTCACTTATTGGAATTATTATAAGAGATAGTTCATGATCTTTTTTACTCTGACCATTAGATTACCCACTTAATATTTTTTTTAAAGTGCCTCTGAAATTTGGACACTAAATGCTGATTTAGAAACACAACAATGCTACATGACATAGAAAAATGATGAAAGTTTACAGTTTCTGTTGCCTTTCAGCCTTTTTTCTGTAACTCAAAGCCCTGTTCTTGCACTTTGAACAGACAGGCAGTCTCTTGTTTTACCCAGTCCTGGAAGCAGGACAGGAACTGTTTCATTAGTAGCTCTAACCTCAGTCAGGTGCTATCAGTGGTCAGCTATTCAGCATGCCAAGGAAGGTAGGATGTGTTCCCTAGACAGCCACCTTGTACCCCAGAATCTTTCACTTTGAGCTGCTGTTCCCGAGGCTGATAGGCACCTGTCTTCTAAGATTAATGGTGGGTACCCAGAGTCATAGGCAGCCTCAGAGCATCAGTTGTTTTGTCCTGATAGAGCTAAACTGGAATGTCACTTTGATTTGTTAGTTCATTACCAGCATTTTGCTTGCTTTTTTCCTTGGAACATTTTTTGGGTTTGGTTCATACTGACTTACAGAAACTGCTTACTCACTTGTTTATCTCTTAGTTTTCTTCCAGTCAGGAACATAATGCATAGCAGCCAACATCACTGTAACAGTATCTGGGAATTAAATTTAGGCAAGTTCAGGACAGTGATAGCATACTGATTTTAATGCTGGGAATGACTGGTCATTGAAATATCTTATCTGTTGATTGGAGTGGATACCCTGTAAACTAGAAATATTCAAAGCAAGTATGCACAGATTTTTGGAAGGATGTACTTGCTTCGGCCTTAACAAAAATTGTTACAGAAGAGAGTGATGGTAAGGATCAGATTATATTACCACAGATTTTTCTTTTGGTCTTAAAACTCTATGAATTTTATTTCTTGGAGTGGAAATGTTTTCCTTTTGAATTATTTACCAGTTTACATTTTTATCATCTTTCTTCACATCTCCACTAACAGAGTAAAAGAGTAAGTAAACAAAAAGTTTGGGATTTTTTTTCTGGAGGGCAGAAAAGATTGACACCTGTAAAGTCACAGTCAGCCTCCCCTCCTCTTTCACCTCCTATTAGTCACTGATGAGGACAGATACATTCCCTCTCCCCAAGCATGTGCTGAGCTCAGAATATTGCATGTCTCATAGCTATCTTTGGAGATAACTGTTGTATGCCTAAATGCGTGGTGAAAAGGCTGGATTTTTATTGTATTGGGTATTTTTTCTGGACAGCAGGATTGGTACAAAGGGTAGCAAACCAAACAAAATTAGTATGAACCTTAAGATGGAAATAACCTCATCCAGCAGACCAAACATCTTTGGTTTTCTTCAAGTCTCTTTCAGTGGTGGGCAGGGATGCTGAAGTCCAGGTAACAGCTCTAGGACTTTTAATATGCTTAGACAATTTTACTTCTGTGTCACTACTTTGAACCTATGTCTAGTTCAGTGATTCACCAAAGGAAATGCTAGTTTCAGTTCATTGCCTAGTAAAAACACATACCACCTCACACTACCAGCTATCGCAACTAGTTAGCACCCTTACCTTTGATCTCTCCAAACCTGCTCAACTCTTGCTGTTCCATGGAAAGCTTTGTTTTCATGCTGAGAAGTATGAACATCTTTATAAGGATTTACTTAACATCTTTATAAGGGTTTACTTAAATGAACAGGATACTGCTTCTGTACTTGTTCTGTGAGTGGTTTTGATACCATTAGATGTTTCCTTTTCCACCAATTTTATGTTTACAGTGGTCAGCTCTTTGCCTTCCAAGATTAAGACAGCTCCTGGAAGGCAGCACACAGCATGGCAAATGCCACCTTGACATATTAGCCTGATTCTAGCTCAATCTAAGCTCATACCAAGATTTTCCAAAAAACTGTGGTTTTCACTGGTCAGTGTAATTTGAGTTACTAATTAAGGTTGCATCCCTAAGACGTTTTTGTTTCAACCAATTTTTCCTGGTCAGAATGCAAGATTTAATCAATAGGTGCAGTGTTAAAGAACATGCTGCCTCCCTTACCCTTTTGGCCCAGGAGACTAATCAAAAGATGTGTCACACTATACTTCTGGTGGCAATGAGTGATGAATGTTTTTTCACATACTGAATAAAAAATGAGGAGGTACCCATATGTGCACATTTTCACACAGGTGGTTTTCAACAGTCTGGATCTCTAACCAGCTGTTTTCTCTGTTCCATTCTTGTGGATTTTGCAGCAAAATTGTTGTTCTGAAGATTAGAATTTTGATGAGGGAAAATGGGAAGTCCCTAAATCATTGTTTTCCTGCAAGCCTGCGTGGCTGGCTGGGAAGCATAAGATACACCTACTCAACAACTTAGTGTAAAGGGGCAGAACCAACCAATTTATTTTCCACTGACACCTGAAAACCTCTGATTTCTGTCCTTTTCCTGCCTGCCTTGTCTATACTTCTGCTTGCAGGGGTCATTGCAAACTAATTCTGACTGATTGCCAACAACTGTGCTATTAATTACTTTATTGGCCATCACAGATCCCACAGGATCCCACAGGTAACACTTTTGTTTGATTTTCCATGTCTTATTTATGTTTCTCCTTCTCCCTGCAATGAGAATCAACAACTTTCCCAATACAAGAGGTAAAATTTTAAAATAAAAATATATTTAATTGCAAGGGGAGGTTTGAGGGGAAAAAAAAAAAGTCCAGTGCTCTCAGACATGCTTTGGTACTTTCTGAATTACAACCTAAAGGATGGCATTTCTTCACCTATTGCCTCTACAAAACATCATAGTCAGAGGGTGGGATCATGGTGTCCCCTGAAATTGTGTGTTTTATATTGATCTCTGTCTTACATCTCCTAGAAAGCCAAATTTTATAGGCTTACACAGTTATGAAGTCAAGTATTATAGGCTTGTTATAGGGACAAGTTCATGAATTACAGAAGGCGTATGGTATAAAAGCAGATATAAAATGAGATCATAACTTTAAGGCATTCATTCATTTGAATGGATCTGAGGAAGTACAGTGTTGTCAGAGCTCACGCTGAACATGCCATCACTGTGTGACTGTGTGGTTAGCCACCTTAAGTTTGTCCCTATTTCTACTGTCTACATAGAAAAATCTTGTACCAGTGAGCCAACGCACCCTCCCCAGGAAGGCAGTGGGGCAGGGGGTGGCTACCTTCTGTGCTCCAGCTGGAAGCTAACTAGAAACCAGTTAGGAAGCAACAAGGACGTAATTCACCAACGACTTATGTCCCCCAGAAAGACAGAGAGCTTTTCACCCAATTAATAAGCACTGTATCTGTGTCTGTAGCACCTGCTTTCAGAAACACAAAGGCTAACTGCTCAAAAAGGGATTTTGCAAAGAGTATGTTTCTTGCCTGTATTTTGCTGCTGAGGGTGCTGTGTATCTGTGTTAATATTGATTGTAGATTTCTGCTTGAGATACAAGCCCCTTTCTAAAGCCTCTGTTCTCTAGAAGCATAGGGCAATTTTTTCATTTAAAGAATAGTTGAGATATTTTGCAAAGAAAACCTTTAACATAATAATAATAAAAAAACCCTCTCTACATTTATCAGTAAGTAGCTGAAACTAGTAAGTCAGAGTACCACCCACCCTCTTCTGGTACTCTCTAAGGCAAACTCCTTCCCAAACAAGAAAAAAGGACCTTTGAGGAACCCAGCAGAGCCTCCTGGTATCTCCATGCCTGGCTGAAATAAAGTTAAAATTTTCCAGAAGTGATAAAAGGGAAATGAAATTACATTTCCTGAGAATGACTAGGATATCTTAACAAGACTGCTTAGAGTGAAAGATGGTGATAAAGCTTCTGGCAAAATGTATTGCTAAAAATGTTGCTAAGGGTATAGTAAAACATAAGAATAATTTGTCTGATTGTTGTGGCATGCCCATTACCTGTAGTTTTTAATAATCAGTTAGATAAACATCTGTCAACATTGCAGTAGCACAGTAGATCCCGCCTTGGGGCAGATGAATAAGCTAGTTACTTAGACCGAGGTCCCTTACAGCCCTAATTTTCGATGATTGCACACCATCCCAGGGAAGATGGCTGCTGTACTTGTCACCCACGCTACGAACAATCGAGGTACTTGGCGCTGTTCTGTATGTCTGATGCCTTGTTATGTCCCCACGTAATAAATGGAGCAGTGAGGAGGTGAATACTGGTTTTGCCTTGCTAGTTGTAGTGGCAAGAACAGGAAGACTTTAGAGACAAAGCTTTCCTCTGTATTTGTCTTGGGTTTACCCTAAACGTCTGGGAAAGGATAGTGAGGTACCTTGCCTGATGTGCTTGTATTTCCTGCTGATGTAAGTGAACCATGCAACCACCACAGCCTTCTATGCTGGCTCCTTTTCTGCCTTACAGAGACAACTCACTGAAACCAGTCATTTGCTAGAACAGAAAAATGAGGAAATGATTGAGCTTTGAAGTCTTTACCTGCTCTGCTTTCCTCTTGTTTTGCCATTCTACTAACTGCACACAGAGCTCTGTGTGGGAGAGTCCATACCACCCACAAAATACAGCAGGAAACTATATTGATAGCATTGCTGAGGTAGTATCGCTAGGGGTATGAGGACCAGTGGAGGTGTGGAGTCAACAACAAATGGGTGATGGACAGGGCAGGCTTTCTCTTTAAATCTTATTTTACTAGGAGCTTTAGCAAATATTGAACTTTAAATATGAAATATCTCATTGAAAACAAGGTAGAATCCTGAAATGGGACCTTTGTCCACATAGCTATTTATGTAAGAAGGCTTTCCAGAGAGTGCAAGTGAGTTACTGCATGCAGTAAAACAGATGAGCTGGTAGCTTCTGGCTCCCAGAGGGGAATAACTTACTATCACTGCATGAGTCATGGAGACAGGCAGCTACAAATACTCTTGTTAGCTCAGAGGAATAAAGTTCTGTTCTCGGAGATCAGCATTCCCATCAGGCCACCACCCTGCCGTATCTTGTACACATTCTTAGTTCAAAGAAGATAAATAGGTCATTTGGGAACAATGGACTCCAAAGAACTGCAAAATAGCAGTAAAGGGCATGCACTGTCACACTACTGATTTTTTTCATTACTTTCAAAGATACTGTTCAAAGGTTTGGGTTTAGATGCAATGCTATGTCTAATTCAAAGTAGAAATACTGAGGTAATGTAATAGCAACCAAGTGAAGGGTTGTGCCCTTTCAGACAGCTGAATGTGGAGAGCCATTCAGGAGAATAATTGCTTGCTCTTTTTCTCTTGTTCTCTGAAAGGAAGTCCTTCTAACTCCTCATGGAGGGTAGAGAGAAGGAAGAGGCCCATAATAAATACTTAAGAGTTTATTCTCTGAGGTTTGGTCTGGTTTGCTGTAAGTAAAAATGTACAAATAACTAACAGGTTACAACAGTAGCTTGAACTAGGTGTTGGCTTCCTCTTTTCAAGTTTCTCTTTTTCCTTGGTTGTTCACATTACAGACAGGAAATAAGTCCTCTTTCAAGAAAAGGAGAATCCTGCCTCTTTTTTTTCAATTCCTCTGTTCTTCTGGGGCAATGAACTTGCTCTTCAATCACACTCAATACCTAACAAACGTAAAGTACAGTAACATAACAGAAACAGTCTTGTGCTGTGCAATTTACTATGTAATCCCTTGAGTACCATGCAGAATATTTCAGATAGGCTGGCTTCCATTCCCACTCTTCCCGTATATCACATTTGCCCTAGAAATGTTGTTTTGAGATTTACTTTCTATTACTATTATACCCCTGATTATGAGAAATGAGCTTGATTTTTACAGACTTAATATTGTTGATATTTTTTTCGTTGTTTTTATAAACCTTATTTCTTTAAGGGATTTATCTGACTTTTCACACTCCTCAAAAAATGTGTGGCACCTTCCTGAATGAAATAACCAGGGCTTCTGTCCCTGGTAACAGCAAAATAAAACTAAATAAAACAAGGCCTAGACTTCTAGCTGTCCTTAGTGAAAGCTTTCTCTATACTATTTCCGTGTGCTATTCATGGAAGGTAGTAGAGAAGTGGTAGTCAAAAACCACGGCATCCTTTAGAATCCTTGACTGTTGTTAAATTCCAGGGAAGAGTTTCTCCTTTCTCTGGACAAATAAGCTTCCAATCTCATCAACATTCATTTGTCTTTGCTGAACTGGCTGTAAGAAGAGGTGGATTTTCAACACTTACCTCAGCCTGAGCCAGGCAAAGGTTACCGTCTCTTTGAAATACCTTCTGACAGTCATGAATTCTAATTAGGCACAGATGATTTTTCATTCACTGAAGACTTGAACCAAAAAGCAAGAGGTGACAAAGCTCAATCTTGCTAATCTCCTTTCCTCACATTGTAAACTTAATCAGAAATTGCTGACACCGACCTTTCTTTCCGTGACATCAGGAAAAGGATGGTCCTACTGAACTCATCCTTTGCAGCCTGATGAGGAGGCCTACGCTTTCAGTAAAGTGTAGGATGCAGCTAAGGACATGCATTCCCTCTAATGGTCAAATACAGGTGACCCTGTTGACATCATTTGTGAGGTGGATAAAAAAAAGCCATCAAAGTGTTGAAGTAGAAACAAAGTGGTCATTACACCTGTGCAGCTCTTTCCCTGCACCTCAGGGAAAAGGGAAAAAAAATCTTTAAAAATTATTACAGAATGAAATTATATTCTGAACATTCTGGGACTTTATCTTCTTAGGTACTTTTTCAAGCCTGTATGGAATACGTGCATTTTTACATATGAACTAACACTGAGTTTGGCCCAGTTCTGTGTGATGTGATGATTCAAAAAAAGCAGTGTACATAAACATGTCACATGTTAGCAATATAAAACCCCTGCTGACCTGCAACCAGGAACTGCCGGTGATGGAAGAAAACTCTTGTGACATGTGTCTTGCAAAATGTTATAATGTAAGCTTATAAGTGGAATTAGCCTGACTTTGAAAAACTTAATTAGTTTTAATAAAACCTGGTATTCTGAGGTCCTTCTTTATTCATAACAGACTCACTCTCAGATAAAGATATCTTGTTCCCTTCTCTGGGATGTCTGGCAGCTACCTAAAAGACCACAAGACCTCACAATTAGGGAAGGAACAAGGTAGGAGAGAGGGCTGAAACAGGCTTTGAAATAAATTTGCATTCAAGAGGAAGCAAAATGCCCCTGAAAGATGGAAATTAAGACACTGGGATAACTTCTCACTCTTTAAGGTGGTAACCTGGAGAAATAGTATTTATGCATAGGAATTCTATGTGAGTCTAGCATAGCTGCTCTCCCCCTGCTCCCCCTCCCCAAAAGACATAAAAGCAAGCTAAGTCAGGAGATTGAGCTATATTCTGAGTATGAGCATTAACGGGTTTTTCTCCTTTAGATGTGTCTTCAGCTTTGTATATAAGAACATTGAGAGTTTGACTTCATAGTGACAGCAAATCTGAATAAAGACTTGTTGCATGGGAAAAGTTTTTTTTTGAGAAGCTTAGCAAGCCAAGACATTTTTTATTATTATTCCAGCAATTGGAGAGCATTGCCCATTAAACTCCAACTTGTTTTGGTAGCTGTTGTTGCCAGGATTCAGGAAAAATCTTCCTGAGAAATACTACTTGTAACTCTTCCATCTATGAGCAACAGAAACAAGGCTACCAATGGCTCAGGAGTAATCCTTACTGACACATCACGTTTCTATCAGGTCCAGACATCTTATGTGGGGTTTCATTTATGTTGTTTACAGCATAGACGCTTATGTCTGGGCTCTCTATCTAACCTCCCTGTGAGGTTGAGAGAGAAAAAGACACTAATTCACTTAAACTTCAGGGGACTTTTAAGAAGAACAAGACTATTTACCCACTAAAACTGCCAGTTTCTGACCAGCAAATATAAAAAGAGTCTAGGGTGACTACCTGGCAGGCACCTAGACCTAAGCAAAATTAATCCCACCCTTCACTTTAGCAGCTGTTGCATAATGTAATAGATCACAGACATAGGAATAACCAGATCATGTCCCCCATATGCTTCCAAATACGCCTGTGTGGCAAAACAGTGAAAATATTATTCCATTGTTCCAGTATCTCTTCATGTTTGTGCCAAAAAAGTCCCCATCTGCTGATGCAGCCGTGAAGCACCTTGCTTGCTGCTGCAGAGGAGGAAGTGAACAGCTGCTGGATGTTTGTTGGCTCCTGTATTCTTTCTTCGTGGCAGCAAACCAAATGGAGCACAGAAACCCAACAGGCTTTTTTGGCTTGTGGTCAAACTATGAAATGGTCCTATAAACTGGGCTATAGCCAAGTCATCTTCTCGTGTCAGGTGTCCAGGGAAGAAATCAGTCAGACCTGTAATTTGTTTTGTCTTACCTATTCCTACTCTCAAAGACAGGCATTTTTCTTTTGTCACCTTTCCTGCCCTGCTAGTGTGTTTTTTCCCCCATATTAGAGTGTATATATACATATGTGTGTGTGTATTATCTATCTGTCCTTTCTCAAACATAGCAATCTGAGTATTATTAGCATAGAAATGACATCAAGAAGTATATGAAAAAGCTATTTCCTTTACCCTCTCCTTGCAATTATGGTTTAACTGCTTCAATAAACAACAAAATCATTCCTTACACACATCATTACCATTGAAAAGATTAAAATGGTCTGGCTATCAGAAAGAAAGAAAAAAACCAAACCCCACACAGAGCAGCAGCTTCTGCATGCAGGCATTCAATCCAAATTCCAGCACGCAGCCCCTCCTTGCTAAGAAATGTCTCAGGATGCTGCTTCCCTCCCTCTGCCCAAGCAGCCCTGGAGGTGCTGAAGAAAGAGGACAGAAAGGAAAAAAAGAAGTAATTAAAAAAGAAACAAACAAACAGCAGTGAAAAACTCTCTACCTGCAACCTGTCTGAAGCTCAGGAAAATCAAGCCGTTTCTAATCTGATTTCTAAAACAAGGGAAGAAGCTGGGAAGGGCCAGTACTTCAGTGCCTGAGCCATTTTTCAGTTCAGCCGTCCCTATGTTATTGCACATAAGAATGTGTTATGATTTGCGGTGGGGAGTGCTAGTTTATTTTCCCAAAGAATGTGTTGGACAGCTTCATTACACAGACAATAGATTAATATAGCTGGTGCCTACCTTTTGTGAGTTTTAAAAGCAAGTTTTAAGAGCAGTCTATTGCTTCCTGTACATTTGATGAAAATACATTTAGACTGTTTTCTCTAAACATAGGTTTATTTATTAGATTCTATGTCCTAATTATAACATTTCACTGCACATAAAATTGAACTCAGAAAAGAGCTATTACCCCTAGATTGTTCGGTGCTTGGTACAGCAGGGTCACTTTCCTGATTGAGGCCTCACTGCTCGATTGTAATGCAAATTATGTTAGAATAAGAATAGGAAAAGTGTTTCTCATTGATTATGAAGTTTAAGCTATTTTATAAGCCATATATGATAGTTTGCATCATGTCTTATGCTGCTATACACAGACCAATTGCAATAGTACCTTTCTTATGCATAATGCTATACATGAGGCACACTGTTTTTCTTGAGGCTGTGGTGTCTTTGTGTGTACATCTACATCACATTATAGACACTCATTTGCTAAAATAACCCCGGACATCCAGAGCTATGTCCTTGGCAATCTTATGTTACTGCTGAAAGCTCTGTGTCTCTTCTGGCAATCTTTGATTTTGCTCTGTGAGTTCCTAGCTTGCAGGGGGATTGCTGGCTGGCTGCAAAGTAGCTCCACCAGCACTAACAGAACACTCAGGCTGCACATGAAGGACTCTTCAGACCTGCACATCTGAGCTTTGCTGGCACAAGTCAAAGCCACACAGGCCCCAGTTGTTGGGGACTCGCTGCTGTGTCTCACATTCTGTCTGCCTCTTTTTCTCTTCTTTTTTTTCTTTTTTTTTTTTTTTTTAAAGCAGCAAGATAGTGCGATGAGTTGGAAAATTTCCCCTGACCTCATTCGGATATCAAGGCCAGCCTTCATATCCGCAGGCAACTGACAAGTATGTGGGCTGAACATGCTGCTTAACACAATTTGTCTTCATGAGAACACTTGACTTGTCAAAAGTAAAGACTTGCAAGAAACTCTTTGTGCCCACTATAATTCCATCACTAGACTGGCCCTATTAAGTACATTATTAAAAAAATTATGTTGCCTCCCATTAATGCACACTGTGTTCACAACTTGTGTCTGTCCTATATTCTTGTCCCAGTGTAGTCACAAAACCTGCAACGTTAGGAAACCCAACTATTAATGTGTTAGGCTAGGCTAGGTTGACTTGGAGGTTTGAGGGCTTATTTTTCAGCCCGTTGATAACTTGACACCTTTTTCTGTATTTAGAATGGTTTTGGGAAATGAAGATGAGCCACAAAGCTGAAGTTGGAAGCTTGGTTTCTCTGCTTAACCATCATGGCCAGATTTGTTTACTTTCCTGTGATTGCAGAGTCTCTTATTATTATGGCTGTACGTCAGAAAGGATTTGATTTAAATTTTATATCCCAGGTTATAAAGGGATTAATTTAGAGACAATAACTGCACAAAGCCATGTTTCCGTCACTCTGCACATGCAATTTTGTCAGACTGGTGTAAGAAACAGGCACAAAAACTGAATCATTCAGAATTTAAGGTGATTGTTCATCACCAAAGTGGTGATAAAACACCACTGATTATGAGGTTCAATATTTGTCCTTCCAGAGAAGGTAAAAATATTTTCCAAGAAGCTATTTCTGCGGCAATGATACATTTTCCCTCAATAATATATTGAATAATACTTCCATACAGTTGTTTGTGTTAAAGTTGTTTAAATGTCTTAACCTTGTATTTCTATATAAAATTGTGTTAACTTTTTAAATACAGTTTACAATGTGAATTTCCTGGGTCTGAGGAGAACTACAACAATAGTACAATGATTTATTTCTAAGCTTTTGGGTGCCAGCCCACACATTCGGTTCTAAACGAAATGTTCTTCCTTTAGTTTTTTTGATATAAAATGTTCACATTTGAACACTTTAAAGAGCCTGGCAAGATGCATTTTATGTCTTAAATATGACAGACACCTGTCAGCATTTCTAAGGATTTGCCGATACTTCCATTAGTTTCTAAATCTTCTTTCAAACTCCCTTCTAAGAGCAGAAGCCCCTGGGTTGTGCAAAGTCAATGGTACATGGTGGCCAGTGAAAGGGAGTTCCCAGCATCGTCCCACCATGTGAGGAGCTCAAGGCAGCCAGTGGTGGAGGTGCTGTGCGATTTGCAGTCGCTTTCCTGTCTGAGTAGGCTTTGTGGTGGGGTGTGATAACACAGTCATTTCAGGAGTAGCTGCTGAGGTGTAAGAAGTAACCCCATCTGTGCTCCTTAGCCTCTCAACATGAAGTTTCCTCCTCCTTCACAAATAAGGTCTGCAAATGTCTCTAATCCAATTCGCTGCAAAGTCACCTGGGTTATGATTTGCCCTTACTAGTAACCTACCTGCTATTACACTGAAATGAAACAGAAGCCCTTGTGTGATCCTTCACAGCATCTTATAATCTCCAGCCTGGTAATGTCTTAGACCATTCTGTCTAGACCCAGATAAACTTAATTAAGTGAGAGTACACTGTGTAAACGAGGTCAAAAGAGCACATATGCCTCGGAACCCTGTGCTTTAAAAACTTCACTTTTCCTACCGTAGCTCTGACAGTTCTACCTTATGCAACCAAATACCAGTTACATGAAAGATTGTGATAACCTTGCAAAAGCTGACAGAGCTCTGAGATGAGCTTTTGTAGTAGTAACAATGAGCAACACTGACAATGAACACCACTTTCTTTCCATTAAGGAAAAAAGAACAGTTCAGCCTGGACAGCTTTGGAAAGAAAAGCATCCATTGTGCCTAGCTTAGAGCAATAAAGGTGCTTATGAGCTTTCTCTGTCCTGGCCTAGGAGACACAGGCATCAAAGAAGTTAACTTCTCTCCCATTTTTTTCTTAGTGCCTCGCTGGTTTGGCTCCATCCGGAAGACAGAGGGGAGACAAGATCACAAGTGTGTTCACATGGTCTCGCCAGTCACTATGTAACACAGTAATGCCCTGTACAGGTAGGATGAATTTTTGCTATGGAGAAATCCCAGTTTGGCAACATAGCAGCAACTGATTCACTACTAAATACTTTGTTGTAGTTTTACCTTCAGCCTCTGCAAGAGCCGAGGACAGGGCAGGGAGTATCTGAAGATGATGTCGTTAGCACGCCTAACACCTGGAGTGGGTGCCTATCACCTGGAAATTTTTCTGTTTGATTCTATGGACTTTGAGCAAAAGCTTTTAAGCTTCTCCCAAGACCTAATCAGTTCTCAGCCCACAGCAGCAATACTTATCTTTAGTCAAAACCACTGCTGTGCTCTGCCATGAAGACTCAGAGACACCAGCAACCACAATAAAAAATATTGCTTCCCTTAGAAGGTCAGATTGCTTAGACTTGGCATCCTCAAGTGTTAATGTAACACTGCTACAAAGCAAAGCTTATGTATAACCAGTTAATGGCAGAAGAAAATAGTTGGGGAATGTGCCTTCTTTCTCTCCCTCACACTTAAATGGACAAAACAACCCCCAAAACAGGGACAGATATAAGCAGCCTCCTGAGAGTGAGACAAACAAAAATCACAGCTATACCCAAGGTCTTCTTAAGAAATAGGTTCTTGCACTCATACATGGCTTTAAAATCAACTGCTTCTGCTGTGACAATTGGTGACTGACCAGCAGCCCTGGGTTGCATGGTACAGGCTTGCAGTTGGTTCGGGACAGTGACTGGAACTACTGTGCCTTAACGAAGATGGCGGTGGTTCGCAGAGTTACTTGGTCTCTCTCCAGTCTTCTGTGTAACACTCTGGACTACCATACCCAATCTTTCTCAGCACCTTCCTCCAAAACGCTGTGGCCCCAGCCCCAGCAACTGCATCTCTGTGAGTGCAAATGTTCTTTCTCATCTTGCTTTCTGTCCCCAGGTTCCTCCCTCTGAAGATCCAGCAACATTGAATCTGACCTTCCCCACATGTTTCCTCTTCCCATTGGTCCCAGATAAGCAATTTGTTTCTGGGAAGCTGGAACTTTCAGGATGGAGACAGGAGTGAGCAAAGGCAAAGGCAAGCTGGAAGCTTCCTGAAGCTTCTCACCTTCCTGCTCTCCAATGCCCAGGATGCATCTTGAGCTGCTCTTCCTTTACATCTCATGTGCTTACTTGCTGACTTTACCATATTGATCCAGTCATCCAGTCCTCTAATCAAACACTTCCAATCTCTTTAAAGGTAAACTCTGCCAGGAAGCTGTCTCCCTCCAGATTTCCCTCCACCAATGTCTGTAAGATAGGTTTTTCCTGCCTTTATGCTGTCCCACTCCTCTGACATGCATCTTGTTGGACACTGGGCCTTGCTACAAACATGAGGTGATAAGGAAAAATGATGAAAGAAGCATTAAAATAATAGTTTGAACTCCTCCTTAAAACAGTTTGGCATGCAAAGGCCTCCCATTGCATAACTATGTCACAAGATAAATTCTGCAGAAATCCACTCAAGCTGCAACCCAGCAAAACAACCCAGAGCAGTGCAGCACAGGCTATAGAGGGAACTGTTACGGCACACACAGAGCTGTCTATGGATTTCTTTGCAGCTGCTTACTCTATCAGACTGGTTTTGTCTACCCCAGAGCAGGATGACTGGACTGAAATGTGTGACTGAGATATGAATTACCTTATGTAGCATACCCTGACTATTCTTCAATGAGCAGGCACTCTACATAATAGCAAGATACCACTGTAGTGTGAAAATACACTCATGGTCTTCACCCTGTGTAGAAGAGGGAGTTTCCTTAACCAGGCCTTGGAAATGGAAAATGCACTAAGGCCCTTTCACCCTCCCGAAAGAAAGAAAGAGAGAAAGAAAGAAAGAAAGAGAGAGAGAGAGAGAGTTGTGATTGTGTATTTTTCCTTTTAATTTAAGCCCATATTTTAAAGTTACCATAATGACTTGGGTACGCTGGGCTCTGTCTGCTAATTGTTTTCAATTCTACTGTGTTTAAGTAACTGTACATTGATTCGTGGCTCAGCTGTGTGTACCTTTATTAGCAGGCTCACTGGATCTGTGGCACGATTCATACTTACATCAGCCTATTGACAATTTTCTTTGTGTTTCTCAGTGCCGCTACCTTCATCTTTAGTTAATATTGGTCCAGTAATCATTGCTGCAGTTCAAAGTCCTATGTTCTTTTTCTCTTCTGACAGTCAATCTGTCACTCATTTTTTAGGCAGACCAGTAGCAGAGGTTAGAATCAAGTTATTTTTAATGCTCACTGACAGAGCCAGGTTGGATCCTATCTCCTTTCAAAAGTGGAAGTATAAAAGTTATACAGTGAAACACTCTAGAAACAGACAGAAAAAAGTCTTACTTTGCCTTTGTAGCCCTGGTTGTGTGATATCTTCTCTCTTTCCAGCAGACTCATAACCTAACTAAATACCCACAAATTCTCAGCTCTGTGGCATAGGAACTTGTTCTGCTACACCAGCTGAGCTGATGCTATTCATTCTCATTTGTGGCTTTGTAGGGAGATGCTCTCAGCAAGTCAGAAGCCCTTATCTTTGTGAATAGCAACACCTCAGATAACTCACATTTGATTGTCCTACTGTCATTTTCTGCAGGTCCTCAGCCCAACTTCTGCCTGTGCTTGTACTTTGTTGGCAGTTCACTAGTCCGTCTGCACCAGTACAGAGCTGTGTTTTACAGTAAGACCAGGCTGAAGAGCTTTGTGTAACCATTTCAGAGCGCTCTTAAGTAATTTCAAATCATATCAAATGATGAAAAATAATTTCAACCTATGTCAGACTTTTTTAGTGTTGGCTTTCTGCAGGTAGACTACATAGCAAATTTTCCTGTAGAAATATTTCTAGTCTCAATGCATTTTATGCACATTTACTCAATTTTCAGCAGGGACAAAAAGATATATTTTTCCTATGAGATACTTAACGTGGTAACTGATGTAAACAAAATCTTTGCAAAGTCAGTTCTGTCTCCGGGTGCTATTTGAGTTAGTAACAAACATTGATACTTGGTAGGGGAAGACATAGTTTAAACCCGCCTATGAATTTCTACAGTAATTATAAATTGACTTGTCTTCACCTCAACTTTTATCTCAAGTTACTTCCTACAGTCCAGATAAGAAGGTTGTTTGGGTTTTATTTTCTTCTCTTTCCTCCTGAAAAGAAGACCTTATATTCCCCTTCTGGAGTTGTCTGAGGGCATGCAGGAGGTCAACAGCAAAGTTAGAGATTATTCTTCTTGATTTCTTCTGGAGTATCCACCAGATTCACTCAAAACCTACCACAACAGGCAGCTCTGCCTTTAAAGAGATCTTAATGTAATCTGCTGGCATTCAGCAAAATGTCCTGTTAGCCTACACACTCTGAAGATGGTGAGTGTTGAATTCTTAAAATGCAGGTTTTTTTACCTAAATTGACATTAATGAGAAAATACGTATACTGACTGAGCATCCAGGAGCGCCTAGCAGGATTTGGTGCATGTTTGTTACCTGCTGTAACAATAAGTAAGGGGTACAATTCAGTTGCCTACACGTGTCCATTGCCATTTAAGGTTCCATAGGATGCTTCACTTGGCCTCCAGTAACCTGTCTGTAAAGGCACAGGTTTATGCTCCCGTGCCATATGTGCCACCCTTTGGAGGATGTCCCCACTACCCTAGAGCATCGAAAGCCTGTCTAGTCCCAGTGTCCAGATTTGCAATAAGCTTTCTGGGAAGCAGATCAGAAACTACCAAAACAATCCATGCTTTCCAAAATCATACAGCAAGCTGTATATGCTAGAGAGTAGCATATACAATGCTAGTCATTGGCTGGTGGCAGATGGCCCATCTGATTCCTGAAACCACAGTGACTGCTGTTTCATGCAGTGCTCCCAGTCACGGCTTGCTTCCCATTCTCTTCCCCTTGTATTTGCTTGCCTGGCACTCTTTCCTGAAGGCAGCCTAGTCCAAAACAGCAAACATCTTATGTGCAGAAGAATTACTTCCATGCTGGAAATAATGATTCCACTTGATGATTTTGTCAGATTGAGGCCAAAATACTCAATATCTTCAAGATTGTCATTGTCCTTGTGTAATCCATGCGGTTGCTGATTAAATCAAGGGTCTATTGCAATTATAATAAAGAATAATTTTTTTGATTTTTCACAAGGAAAGATAGGAGCTGAATAAATATATAATAAGCAGTGAGGAGTCAGAAATTTGCCTTGGGCCTAATTGCTCAGTTTTAAGTATATCCTTGAAAATGCTGGCTTTCAGTTCCAGATTATACATCTCCAAGAAGAGTAACTGCTGCCTGTCAACACCATGGAGCCTGGAGAAATCCTGTTTTCCCTCCTATCCTATTACTCAGCAAAGGGGTAGTCATAACTGCCCAAAATAAATGTGACTTTATATTATAAGGCCTTCACTATGCCTTGCCATCCATCTCTCTTTCTGGATTATTTCATTATTTCCTTTTCTACCTTCTTCTTGCAGCATACTGATTTTAAGTGACAGTGTCTAAAGCCACACATTCATGCAAAATGAAAAACACTTCAGGCTTTTCTTATTTTTTTTTTAAGTGAATGAGAAACTGCACAATTATCAAATTTAAAACAATTACTGGAAGCAAAACCCCTCACCAGGAAAAACCAAAAAACCCCAAACCCAAAACACTGTTAGTTATTTCTTGCTGACACCACCATTATTAGTTTTTGACCATATTAGCAGAGGAAAGCAAGTGGTAAAAACTCTCATTAAGGAAACAGAATAGGATAAATACAGCCCTGGAGGTGAAGCCCCTGACTTTTCAAGAGGGATGTCAAAGGCAAACTGCAGTAGCTAGTCTCTTTGCTTTTGTGTGTGCTCTACAAGAGAGCAGAAAGCCTGATGTCAATTCCATTCCAAAACATAAAAATGTATTATTTCTCTGGAATTTAAAGGAAATATTTTTTGCCATAGGAAAAATCACAGCGTATTTCATTTTAATATGTAATTTTGTGTGCTCAGAATTTCAAAATTACCATGGAACAGAAATATGGAGTTTTTTACCATTGCTAGTCATGAAACATAAAGTTGTTCACTGACAGACAGAGCTGACCTGAGTTTCAGGAATGAGAAATTTGAAGACAGGATATTGATATATTTTGATATCCCACTTTACGGCACCAGAGAGAGATAAATTGCTGCATTATCCTGGATATTTCTAATATAAAAAATCATAAAGAGCAAGAATTTCAAAGCCCAGAGCAACTTTATCTTCACCAGCACATGAGATATTCTCACTTCCATAAGATTTTCACCATGGTTTCTGTAATATTGCTAGATTTTCCCCACTGGGACAGTAGAAGACTGGATTAGCATTTGGGCTGCAGTCTATATTACTACATTAGGGATGTTACAATGCAAAAGATTTGCTGCTACACCAAAACCTTTTTTTTTTTTCTTTCTCTTTGGCTGAATTAGTTCTAGAAAGATAACTTGGGGGGAAAAAAAAAACAACTCAACCAAAAACACCCAGCCAGATGGAACATATTCTTGAATGTAAAACCTAACTTCACTATAATCCTAGTTCAGAGCAGCTCTCAGACTGAGCATCTGATGGGAACAATAAGAAGCTATATGGCAATGCATGTTCCTCAGCCTATAGAGGGAAAGAGAAATCAGAAATGTGTACACTTTAAAGGTAAAATCCACAGAGAGAAGTATTAGCATTTACATTATTCCTGTACCCTTTAGTTGAGATCTAAATTTATCCGACTAAATTACCATTTTTAGATAATCTATTCTCTATGTAAGTCTGAAAACACTGTTTTATATGCCAAATACAACATTGTTTAGCCATTAATGTTCACGACAAAGCCAAAAAGTCATGACATGGTTATTATTTGACAAAATTTTAGTCTCCTTCCTCTCAAAGTTAGAGTCACACAGGAAAAATTAGGGTGGCACTTGGGCGTTGTCTGTTTCACCAAGTATCCAAATGCCAAACAATAAACTTCATATAATGCCAACTTTATACAACTTGACTCAGCACAACCAGCGTTCGCAAAAATTTCTTGAAGGTGCATGTCAACACATCTTCCTTCCAGATAAACACAGCATGTATAGTAATTAACAACCATCAGTGATGTAACATAGTACTCTAAATGTGGATCAACATTTCACTGCTCCAGTGATTTTTGATTTGCCTCTGAGGTGCTGATGTGACTGTGGAACTGCAGTTCTTCCCTTGGGACAGGAGTTCCTGTGCCGCCAGGTGGTCATCCATGGACGACATCCACTCATCTTTTACTACAGCATTGCCCAAATGGGCCTACCAATAATTTGTCTGAGTGAACAGTGCCTGCACTTGGAAAGTCAAATAAAATGAGTTTATCCAGTGAGGTCGTCCCAGCTGTAAAATGTAGTCATTAATTTAGCTACCACATTAGATTATGTTTTGCACTCTCTGAAATCAGGTTTCATAGTCCTTTCTGCCTTGAAATTTAGTATTTAATTTAGTACTCTGGATGCTATGAAGTTGACAATGCACCATTCATGCTCCATGAGACTGCCTTGAGACTCCTTATTTCTTCAGCTTGGCAGAGTCTACTTCATTAAGTGCCTTTCGGTGGTGAAAATTAGATCTCAGCATGGACCTAACTCTTCACCCTGCAAACTGGCCGGAGGTCAAGGAGCTGCTCACTCTTCTTTGTGAAGAAGAGTGTTTAAGCATTTCGTATCTATAATCCTATCACAAAGATATTTCCTTCTTATACTATGTTATTAAAATCAGCAAGGTGGTCTGCAGTTGGCTTCCTCCAGCTGCAGGGAAATTACCAGATCTAATGTCATAGATACAATTGATGGCTGCAAGAACCGAAGCCCCTACTACCCACCATGCGGGATGAAATCTTACAACTCTGTGTTTGGCATCCCTGAAGGCAGATGTTAGCCGTGGCTCCTTTAACCCCACTCCTCCTTTTGAACTCACTGGCTCATTTAGCCCATTGCTTCCTCCTCCCAGTCCAGCTGGCATCAGTGGTTTGTCAAGAGAGCCCCTAGCCCAGCTCTGCTGCCCAGACCCTGATGGGAACCAGCCTTTCAGGTGGAGTTCACGGGCCGCCTCTCACAGTCACCTTGGATGGCCAGGGTTTCACTGGGAAGGCAGGCTGATAACCAGGGAAAAGGTGCTATGGCAAAGCGTCTTCACACCTGCAAGTGCTGCCTACCGCAAAGGCCAGTCTTGCTGCTAGCCCTCCTGCAGGATCATCTGTGTCGTACACAGTCTTTCTTTTCTTGGGCTTGGGTAGGTACAGAAGGAAATCAGAAAGGAGGTGACAGTGTAGCAGCATGGGCAAATGACAAGGACTAGTAGTGTGTGCAGAGCTGGAGTCCAGGGGTTACAGGAGCACAGGGGCTTTCAGTGTGCCTGGCAGACCCCCCCTGCAAAAAAGTGAAATGTCTCCCTGTCTTTCCCCACCCTGAAAATAATAAACTTGCTCAGGAGGAAGCTTGCTGCTTGTGCTTGAGAGACAGGAGACACGATACTACAATCACATTCATTCTTTTATCTCTCCATGACTTGAATACATTTATATCCCAAGTGAATAGAATGAAAAGCAGGAAGAAATGATTGTTTAAAGTCACTTAAAAAACTCTGCAACAACCTCTCTTTAATTCAGATACTTTGAAAGAAAATTAAAAATGGCATCTCATCCTCTCCACAGCCACTGTTCTCCTCCACTTGTGGTGGGTTGACCCTGGCTGGACACACAGTGCTCACCAAAGCTGCTCTGTCGCTCCCCTCCTCAGCTGGGCAGGGGACAGAAGGTACAACAAAAGGCTCGTGGGCTGAGATAGGGGCAGGGAGAGATCAGTCACCAGTTACTGTCACGGGCAGAACAGACTCAACTTGGAGAAATTAGTTTAATTTATTACCAATCAAATCAGAGTAGGGTAATAAGAAATAAAACTAAATCTCAAAACACCCTGCCCCCACCCCTCCCTTCCTCCCAGGCTCAACTTTACTGCCAAATTCTCTGTGTCCTCCTGTCAAGTGGTGCAGGGGGATGGGGAATAGGGATTGCAGTCAGTTTACCACACGTTGTCTCTGCCACTCCTTCCTTGTCACTGGCAAGGCTCCTCACACTCTGCCCCTGCTCCGCCATGGGTTCCCTCCCACGGGAGACAGTCCTCAATGAACTTCTCCAATATGAGTCCTTCCCATGGGCCACAGTTCTTCACAAACTTCTCCAGCATGGGTCCCTTCCATGGGGTGCAGTCCCTCAGGCACACACTGATCCAGCATGGGTCCCCCATAGGGTCACAGGTCCTGCTAGCAAACCTGCTGCAGCCTGGGCTCCCCATGGGGTGACAGTTTCCTTTGGGCACATCCCTCTGCTCTGGTGTGGGCTCCTCCATGGACTACAGGTGGATATCTGCCCTATCGTGGACCTCCATGGACTGCAGGGGCGCAGCCTCACCAAGGGCTTCACCATGGGCTGCAGGGGAATCTCTGCTCCAGCACCTGGAGCACCTCCTGCCTCCTTCTGCACTGACCTGGGTGTATGCAGAGCTGTTGCTCTCACGTATTCTCACTCCTCTCTTGGGCTGCAGTTGCTGTTGTGCAGGGGTCTTATGCTTTCTTATATATGCTGTCCCAGAGGCTCTACTACTGCTGCTGATGGGCTCAGCCTTGGCCAGCGGCAGGTCCATCTTGGAGCCAGCTGGTATTGGCTCTATCAGACATGGGGGAAGCTTCTAGTGCCTTCTTGCAGAAGCCACCCCTGCTTTTTCTGTCTCATTCACACACACATTCATACCTTTGCCTATAGGTAGACTAGACTGTGAATCACAATTTCCATTCCAGAGGAACTGCTGATATTTTTCAATTTTTAAAAAAGAATATTTTGGAAAGTTGACATATTTTGGTTTAACATTTTTGACTGAAATGAATAGTGTTGATGTTCCCAAATTAGGATTTGGTTTGCTGAACTCAGCTGCAACTTTATTTGAAGTCAGTTCAAAATGAACATACTTCTGCCAATGGTGCTGCAGGCCCCTGGCTTGCAGCTTGCTTTGAGATGAAGCTGCAGTGACCTGCAAGAACTGCAAGGTGGGATAAAGGAGCTTGGCCTGTAATGAAGCATGAGAAATAAGTCATGTGAATTCTGACATAATAGGATTTGAGGTGTTCAAGTAGAACATATTTCTGAACAGATGATTATGCCCCACAGTCATTCTGTCTGGGACACAGAACGCACTGGAATATCAGAGGCAAAGGAATGGGACATTTCCACCCAGAGAGGAGTGGGAATGTCCCGCTGAGTTTCTAGTGCTGAGTTTCCAATGGTGAAACCTGATGGAGCAGGTTGATTGTGTTTTGTTCCGAAAGGTATACATAACAAAACCAAAAAAAAAAAAAAAAACAACCAAAACAACCCACCAAAAAAACCCAAAACCAAAACCCCAGAAACTAACTCCAAATATTCTAAACATATTTTGATGAGAAACACCCTTGTCTCTGCTCTTCTCCCTATGCTCAGCATGGAGCTCAAAGTATTCACCTCACTGAACACCAAAATTGTCTGTCCTTTACCTGCAAGATGAAGTGGTCGTCAACCTAAAGGGCACAGTTCCCAAAACGTGTTCTTCAAGCATCACACAGTGAAGTTCAAGCCTGTGGGAAGCCTAGCTTGTGATGGCATGGACACAGGTCCTCTGAGGGCTGGGAGAAGAAGTGATAGGAGAGGAATAGGAAGTTAAGAGAGAAGGCAAGATTCTCTAAGACAGCTAGCCAGGGTAAATCAACTAATTATGAGCAAAATAAAGCAATGGACCTCTACAAAGATTATTTGCTGTATTCCTGTCATATGCAGAAAGCATCACTCTGTGTTTTAACATGGATTGTACAGTTCTCCTAAGAAAAGTGTGCCATCTTGTGGGAAAATGCGGAAAAAATCAAACTATGTCCACATATATTTTGCATACGTTATGCAAAATGAAGGGCAGGTCCCTCCATCAACAAATATTTGGGGGAATATTCAGGAGATCGCTATCCAAAGGGAAATCTCCAGCCTGAACACCGAAGAACAAAAACCTTCAATAGACAAGTGCAGCTTCCTGATCTAAAGACTTACTTGGGCTTTGCAGTTCCAAGATTGAGAAGGTAAACTCAGCCAGGTGATTTATTACCAAAAAATGCAGATTTCCACAGCAGGCTAGCTCTTACCCAGAATAAATCAGCATAGCCCAGCTAACCCATACCATCCTAATCTGTGATCTTTTAAGGAAAGAATATGCAAGTTTGTCTGAAGAGATGGAAATGAGAATTAAAGGAAAGGGAGAAAATCAGAACTTGCAGAACAAAACTTGTATCACCAGGGCCTCAGTCTCTGTGATTCTTGGCAAAGAGCAAGCCAGCAAGACTCCATATCCAAGAGATTCCAGTTATATTACCAAAATGAAAGCTAGCAAATAGCAACAAACATCTTGGTCAGAGATCAAATTCTCTACAGCTAATCCTTGGATTATTTATATACTTTGGAAGGGTGATGCTTTTTAAACAGATATTGGGTGTGAGTATTAATGGGCTGCTGCTGCTTAGGGGTTCTACAGCAAGAGGCATCAAGAGGCAGATAAGATGAGAAAAGAGCAAAGTTTATCTGTGGTACAGAGCATAGAGACAAAGAAGAAAGGTGGGGAAAGGTGTCTTCCACCAAAGAAAAGAATAGGTAGTAGAGATCTGTGAGATAAAAGAGCTCTGCTGCATCCTTTCCCTCCCCAGTGGCTGGAGTGAGTGCTTTCTCCTCTGTTGGAGCCTGCCCATGGGTCTGCTATTGTAGAGGAAGCTCAAAGCCATCTCTTAGTCCTTCTGCTCACAGCTGGTTCAATAATTGTGGCACACAGCTTCTAAAGCATGAGGTTAATGAGTTCTGTCCAGCCCAGGCTGCTTAAGCTTCACAGCTGGGCTTACTCTTTGACAGGAAGAAGTGTCAGATGTGTCTCATTAGCTGCTCCACTTTCCCATAGCCATTTAAATAATGCAAAATATGGAAGAAAATTCCACTGACCTGAATACAAAAGAGAAAAAACAACAGAACAGAAACAAGTCCACACGTTAGGACAAGATGCATCACCACAAAAATATATTTGGGACACACATGCTTTAAATTGAAAAATGAATTGAAAAATGCTAGACAGTGGAAGAATAAAGAATATTAAAAAAAAAAAAAAAGAAAAAGAATTTCGGAAGTCTTAATACGCAACAAAAAAGGAAGTCTGAATTTTTTTCTTTTTTGCTGCTTGGAAAGCTTCCTTTTATTCAGTCTGTTCAGATATAACAGTGTCCAATGTAGCAGGGAGATAATTTTTAGTCTGGTTTGTTATTTTTACATTAAGAATGTTAGTTACAATATAAGGAGAAGGTCAAATGTCAAAACAACAGCAAGCTCATGTGATACATCCAGAGTATTGGCAGAGCCTATTTTGAGTGGGGCATGGAGCAGTATCCATGGAGTGGGGCAAGATTCCTACCACTGGAGTTAAAGCTCAGATGCTGAAGTATGGAGTTTGGCTGCATTCTGTTCCCTGGAAGTCAATAGAGAGGGGCTTCAGAGAGAAAAATCAAGGATGGCTGTTGAATGTCTGAAGTTTGACAGGTTGAATCAGGACTTTGCTGTGGCCATATTCATATTAGGGATGCTTCGTTCAGGACACTAGACTATATCTAGTCCAAAGTAAAACTGCATGTGGTATAGTTAGAGTGCCCTCAGCAATGTATTTTTGAACCTATTGATCTGCCTTGACTGTGCCAAACTGTTGCTCATGTAAACATTAGTGTGTGTTTTCTGATGCAGCACTCAACAAAGTCAGCCCGGACAGAGTGCTGACACAGTTATGCTGCCCCCAGGCTGATGCATGCAGAGATAGCCCAGAAGATTGATTATTTTTTTATTTTTTTATTTTTTTGCAGTGTATCTCCTTTGCCTGGGATTGCTAGGAAGAGCAGGGAATGCCAAACATTTATCACACTGTCCCCTCAACTTAGCCAAAGCAGCTGCCCAAAGCCTGCCTTGTGGTGCGCAGGCTCACCCGCTGGCTGACAGGCAGGAAAAGCAGGGCCAGTGTCGGCCACCATGCTACGCACAGCTGCAACCTTAACACACAGGGCAACCATGAAGCTGCTGCTTTTGCTGGTACAGGAGGATGCCAGCTTCTAGCAGCAAGCCCCTCACGGCAAAGTGCAGCAGGGCTTTGGTAAAGCAGACAGAAGGAAAACTGAGCCACAAAGTTGGGATCTGGCCCTCATATAGAGAAGAGAGAGAAGTAGCAAGGAGTCAACATCAGCACCGTGTTGCAGTTGGCTTTTTGGCATGTGAAGCTGGGTGATGTAAACCTATGCTGATCACATCATGCCGCTGGTGAGCTTCACCTGGGAAGGCTCAGGCCTTCAGTTTGATTAACTGGGGCTTCATCTGATGACAGCATTGACTCCAGTAATGGGGACTTATTTTAATAAAGGCCTAATCAGGCTGGTAACAACTGTGTACTCCCACTGCTGAATGGCCTCTTTGTCAGTTCAGCAGAAATGTTGGATTGTATCCTGGCTTTTTGGTTTCTTTTTTATGTACAGACTAGCTGTTGTCATTAAAAAAAAAAAAAAAGTCAATAATATTTTTGCATATTTACTCTAAATTCCTCCCAGTTGTTTTTGACCTTTCTAAAAATACAATTTACATATGAGTTTTGACTAAGGAACATTTTTAATTCCTGTAGCGCCTGACTAGTACAGGATATTATGATCATTCACTGAACTTAGGGAGCCCATGACAAGTTCTAGTAGTGCTGGGGAGCGCAGAGAAAGCTTTTTAGAGCAAAAGGGATATTTACAGGATGGGAACCCATTCTTCCTTCCATTAGCTTAAGCTGTCATAAACCAGTAGGTCTACATGATGTACCCCTTGTTCTTTGTTCCTTCTGGCAATAGACATTCTACTGGCCCCTTTCCCGGTCCAAACTATTCAACTTGAGACAGCGCCAAACCACCAAATTTGATCCAATTTTAATTTCCCAAAGTTAGTGACAGGGTTTTAGTCCCATACCTTGTTAGAAGGTTGCTTCTTATAACAAAATAATTTCTTCTAAATATCTAGAATATACAAAATGTTCCTGACAAACCCACATATGGCATTATTTCAATGATTTTTCTTTGTTTTTTCAGTCTATCCCAGACTCCCAAGATGAACTGACGTAACTTCACTGATACTTGCCTTCTCTGACTTTCAGCTGAATTTACTGCTTAATTTCCCCTGGGGCCCTGAAAATGCCCAGCCATATGATTCTTAACAGGCTTGCTTCTAAGGCAGATCATCTCGTTTCCCTGCCTCATCTCTCTAGGAAATGTCCCCTCTACTCTTTCTAGTGACAAATTCTGCCCATATACCAGGTTGCTTAAAAAGCCCCCAACAACACGACAAACCAAAAAAACAAAAAACCCCAAACCACAACAGGGCAATTGCAGCTGTTTTATGCGGGGTGGATTATGTTTTCCTCCTTGCACACCCATGCAGTGAGGTGGAGGAGAGAGACTTGAGGCCCTCCTCACAGCCTATGCTCATAGTGCAGGGAAGCCAACTAAGGTCCCAGAGAGTGAGTAAAAGTGTGTTATGGATTGCCTTGGTCTGGTGTGTGCCCAGAGCAACCACCAGGAGAAGAAAGAAAGAAAGAAAGAAGTTATCGTATGGTTTAAAACCAGTCCCTGGAGAGAACTCTAAAACCCTGGCTGGCAATTTTCCATGATTTTTATTATTTTCCAGAAAGAAAAAGCAAGTGACCTTATTCCAACTCCTAAAAGATTTTGTAAGCCACAGTACATTGTATAAGAAAGCTCTTCCCTGCTCTGTACTGGTAATGGCATCTGTTTTCTGAACCTGAATCTAGTTGGTGCTAGACTGTGTATTGGATGAATTGCACAGACAGAATTCTGTCTCTGTCCTTTAAACCACATCATTTTTAAGAAGTAGCCCATAGTATTTTTTTTGGGCTGGAGTTCGCCAGACTGCCCACAGATTTTTGTCCTGCCAGATATTGCTATCATGTTCAGTGAAATTTTTCCCTGCACTTAGTTCCCTCCATAAAGAAAGCAAGCTCAAGACCCGTCCATAAAGACTGAATGTTATGTAGGTTTTGTGCTGAAAAGTGTATCTGGATTTATGTCATATGGACAATTTTATGATGCCACATATTCAAATTTAAACCTTTGTGCTATTTAGTGTTGTTCTGTGCCATTCCTCAGACCTTCTTAGACACTATAGATTATAGTATTTTCTTTATGTTCTATCAAGAGATACAGTCCCTGCCAAATTTCTTGCTTGTGATTAGGCCTTTTTCCTCTGGATCCTCATTTCTTCCACATGCTGTTTCTTTGAGTCAAATCCATCTATAGATGAGTAGAGGAAAGAAAAAAGGCTGCACAGCAGTGCTGCAACTGTTCCCGTACAAGACCCTAAGTTGATTAAAGCTAATGGGAGAACACTCTCCCTCTTTGCCTCATCACCCCAGTGAAAGTGGATGCTCTGAAAGTTTTACATTTTCATTTCCATAGCTTTTCTTAGAGGCTGAGGTTTGGCCAGGAGCTCGCGTCTCAGGTATGGCTGAACTTTGAGGGAACCAGCAAAGAAAGATTCTGGAGGAGCAACTAAGAAGCTACACGAGGCATTGCTTTGAAGTGCATGTTGCAAAATTCTAGTAGGGACACAAGCAGGGAAACTCTGTGGCTGGACACTTAGTGAGATCACTGATGAGCAACTGTCCTTTAAAACCAGACCAACCCCATATAGCTCCTCATTCATTACTTTTCCCATGATTTCTGAGTGTTCAGATCAGCCTGACTTAAAAAGGGAAATGCATACAACTGTGCCTCTGACACGACATATTCAGGAAGGAGAGAAGAGGTGGTATAAAATTCCTCTTGCTTACTAATGACTAGAGTCAGAATGACCGAAATTCAAGAGCCAGTCCAGATCAGGAGCTGGGGTAAGGGAAGAATTTGACAGCTGTAAAAAAGCTGCATATTTAAACTGGGACTGACTTCAGAGGGAGTCTGGCCCAAGGAAGAGCTTCTGGATTTGGCCCAAGAGATTTAAATAATGCAAGACAGCTTGGTCAGTTTCTCAACTTCTAGCTAGACAATCTCTTTATATTTAACCCAACTTCATCAAAAAGCCTTTCTAAGCCTACTGGAAGGCCTGGTATTGGGAAATGGGATGGCAAAAAAACACTTTGGAGATGTCCTGTAATCAAAATGATCAGTGATTATGATTCTGATTAGCACATCTCTAAGAGACACTAGAAGCAGTATCCATTCTTGTTTGGACCAGACCCTGAGCCACCTGCTCTTGTAGCTGCCACTGCTTTGAGCAGGTTGAACTAGGTGATCTCCAAGGATCTCCAACCTTAATTTTTCTGCATTTCTATGAATCTGTTGTTACAAGAAGGCTCTAGCACTCTATTAGTCATTCTTTAAAGTTATTAACGAATTTTTAAAAATTATGACTACACCATTTCAGAGCCTGTTCCAGGCTTCAGTACTTGTGTGACTTCAGTAATTTCTGGAGAATCCCTGCATAAGATGATGCAGGGTGCATGATGTACCTGCTCAAACTTCAGTTGGATGAAAGAATAGGCCAAGTGTATAGGATGCTAAATACTAGTTTCATATAACCATTTTTAATTTAAATAACTTGGCCATATATAAAGTATGTAGTTTAAATAATATGGCCACATTGGAAGGCCTTTCTGAGGCTTGCCTGGCTTCAGCTCTTCTGTGTACTTGTAAGAAACAGATGATGATGATCTTTGTTATTATTAATTATTAATTATTATTAATTTATTATTATTATTACTTCCCTATTGCTTATTGACTTGACTCACTGTCCCTTTCACCAAAAATGAAACAAGCTGTGATAAAAACTATTTTGGTCACACAGGGATGACATTGTATCTTCTCACCCTAAGACACACCCCTAAGCAAGTATCCTGATCTTATAAATGTTCCTTAATAGTTTTGCGTGTGTAAATCCCCATTTTCAGTTGCAATGCCAATGCACTGGTTTTTCAGTCCGCAAGATCAAATGTTTGGACAGTCATGAGTTCTGTGACAAATGAGAGCGTCAAAGATGTTTACATGACTTCAGACTGAACTTGCAAAGTTATTTAGATATGTAAACAGGAACAGGAAGACCAAAGATAATTTTTGAAAGCCACTCTACTGGCTGGGAACAAACCCCCACATTTTTCAAGGTCCAGGGCTGCAAAAGGACATTCATATGTCAAGTGAAATTTAGGTACCTAAATCCAAAACTTATGGACTGATCATCTGATACCTGTTTGAAGAAGCTCCAACAGAATGTCCTGACAAGTAGCTGTTAAGGCATATACTGCACAGTAGATTTAGTCAGTACTTTCTGTTGAAGGTGTGATTTTGCTTGAAATAACCGAACTATCGCAGGACTAGAGAAAGGCAGCAAACATTACTCCTCCACTGTGTTAAAGGGGGCAAAGTGAATGCCCTGAGGGAAAAATGGATTTCCTGCCTAAAAGAGCGAATGCTGAATCCTTCTGGTTACTCTAGAAAGGAAGAACTACCTCATCACATTTACCTTAGGACCAGTGTGAAAATGTAAGACCTCAGCCAGAAGAAACAAGGCTCCAGTTCTGAATCCCAGGATTATTTCTGCTTCTTTTAACAGATTGAAATCATGTTACTCATCCCTCAACTTTTGGCTGGGTGAGCCAGGGCAAAGCTCTTCTGCTGCGTGAGGGGCTGGGCACGTGCCATCGATCTGCCTGTGTCATGGGGCAGCTGTTGTGCCTGAGGCACCACGGGGCTTTGCAGCCAGGCCCAGAATAAGTGCCCAGCTCATGCGCGATAGACCTGACTCTTCCCAGAAGTGTTGCTCTTTAACATGCATGCAAGAGATCAGCAGTCTTCACCTTCAGGGCTTATTTATGACAATGTTATCACATATGTTTTTGTTGGGTTTATAGTTAATTATTTATTGGTTTTCTCTATACTTCCTGAGGGGGTGAAGTTGTTTATTTTCTCATGACTTTGTGTCACTGAGAAATTGCTATTGTTGAGAACCTTATTAAAAGTCTTTTCATATCTTTCTGTCTTTGTTTATAACAAAGTTGCAGTTAATAAGCCGATACCTACTTAACATTAAGGGCTGCTTTCTATTGTTGCTTTTTAAGCTACAGCCAGGTTAGCAATCCACATTTAATATCCAGTCTCTATTGTCCTGATCTCAGTAGGCAGAGAGTGAGAAACACCAGCCTCTGAGAACTCAGGTCTTTCACATTATTTACAGACATACACAGAATTGGTAGTGAGCAGTTGTAACAGCGAGGGGAAGCTGGGTTGGTTTTTTTTTTGTAACTTGGTGAGGTGCTATAAAGATAATATCAGTGAGCGTTCACAAGGCAGGCTGTTGAGAAATGTGGGTGGGCTAGGGAATTTTTGTTTGTTTTTAAGAGGAATCAGGAAGTTCAAGTATTAATTTCCAGCCTAATCCATGCCTGGCAGAGAGGTTTCAGGCCCCTGGACTGGCTTATTACCCCGCTGGATGAAACCTCGCTGCTGCACCAGTTCCCAGGAGGAGCAGGGGGAGCCACCCTGTGCGCTCCCTGGCAGGGCGGCACCGATGTCCTGCACGGCTGGCAGCACAGCGACTGGCACCGAGCATGGCAGCTTTGGAACAAGGAACTCTTGGGACAGGAGTCCTCGAAGGTGGCACATTAAATCCTGTTAACGCTGCTTTTTGAGGAGCAGAGCAAGCTAAGCTCTCCTGTCCTGCTGCAGTTGAGGCTGGTAATCACATGCAGCAGGTGGGAGGGATGCTTTTGTAATCATGTGAAAACCCAACAGTAGGAAGGGAAAATGTAACGAAGAATAATCCTCTCCTAAGGAGCTTGCAATTTAAATACAAGCACATTGTTTCAGGATTTAAAGAGATTAGTGCAATGTAGCATGGACACTGGGCTGGCTAACTCTGGCCTTCCCAGCTCACCCTTCCTAGCCCTCACCCCACTTAAATAACGGTGGGTGGAAGGGAGACACCATGATTTGCTCTCCAACAGGCCTGTGCATCGCAGTCCTTGTACTACCAGCTGCAGTTATCTCAGCAGGTCCATTGCAGGCTGAGCAACGCAACTCTCTTCCCTCCGACAGCACCGAGCGAAATTTTCAGTAGGCAAATGGCTTCCCCAGACTAAAACATTCAGAATGAAACCTTTAAAACTAATCAGTCTGTACGCTGAGCTGAGATCTGAGGACTTGCGATTTCCTGCTTTGTGAAGAACTTAGCTCCTTCAGATTACCTCTGGGTCACAACAGATCACTGCAGATCTTGCGCCCTCCTTACCCTCTCAGCAAGACCCCTCAGCCTCATGGCCTTTTTAATGACTGATTTCAGTACTGACAGAACACATGTCTCACTGTATTTTGCTACCTGAAAACAGACTATCATCTTCCAGTTATCCACACACACACTCCCTTTGCCAAGCTGCCGAGAAAGAACTTTACCACAGCATCACGTTTTTCCAGCTTATGCCTTCCTTATCCTCCATTAAGGCAGAATGACATATTCACAGAAGAGTCTTTCAGTCTTTTATAACTTTACCAACCAAAACTAATGCACAGTATTAAAAATTGTCGCAGCTGGGTTACTCCGTAGTCACTCCATGTCTATCATGGTAAACGCAGATATATTTTGTTTTATAAATAGATCGCATGAGTCTGTTGACTACAAGTAATGTCCTGCTTAGGGGGCAGCTCTGCTTATGTAAGACCGCCTGTCACTCACACTGTCCAAGAAGCTATTCTTATGTAAAGCATCAAGTACCATTTCTATGTGAAGCGTAGAAGTATTCTTTTCAGGATGTGAAAATGAAAATATTTATGTCCTCAGCTACTTTAACAACTCTATGGAAAAAAATTTAATCTTGCAAGAGTCACTCTGATCTCTTTCTCTCCCCTAAATGTACATACACATACTATTATTTTGTGTCTTTTTATACGAAGCAGTTATGGGTTATATTTTCTGGATTTATTGGCTCAGCCAAAATAAATAATCTTGTTAAGTTCATGTTCAAGTGTCTTTCCAGCATTATTTTTCCAGATACTGAGCTTTCAGAGTGAGTTTGCTCTGTAACAGATGGAGTCAGTGCTCTGTAGTTAGCTCTCCATGAAATTAGTTTGAGTTGGAAGATACGGCAATTTTTATTAACAGTACTTCAATTACAAGAGTGACTAGGTTCACTAGTTTATGAGGGTTTGTAACTTAATTACCAAAACATGCGTCAGCAACACTTGAATGTCAGCTTACACGCTCAAACAGGTATGTGAGTCCTAGGAAAAAGCCCCTCTGAGCTCAGGTCCTCACCTGAGTTTGAATGTAAATATGTATTGCAGCAAAGACAAGGTCTCCATGAGACACGTGAAATGAAGCTTGTCCAGCCCATTAATTTCAGTGTATTTGTCTGTGTCAGACAACAAGGCACTGATTATGACCTAATAAATAATTACTAAATGACTAAGTACTTTCATATATAGCCTCACATGATTATAAAGCAATATAGCGATTTATGTAACAATTAATACAGTGAATTACATCTATATGTATAAAATACGCAGAGGTTAGGCTTCAGTCTTTCTATGGACAGAATGGAGATGTATAACTAGTTTCACGTATAAGGCTTGTGTTGGACTTCCAAGTGTAAAAGTCAAAAGGTAATTGCAGAGTAGCATTGTGTGTATGCTTATATAACTACTTGAAATCAAGGACCTGTAAAGAACGCAGTTATATCCAGCTTTGTACTGCCTTCATTTTCCATGCTGTTTGAAGAGGACAGGCACAACATGTAAACATTCTTATAGCCGCTTCAAGATCAGAAGAAGGGGTGGCCAATATTATTATTGCAATGGGGCTTACAGATGATTGACAGCACATAGCATATATCATATCTTCTTCTGCGTCATTGCTTCATTTACAGAAACAAAGGTTTTATGGGAATTTGATATTGTTGCCATTGACCTTTCCTGCTGAAAACATTTACTATCAAGTTCACCATCACTATTCCTTTCAGTGGCAGATATATATAAGGAAAAATCAATCTTATACTTATGCTCTTTATATACTGATCTTTTTTTCCTGTTATGTTTTGACTTAGTAAAAGGCTTTTTAAAATGGCAGTAAACCATGCCTGTGAAATGTACCATCTGGGAGCAGGAACAGACCTGGAATACAGATGAGTTTTAAAAGAGGGAATAAAAGGGAAGCATTTTACAAACCCAACCAATCAACAACAAAAAAACCCCACAAAACCCAACCAAAAAAAAAAAAAAACCAACAAAAAAAAAGGTGGTTTTTCATGGTTTTTTATTCTACCACTTCAGACATGAAAACAGCAGGCCTGGGGCAGCGGTAGCTGCTTTCCATTAAATGACAGAAACAAGGGAGAACTAGAGAAAGACAAATAACCACCTCCCTGTCACAGCAACATCATTTTCAGAGTATTTGCCATACTACATCTGCATTTTGTTCTAAATTTGCTATGGAGTTTGTGTCAGCAAAATTTTCCCACTAGGATACTTCTATAAGACAGTATTGTTTAGGGACTTGAATCACTTCAGAAAGCAGTAAGATGTTTTCAGCAAATGGTTTACAGGCTAAGATAAGAGTTTTGAGGATAAAATCACACTTAAGGCTTAAGCTGATCTAATGACTTCCTACCACTGTGATGGGAAGCTCTCCCTTCTCCTCCCCCACCTCCTAAGCTGCACCCCCGGTTCCAGCTGCATACTCTCAAGCCCACGCCACACCAGGGGAGGTTGCATGCCTGCTGGTGACACAGAGGACCAGAGATCCCATTTGGCTCATCAAAGGGTCCAGTAGGCACCAGAGGGGGCAGAAGAAGGGGATCACGGTCACTCGCTTGGAATCAGTGGTAACAGGAGCTGGTCCTCTTCCCCTTTCAGCCTGGAGTGAGCTGCTGGACTGACAGAGCTGTTCATACCGTGCGTAACTTACACTCAGGGTTGTGATGCAGGAAATACTTAACCCTGCTGTGAATCAGAGTTCACAGGAAAAGAAGCAAGCCCTCTGACTTAAAATGAAATAAATCACTTTAATCCCAGGTTATCAACTGTGGCAGTGATGGGAACATTCTCTCTGTTCCTGCATTTATGATGTTTCTTTTACATCACTATAAAAGAAATGTTAGGCTATCAACATGACAGTATGTGGCAGGCAACAAAAATAGTCTTGGAACACAGAAGGTCTGTAGGGAAAAAAATGGCTTCACATGAAACTGGCTATTACATCTTGGATTTCTATCCAATTCTACAGCATCTGAGACACCCCTTAAGAGGGTCCACATGTAACGCTTTGTCATAACCTAGTCCTATTACAGTCTGAGAGCTCTGAAAATGCTCTTCATGCCTGTGTGTTCAGCAATTACTGCTATCACTAAAAGGCAGCCATCCCTGACATGAAATACTAAGGCCATTTTGTGCCATGAAAAAAAGCATCTGTTGAGTGGTTGGAAGAGATAGTAAAGGTTTGCTGTCATGGAATAGTTCTACACAATGCAGTTAGTGTAGGAATAATTATAACTAGAAGCAACTGACTTACCCTGTGGAAAATTATTGAAAACTTCTGTGCTTACCATCAGCCTTATGAATGCTGTTACACACTGTCATGAGAAGAGTGCCTTTAAATAGCTCATGAGTTTTCCTGCATTTGTGGCTATTTCCCATGTTTCAGAAGCCATGTTTCCCATATTTCAGAAAGACCCTTCTCAGAAACATAATGTGAATTATTAGCTGTTTGAGGTGTACCTTGATATAAAGGGTATTTCCCATGCAGGAAGTATTTATCTAGGAAATGTAGTAATTTTTTTGTTCTTTGTGCTTATGTGATTCTTCTATAATACAAAATTGTGTACAATCAAAAAAGATTTACCAACTGCACCAACAGCTAAAAAGTTGGAAAAATGCACGTGTAACCTGACAGTTTGGACACTCTGAGCTGGATCTTTCCACAGCCTCCACCTAAAAAAATGAGATCATAGAATCATAGAAAATTACAGCATGGAAGGGAGCTTGGGAGATCATCTAGTCCAATCCAGTCCAATCTCTTGCTTAAAACAGGGATACCTTCAAAGTTAACTCCAAAACCTTGTCTAGTTGAGTTTTATACATTACCACAGATGGAGATTCCTCAGCTTTTTTGAGCACCTCTTCCAGTACTGTACAATGCTTGGGGGAAAACCTTTTTCCTTGTTTCCTACCAGAATTTCCCTTGCTGCGATTTGTGTCCATGGCTGCTTTGTGGCCTCCCACTGAACATCTCTGACGGGTTGTCTCCATCTTTCCATAGCCTCCCTCTAGGTGAGGGAAGACTCATTTCAGTTTCTTTAGATCCCCATTTAGGTTTCTTTTCTGCAGGTTGAACAAGGCCAGTTTCCTCAGCCTTTCCTTATATCATATGTCCTTCAGCCCCTTGACCCTCCTCTGGATTCTCTCCAGTTTACTGGTTTCTCTTGTACTGGCATGCCCTGAAATAGGACACAGGTTAGATGTGGCCCCACTGGTACTGAGAAGGAAATAACCACTTCCCTCTACTTGCTAGCCACTCTTCTGCTAATGCAGACCAATAAATAGTTCAGTATGTAGCTTGTGTTTTTCTTTCAAACCATCTAAATTGGAGATTTCCTATTTGTGTTGATGTCTGGTATTGTTTTTTTTATACTACCATGAAGACTGCAGAAATCGTGTGAATTGGTTTTGGTTTATTTTCACATTAAGGGAAGCCAGATTATCAGGAGAACATTAGGCTCTGACAGTTTGTGGATTAGGGGAAGGCATTAAACATCTCAAATAGAACTGTTGGAGCTGGCACCAAGAAACATCTGCTGCTGTAAACCTCATAAAAGGGAAAAACAAAAAGCACCTTAGAAGGTAAAGTGAAGTTATATATGTGGTTTCAAAGGTGTCATTCAACCATTGGGGATGCTATTTGATCCAAAACAATATTCTCCCTTAGAATGCTGGCCAGCCAAGCTGTTCCATGCTAGGGTGAGACCCTGGATCTTGACACAAACTCCCTTGCTGGGAAACCTAAGAACTTAATGAGTCCGTAACTGTTAACATTTCTCTTCACCCATTTTTGGCCCATAAGTGATCTTTCCTTTACTGGGAACTGCATCAAAATGCCAGTACTCATCAGGAAGAATGAATTAAAAAATGGAAAGCATAACATGAGGCTTGGTCTTCAGCCCAGCATAACTAAAGCTCTTCTCATCAATACAATGTCCTTTTGTCCTAGCTCAGAAGTGAAACATCTCATTTTTTACACAGGCAGGTTTACTGCCTCTCATAAAGTTTTTCAGAGCCTCAAAGGCAGTAATAATGTAGTTTCACAATGGCTCTTATTATGTAGATGAATACTGGAGCATCTTTTCAACTGAGGCACAAAGTTTTAATCCTTGTTCTCCTTTTCCCAGTCAGTATGCCACCTTTTCCATGCTCTAGCCTATCTGCAAATCTTCATGCCTAGGTGGTTTTCCATAGTGGTCATAGCTCTATTCTGAGGCTGTATTTATGCTGTCTTGTTGAAGAGTCCCAGGATGAGGATGTGTGAATGAAGTCATGTCTATGGTCCCGGTCCAGAGCCCTGATCACCACAAAATAATTATTCCCCCAACTTGGCAGGTAACCTCAATACAGGTTGTCTGTGTTAAATGTACACCTTCTTCACTGAGGATAGATTGCTACTAAGTTTCCTTAGCAAATTTTTTGTCTTTCAGTTGAAATTTTTACTTAGTGCAAAACACAACCTACATTACCACAGAAGTCCTAGGATACCATAAATGCATGGTAAATAATCTCTCTGCTTAAAATGATGTTAGTAATTACAATGCAATAAGTAAAAAGAAAATGCAGGCTTTTTGTGTGTATGCAATCTAATTATAAGAGCACTTAATCAACTTAAAAGATTAAACATAAGGCATTTACAAATTAAACAGTGTATGTGGAAGGGAGAAAAGCACCAAATGCAGCGCCGGCTGCCATTTCTGTACTGAACCATTTCTAAGCTTAACTTGCTTATATTTGGGTCAGTAATCAAAGCAAATTTTAAAACACTTGAAATCTAAATTATCCAATAAACCGACATGGATTCAGACTTCTGCTCACCGACAGGAGCTCGTGATTAAGACAAACCCTATAACTGTTGCTTCCTGGATCAGCCCCAGGAGACTTCATTTAGATATCCTTTTTCTAGGAAACCTTTGGCACTCTTGGGTTACAGATAACGGAAAAAATTGAGAATACTCCTTTAAAAAAAAGTATGTGGCTGTTTATCATTTTTTTCCTTTCCTGGGTGGCTTCAGATTAAAGCACTGCAGTCTTGATAATGAGACATAGTTTTATGAGGTGAATTAATCTCAGTGGCACCATCTGAAAGTACCATAGTTGTGCTTAATGCCTGCTTTGCTTTGCATAGCCATAAAAACTGTACAAGCTTGGTGCAAGACATGCAGTGGCAGAGCCAAAGGCACAGAGTATGAATTGCTGTGAAGTTGGCAGGTTTTGTGGTATTGAGTCTTTTTTTTCACTGCACTACTGCGAAGGGCACCTTACCTGTGCCTACTCACTCATATGGCTCTGCTCTGCGTCTTGGTGTCCTTTCATTTCAGATTAACACCCATAGGACTAAAATTCCATTTAAACAGTGATTTTCCTCATTTTCAGAAAGGTTGAAAGGTTTTTCATGGTGACGCCTGTTTGGCACATATGAAATTAGATATGGCCAGAGATATTCTGGTAGATATGTTCCTGTTCTCTTTAGTGCTGCTTCATTTTGGCAAGAACTTCTGGTTACCTGGAGGATGTACAGGGCAGCTGTAACAATGACGACATTGAATTCCAAGAATTTTGGAACAATTTAGAACAGACTTAGCAAATTCACCACAAATTGCATAATTTTACTGAAACAGGACAATTGCCCGAAGGTGTAAGTCAACAGCACCTTTGCTTGATGGAGCAAACATGGACATGATGGGGTCCAAATTTATGACAGATGCTTTGCTATAGTTCAGGTTTTATGACGTTCACAGTCCCTTTTGATGTTTTAATAGAATTGTTAAATTCCAAGCATGAAGATGGCCATTGTAACATTTTTAATTCTGGTCCCCACGCAAAGATGTCTTCTCCTGCCACTCAATTTCTCAGCATCTGTGGAGAGGTTCAGGGAGCAGTGGGGAATCCAGAAGTAACGTGTGTCTCTGTTGGCGGTGCTTGCACAGTGGCATTTCATACAGCAGGCTGTACCCAGAACACCCAATACGTGGTCGCACAGCAGTATGGAGGGCATTCTAGAATAGGCAGTGTTGCAGCAACGGGTACATTTGGTCCAACTGCAAGTGCCATGAGTCAGCTGGAAGTGCAATACTAGTTAATTAAGAATGGAAACACTTGAGTATTATTTAAAGTTCAGTTTTCTTTGTAATGGCTTGCTTTTTAGCTATTTTTAGATGAAGTTTATTATTTCCTTTTATTTCAGAACACATTAAAGCTTTGAAAGTCTTAAAAAACCTCATCTGTAACCAAATCCACACTTTTTCTTTTTCTGTTTTCACCCAACCACAAGAAGTGTAGGGTAATTTCTTGTCTCCTTTACACATTTATGAAAAAAATCATACCAATCAGAAAATTTAGCAGAACAGATATTTTGTGGTCCAAATGTCCAGCATATAGGTCATGTTTCATGACAGAGAAAGTGTTTCAGATTAAGTCATTTCACATTTTAATTATGGCATTTTTTTAGAAATACTTTTTTGAAACTTTATTTCATGTTTTCAGAAAGCATGTTTATGGTAGCATCCAAAATAATAATTCAAATAGCTTTTCTTCTTTTCTCTCTTTTTTCCCCATGGCTTCAACCTGATGTCTTAAAGCTTACTTAGACTTTGAGGTAGGAGAAACAGAATTTGTTCTGCCTATTTCAAGAAAAAGCTAGAAGAAGTATTGGTAAAAAAAACCTGAAACAAACTTTAAAGAAGTCATAAAGTCTGGCACTATCAGAAAGTAAGAAATGCAGCATTCCAATGAAATATGAACTTCAGCTCTATCTGTGCTTAAATTCAAAGTCCAACCTCTTCAATTTCACCAAGCTGTGAAAACTTCAGGAAAAAAGGACAAAATGTTCGTGATTTTTTTTCTCAGTTTTTGGGTAACTGGAAAGCAGATCTCTTTCTGGCATAGCAGAGACTTTATTGACCAGACCCAACTGTGCTGTGCTTCATGGTCCTCAGCCCTCTCTACTGGTGGTGGAGACAGGAGGAGCTACAGCCCCATGGCCACCAGGCAACCCTCAGGGACAGCTGGGAGGTCTGCCCACCTGTGGGCGAGGTCCAATCCCATGACCTCTGTCTTTCCATGGATACAGGCAGCACAAGCCCTAAGAGGGAGGAGAAGAGGTTGCAAAAGCTGTGGGTTCCTGTGTGAGGTTTCCTCCTCCTCTAGAGTTACAAGACTCGGGTCTCTACTGGCAAAGGTCAGACCTGAAATCTTGGAAGCAGCTACTGAAGGTGGCAGTCAGGTAGCAACACCAGCATTTCACCCTTTTTTGGTAGCAGCCAGCTGAGCTGTCTCAGTGAAGCATCTGGGAAATATATTCTCAATGCAGTGCATGCTCTCTTGAGTTACAATAGTTCCTTTACAACAAACAATTTGAGATTTACTTCTATGAATTTTTCACAGTGTGCATTACTTTCTTATTTCTTAACTTTCCAGTGCTTCTCCAAACACTGATCTGTACTCAGCAAATATTTTCTTTCTTCTTGCTTATATGTAACCCTCACATATTTACAGATACTGTTAGAAGGGCTTTTACCCTGTAGGCAGAATTTTAGTCTTGCAATCAGTCACACATTGAATTTTTTCTTCCAGAAAACAGGAATTCTTTGCCTGAAATTGTGCAACAAGGCATTTTGAACACAAAAATAGCTTCAGGTCCAAGCTAATGGTCATAAGGCTCTAAAGAATGTGACAATTTTCTCAAGACAATTTAAACCAAATGCAATTCATATCAAACGGCAGCATATCTTCCTAGCTAGCACAGGCACCAAATATTAATGGTGTCATTTTCTTACCACGAACTAACTAAACCCCAAGAAAAGTCTATGTAATGCTCCCTTGTTAAGAACGAATGGTTCATTTAAATAGGATTCATAGCTTTCATGACAAGTTTGAGAACCTGAAAATTTAATTTCTGTGTGGGAAGACAAAGTGTGCTTTTTTCCTTTCCTAAATACAACTTTCCTCATTTTAAAAAAGGGGCCTCTGAACCATGGTGGAACAACTTCTTGTGATCTCCCATCTGACCTATGGTGGTGATAGCAGGAACGCTTGCCCTGTATTCCCTTTCCAGGTGTTACTGTGGCTGCAGAGCACCAGCTAGCTTCTTCAGAGAGCTTCTGTGTCTTCGATACAGACTGCTTCTGCCACTGAAGGGTTACAACTCTCCTTCCACCACTGTATACCCCAGCTGCACCCACTGAGATGGGCCATGGTGTACCAGGACACAGCAAATGCTGGTCTGTTTGTTGTGACTCCTGGTCCTGGACGTGCAATTCTGTATTAGCCTACTACAGATGTCAGCACCCCTGAGCAGCGCCCATGTTCCTAAGTCCATGTCTCTTATCGGGGGTGGTCTAGGGTGCTTTGCCAGCTGGTTGCAAGAAAACTGTTCTGCTCTTTGTGGGGACAGGAGCGGAAAGTGAACTGTTGGGAAAGGCTTGAGGGGCCGCAGATGTCCTTTTGCACTCATATAGGTCTTTCTCCTCAGAGCAAGGAGAGGAGATGCCAGCCCAAGTCCAAGCAGATCTCAGGGTATGACCACCAGGTGCAGAAATCCGCTAATCCAGGACAGAGGCTGCTTCTCTGTGTTAACCATGCAGAGAAGATCTAGGCTAAGACAGAGCCACAAGCTAAATAAAAAACATTTTTCCTTTCCTTGTCACAAGAAACCTAATTTTAAAACTATGTGCTCACTGTGAGTCTGACAAAGAGCCTGCTGGGCGTCTTCCTAGTAGCTTCAATAGCCTTGGGTGGGGTCTTGGACATTTTGGTTACCTTTTCTTGCCAATGGTGTCAGCTGCTTTTTCTGTGGTGATGTGTGTGCACGAGAAAGAGAGAAAGGAAGCATTGGGAAGGCATTGGCACACCTTCTGTCTCTCCTGGAATTCAGTAATGCCTCAGCAGACTATTTAGCAAGCCAGAGGGAGCCACAGACACTAGGCACTTGTGGATATTATAATTAGGAGTAAACTAATGAGAGCATTTGGACAAAGAGAGAGGCAGAGTAAACAACCACAGGTAAACTGCTCAAAGCCACAAACTTAGCATACAGTGCTTGGCTCCCAACTCTCCTCTGCTCCTGCTGTTCCCCCTGCCCCAGGGGCTGACACCAGGAGGAAGCAAGACACAGGGTCACTGAAGGGGAGACTATGGGACAACGAGGTAGAGAGAGGTAAGAACAACAGGCGGAGCAACCATAGTGGCTGGAGAGAATGTGAATCCTCCCCGCTTTGCGGCTGCTAATGGGTCAACACTTCGGGGGGAGCAGTCTCTACTTCAGCATCTAAATGTCCTATCTCTTTGCTGCCAGTCAAGCACCAAAGTTCCTTCCCATTCAGCTATCCATAAAGACCTAACAGTTCTCTTGCAAGTATTATTCTGTGATTGAAATGGGAGTCCTGAAATACGTACGGTCCCCTCGTCTTAAAGGGTGTTTCAGGACCAAGCCCTAGTTTACTAGGAGAAAATTAGAATAACATCAGAGCTATTATCTCCCTGGGACACATGCTTGAACCCATTTATCTGCTAAGTTACTTTCTGCTTTCCAACTAAAGACAGCAGGACATGCACATCCCCAGAGGGAGGGGGTGGAGGGAATAAAAGAGGTTATTGTCACAGAGGCAGTAACCTGCAAAATCTGTAAAGCTGCCTTCATCTTTTCCCTTTGCTGTTCAATGTTTCAGAAACTTAGCTCAGCTGTTGGTGTTTTCCGTTAGGCTTACTGTCAAAATAAAAATAAAAGAGGAAGATAGTGACTGAAAAAGAGAGAGGGAGAAGGGATCAGCTATCTTTCTTTTATAATTTCAAAAAGGATTATGTTAAATTCCTTTTTTTTTTCTACGTCCCCAGTTTGCTGACATTTACATTTAATCTCACTTTGATACTTACTAGCATCTGCTTCAACATAATCTGTCTTCTCCTCTTATTCTTTCCATAACTATTAGATCCAGCCCTTAAAGATACACGGTCATTTTTGCTTTCCCTTCTGCTATGCTAGCAATGGCCAGCATTATGTGAGGAGAAAGAGGGTCCTTTTAGAGAGGAAATGTATGTAATTTTGGAACACTCTACTCATCTGGTCCTGTTGTTTTAGTTTAATGAACAAGTAGTTATACAGGTCACAAAAGAAGGTTACCTAATAATGACTTTAATAATGATATAGACTCTACATTCAGAGATTACTGGGGCATAGAAGTGGTCTCAAAAGAACTGTCTGGACATTTTGTCCTACTCTTTTTTCAAGTGCTGTTTGGTTCCTAAACAACCTGGTAGCACACACTGTTCACAACACTGTTGTTATCACCGTAGTTGTGCCTACCTGTTTTCAGATAAAATTTGCCATGCATGCTTTCCATATCCAGCCAGCCCTGCACACCTTTGTTAGCACAAGGCATGAAATCTGTCCTGGAAGGCAACCAGCTCCAGACCAGTGAGGTCAAGCAGTTCCCAGCTGCACCAGCGTGCCAGTGGAATGGCCAGGAAGACAGACCAGTTAGGGGACCAGAGTTGTAGTGAGGCTACAGGAGTGAATGAAGCCACGCTGGCCAGAGCAGGGGAGACTGTCCTCATCCCCCAACATGGAGCAGAGACTTGCCCTGGTGTCTAGGAGGGATGGGGGTGCTCATGGCCCAATAAGGCCCCTGGTAAATCAGCTCCTGTAGTAATCAGTGGAAACATCAGGCTGGGAATGCCCAGTATCCTAAGGCTATAAGGCTCTTGACTCATGTTGTGACTAAATCCACAGAATATTGTGCTAAGGTGGATTTTATGTAATTTTTTCTCATTTCCAGCCATGCTTTGGAGTTTGGTTCAAACCTTTGCTTCCATTCTACAACTGCACATGCATTTGTCAGGATGTTACCTCTTCCACATTTCTTCCTCTGTGCTCTCTTCTCCCCTTTAGTGTCTGCCCTGCAGCACTGCACCAGTGGAGTTATTTCTTATCTCCCATTACACCTCCACATGCTCTCCTGACCACCTTACTTACGCCTGAGAGCACTGTAAGAGCTTTCCAGCCTCTGCTGCATCAGTTAACCTCACCATGCCAGTAGTGCTGCATAGTTGTCTTCCTGTGGGCTCCTACAGGTGGAAACATAGTACAAACAGTGGGATGGGTCTCATGTAGTTTTGCCCAGCTCCCATCGTACTTTTCTCTGACTCTTGATGGCACCTAACCTCTGCAGCCTGTAGGTCAGATACATCTGTCTTTCCTGCACTCTGGATGGTGACACTAATGCACCCTCTTGATGCTGAGCTCTTCCCAGCAGATCCAGATTACTAGAGACCTAAATTCTGCTTGGTGATATCTAATATCTGAAGCCTGGTTTAGACACAGGGTGTCACAGCTGTGTGAATACAAACATATGAAAGACAGACAGACAGGCATCTTGTTTTGCATTAGGCATTTGCATGTTTCTTTGAAGACCATTTTCATGAAACCTGTATCGGTAGATGAAAACCTACCATTGCTTTCTGTGGAGCCTGACATAATGATTTGGCTCCAAGAGAAGTCAAACTGGAACCATTTCTTCAACTGCTTGCATAATTCTTTTGAGCTTTGTGAGGTCAACTAAAAGAAGTACTAACTCCAAGCCATTCTTGGTTTGGATTTTAGTACCCAAACCTCACCTCATGAGGTTTATGAAGCCTAGTTCTGCTTATCATACTGCCTGTTACAGGGGCACAATTTATATTGAGTGGAAACCAGGTTTCCTGTCCTGCAAAATTTTTTCCATTGTCAAAAATGTTCTGTCTATGTTAAAACAAACCCAACACCTTTCAGAGAGGAAAAGAGAGAGAGAGAGAGAGAGGTTTGACTTCAATCCTTTTGTTGGAGTGTTTTTACTTTGTGTAAGTAATTAGTTGTTAAGAAGAAGAGTGAGGACGGCATTAACTAGGGTTATAACATGCTCACGGCATATGGAGAGGCCAAGTTGGGATCCCTGCCTCAGTTAATATTGGTTTGCTTGAAGGAAATAGAGTGCTTACAATGAAGGAGCCTGAAGGACTCTCTCCTCATGTAGGCAATAGACAGATAAGGTTCTTGTCTCACATAAGGAAGTTACAGGAGCTTAAATCCAAGTTTTCCATACCTTATAGCATTGAACTGTAAGATTTCATTCATCCATTGAGTACCAGGTGCTCTTTCAGGTTTGACCAATAGTTCCCTCTGGGATTTAGAAACATTTCCTCCCAGAATCGGTACACACATTTTCCCCTACCTTGGAAAATTTAAGTTTTATTTAACTGATGTTTTCCAAGAAGAAATACACTTATCATGCGGTTCCCTACCACCTCTGAATTACCCGAATCTCATTGATTTTGCTGTTTAGAAAAGGGAGACAGTTCTTTCTCCCTCTCTTTTGCAGCATAGCCATCATTATCTGTAAACACTTTGCCTTTTTTATCTTAGGTGACACACAAGAAATGGGGTCAGTCTGGCCTCCGTTACAGTTTTTACTGTTGTGTATGGCAGAAACAGTTGGAGACAACAGTAATGGCTGAAGCCCCACCGAAGCAACTTAGCAATAGTGAATTGTTCAGCTTACAGGTACGAGCTAGGTCTCCAGTGTGGCCAGTACCATCAGTTCACTGGAGATTCGCTGCAAGTCAAGCTAATTAGACTCTTGGTCTCTTGGCACTGATAGCACAGCCCAGGATGCAAGGTGCAGCTGGTACAGCTTCCAACGAATGACAAGTGCATACTTGTCAGAGAGGTAAGGTTGTTGCAGTGCAAGCAATTCCCTACTACTGTGCTTTGCAAGTACAAGAGACAGCTTTCTCTCTTGCTGAGGGAGCTGCTTTAAGCAGCACTCCCTCCTTTCATATGCATACACACACACATGCATATACACTTATATGTATAGTTCTTCAAGGAGAAAAAAAGGAGGTGAAATTTGCTGGCTTTTCCATTACATTTGCTTTCAAGCTTTTGTGGCAAGCTGAGGAAGGAATAAAGTGGGAGCATTTCAGAGAGAAACCAGCCCACACCCCTCTTAGCAATGAGAAGGGTAATTTGGTTGTGTTGTCACCCGTGCACTGTGCCGTACATAATCAAGAAATCTTGGCAGATAATAGGAACAGTGTGCTATTAATTTTTGGTGGCTTGTGGGTGCTAGGCACAAGAGAGGCAGCCTGTCCTGAAAGGGATCAGGGAAATGTAGCAGGCGGCAGCACCACCACAAGCTAGATTTTCCCCTGAGGCAACATGTCTGACACAATTGGCAGCTCATTTCTCCTGCCCTTGGATGTGAGCTGCTTCTGAATGCCTCCCTTGTGCTAGGGCTGGTACTGAGCTAAATGTGGGCCTGGTGCCAATGATTACAATTCCCATTAGCTGGAATATACATTAACTTCAGAGGTTGTGGACCTCTCCAGCAAGGGAATAGCCTGCTGTATGCATCCATTATTTTTCCGGAGGAGAAGGAACTCTGTTGTGCGTTATTATTCACTCACACAGTCTGTTTGTTTGGTTTTTTGGTGGGGTTTTTTTGTTTGGTTGTTTTTTTTGGGTTTGTTTTTTTTTCCTTAGGAAACTGGCAGCACTGAAAACAGTTTTATAAAGGCCCTGGGCCAGTTTCATCACCAGACTGTAGCATTTTAGGTTGTCAAGCACTGAGGCACTGGGCAGCTGCAGCCGGCTGGGGATGAGGACATACCCCAGCAACAGGCGGGTCCTCGAGCCCGGCAGGATGGCTGGGAAGTTTGCATCAACCTCTGCCCTGCCACGTATATACACACAAAGCAAGAGGATGCCCTGTGAGCCTGAGCAAGGAGAGAGGGATCATAGCTGGGAAGAAAGCCTCTTGAAAGCTGCAATGGTTTAAAGCAGCTGCGAGAGCTCTTTTGAACCCAGGGCATTACCTGTGGTTTACACTCACCTTTGCTCCTTTATCCTTGAACAAATCTACCATCCCTGACAGATATTAGCTATAAGCATGAGTAGTTAAATCAGTGAGTTGTCTCTCCTCCTGAAGTGTTAGATACAGTCTATTGCAGGGGTCCTCAAACTTTTTAACCAGGGGGCCGGCGCGCGGATGCAGTGGCAGGCAGTCATCTGCGGCTGCTTGGTTCCCCCCCCTAAACCCCCGGCGGGGGCGGGGGGGGGGGCAGGGGGGTTCTGCAAATACCGGGGGCCAGATTGAGGACCCTGGGGGGCCGTACCCAGCCCGCAGGCCGTAGTTTGAGGACCTAAGTCTAGGGCTTTAAGGTGCTGTTCACTTTAGAGCTACTTACCAAGAAAAATCCTGGTTCACAAATGAACAATCATCCAACACTTCATGTGTTCAGGGTATTGATTGCTACTTCAGTCTGTGCAGCCTAGGAGATTTAATTGGCTCTGACCTCCTTTTCCTCTCCAACCTGTGTGTTATTTTCTGTGCTGTCAGCAAAACTGTGTGTCTCGGTTCTTATGATCAAGCTGCTGTTTCACAACAGGGAACCAAGGAAAGGCCTGGAGAAGTAAGAAGCTGGTATCCGCTTCTGCTCTTGTGTGTCCTCACACCCCACCACCACCGAAACAAGGTGGGATTTTTCACTTGGTCATTTTTTTGTCTCCTAAGACTGCTAAACAAAGCTGTGTGCTAAATATCTCTGTTGGTTAGGTCATTTGGGATTGAATCAGAATGTGACCTCTTTGACGAAAATAAAGTGATAATTGCTTTCTCTCTTCCTTCATCTTCCTGGCTCACTATAAGCAAAGGCACGGTGTTGGTGGATTGATTGGACACCTAAAGCATCCCAGGGCCTCAACAGAGGTGAATGCTCATGTGTGCTTAGTATGGAACATACAGCCTCTGGCCAAGAGGTTTTAAAGTCAAAAGAGATAAACAGATGAGGGGCAAGGGCAGTATTGTTTTCCCTTTTCTGCACACAGGGAGTCAAGGCAGAGAAAAGTCAATGTTTTACTCAAAGTTTGCCTGTTGCCTGAAGCCTGCACCACACAGAGAAAAGAATGGAACGGTCCCTGGATTCCTCTTAAAGACCTTTGCCACAAAGTTGTTCTCATATTGGAAAACTTTGCTGCTTCAGAAAATTATGAATTGCTTCTTTGGAGGTCTGACAGCCAAGCATACTGGTAGCATGGAAAAGTAAGTCTTACATCTGTGAAGACCTGTACATTCTCAGTGGATCTGAAGGGTCGGGCACACATTAAGCCTCCCAGTTTTTGAGGATGTCTTGGCTCCCTGTATCATCGCTACTTGCAAGCTGGTGTAAGGGGCTTATTTAGGCAACTAGAAACTAGCAGGATTTCATTTTGAAGAAGAAATGCAATTGTTTTGTTATTTTTCAGTGTAAACAAGCTTGATGGGGTGGAGAATACTCATTTTGCAGAGAGGAATGATCAGTCTGCAGACTAGGATATCTTAAGGCTCAGACTATGCTTTGCAGGTCACCTGTTGCATCTCTCATTGCTTTCCTTACATGGCTGCTCAAGGAGAAAGGAAGAGCTGGACCACTCTTCAGCTTCTGTCTGGGGGGAATAGGTTGAGTTGTCCTCTCATCTCACTCCTGTTTTAAATTATCCACACTCCCTTGAAAAACCCCATCAGTGCTACACTGGAGTAAACGAGTGGGAAAGTCAGTGTGTTAACTGGAAGAAGCAGTAGGTGGAAGAAGTATTCAGAGCAGGAACAACTGGGATCTAACTTTCATGTTGTGCTTCCCATTGGTTCAAGTTTTACATCAGGCCTTTTAAAAAAAGAGTCCATCTCTGTTCATTCCCTGTGCCTTTATGCTGATGCCATAACCTCATCTGCATCTGGCACTCATTTTTAATCCCACCACTCTTCTGTCATCCTCTTTGTATGATCAAGCCTCATCCCATTCCCATTTGACTCTTTATGTAATGCCACTGCATTACACCCAGCCTCTAATACTATCACCACATAATCCATCTTTACTGTGTCTCTAATCTCTCAATTTCATAATTATTAGGCAGAGCCTTTGCCTCTCTCTTTACCCCAGGACAATTTCCATCCACAATTTCAACAAACTGATGAATCTACAGTCTAAAGTAAGCCATAAAATCTGTAGAAGGCTCTGGTCTGGCTGTGCTTGGTAATAACTTGTGGTAATGAGCTTATGTTTATAATTTGGTGTTTCTTTGAGCTCCGGAGATGGCATCGGTTATTCTTAGTTTTGTGCTGTCAAATTCTGGTATTGCTTTGGATTTAACATTTCGTGGCTATATTTACTGAAGAGACTTTTTTCCTACTGTTCTGAGGATTTAATCATAAAACTCCCCCTGTGAATGTTCACTGCTGTCATTATTGACTTTCTAGGCTTGAAAAGCAGGAAATTCCCTGCATAGCTGACCTTCCTTTATGATATTAGCAGTGATTTATGACAAAACATTCTTGTCTACTTCGTTTCAGACCTCATCTTACAGTAGCACTTCTAACACCGTTTTCTGTTGCTTAACTGCAAGTCATGGCCTTGGTGTTTGCATTGGCTTTGTGCCACTGGAGCTTACATTGGCAGCCAACAGGTTGCAAAGAGGCAGAACTGACGGAATCTTTGAAAAGTTTAAAAGAGTTATGCTGCATTACCCAGCACAGACTACATGCTAATAGGCAGGTATAAATCAGCACAGTTCTTCCCTATGGTAGGTGTAGCTCTAATCATTTACATCAGCAACTCCCCTAGCAGACACAAGGAAAATTAAGTCAGTATTTTGTAAGTTTATATTTTACAAGAAAAAGAAGTCAGACTCCCATAAGTGACTTTCTGTGCTAGCTTCTGCTGACTTCTGTATCTCCATGCTCCTTCCTTAGTGTGAGTAGCACCACCTTGACTGATGTTTGAGGATCAGAACAAAAAGTCTTTCCATATTGTCTTGAAAATCTTGGGGAAAAAATGTGACAACCTTAATATTTTATGTAGTGCAGCACACACTTGATCAAAGCAGCCTTACTAGCACATCAGTTTTGTGAATTCTTGATTTAGGAGACACCCTGGCTCAGCATTGCTGGGTTTAACTGTGAGCATGCTTAACTTCACTCTAAGCTTCATTCCCAGCCCCAGTTTCAGTATTTAGGCTATCTGTACAGTGCCTGGGGAAAAAGCCTGATGTCTGATGATGACTCACATAGTCCAGGCTGAAACGCAGAGATTATCTAAACTAGTCAAGAGGAAATACCAAGGAGAAAGGGGCATAATAAATTTTGCGTCTTTTTGGAACTTGAAGCTAGTGAGAGTTATTTGTCTCTGCTCAGGTTTTCATTGCAAACATGAATCCTCCCCTGACTTTATCTAAAAGATGAGAAGGATCTCTTCTTAGTTAATTAGTTGGTGTACTTGACCAGGATCCAAGAACCTGGATTCAAATACCTCTTATTCCTGAGGCAACTTGAACTTTCATCTTTTATATGAGCCTTTGAATAATGAAGTATCAATGGTATGTATCCTACTTCCATATAAAAAGGATGGGTAGGTAGTAAGACATGCATCATATGTGTGAGTGCTGTGATCACAGTGAAAGGGTCATCCTCACGTTCCTTCTCTCTGCCACAACAAATATTTAATTACCACCCACAGATAGTAACAGATCCAGCAAATGAGTTGAAAAGTCCCATCCAAGAAAATCCTGTAATTCAGGTCTTAGAGTCATCTCTTACGGTAGGTATTCACATCTCCTCAGGCAGAGAAAGGATCTGAGCCAGGACACTTTAGAATGCAGGCAACTTCTCAAACAATTGGAGTCAACGAGTAAAATATATATTCCATCTGCTTCCTGATTATGTGGAAAAAAACTGAAATGTGCAACACGGGACTTGAGATGGGGCATTGTGCAGTCATATATTTTTGTAAATATTAACGCAAGTCTCATTATTTTGTGTGAAATATGAAATAGGTTGTAAGTGGCTCAGTGTTTTCAAGGTAGATACAGTGATACAAGCATTTTAAGGAGACTCATAGGGGAAACTTAGGCACACAAGGAATTCAGATATCTGCAGAGCTGGATTTAAATGTTGGTTATTTAAATGTGGATCTGTAAAGTATCAGCTCAGCATCTAAGTGCTCTTGTGAATGTGAGGTCAGGCAGCTAGATCAAGGAAGCAAAGAGACTCTGGGGCAGAAGGACAGCTAAAAGATTGCCTCAGAGTCCCTTCCAACTTACAACTCCATTGCACTGTATGGCTATGTAAGGTTCATCCTGGCTGCTGTCACTTTCAGGCTCAGTGAGATTCTGCTGTCCAAACTGTTGCTGCGGGAAGCTGCAACTTCAGCTGAGGGGCCAGCAAGAGTCATTATGGATAATGAGGTTCAAATGCCAATAGTTGAGTTGAAAAAAACAATGTTTCTTCTCCTGGCAGCTTGTCTACAGCTATTTTTTTTTTCCTCTCTTTGTGCTCCTAGCTATGAGGGTATTTCTTGGCTTCTTGTGGAAGCTATTGGTATATGGCACTGGTGCTGCGTGAGCTGCTGAAGTGCCAGACCAGCGCCTTATATTTTGGGCAGAGGAATGGAACAGCTCTTGGTTTCTATCCACAGCTCTACCATCAAGTCATTCAGTGAGTGAGTCACTTCGTGCGTATGTCTCCATTTATCTGTCTCAATGGTGGGAAGGAGACCAATGCCTGTGTCATGCATGAATGCTGTTCCACTGTGCTGGCACACTAGCAGGAAGATGCTGCACTGCCTACGGTGCAGGGCAGGGCTCTGGCTGCAGGACAGACTTTCTGGTTCAGAGGAACTTCCTTCACACACACACTCTGTTTTCTAATTGAAACAGGGCCAATCTAAAAAATACGTGTTTCACAGAAGATTTGCAAGGGACTCTTAACTGCAACTGAGGTGTCAGGGCAGACTGCAACGCTGCCTTGGGTTTGCAGGAGCCCATCAAGGACAAAGCTGAACCAACACCATGAGCTGGTACTGTCCAGTGAAAAAGAGATTATTTTTTTTGAAAGACCCACAGGCTGCTCATCTTGGATCACTTGTTGCCTTGTTTCTCCTTCTATTATCTTTTTAGATTATAAATTATTTCACACAATGAGCTACTAAAGAAGACACATAAGGGCACCTCACCTGAAGCACTGGTCACTCCAGAGCATCCCCTGTGAAATACAGAGTTTCTACACTCCCAGCCTGCTGAAATCCTTTTACCATGACAGCACCTGAGATGGGAAGGAAGGACTGCTTTGGAGTACCACAACCAGCTCTGCTCCCACTCTGCATGGGCTGCAAAAATGCAGCTGGCAGCTTCTCTGTTCCATTCTTCACCCACTTCTTTTCTCCCTTCCCTATTTCCAAGTTTCTTAAAAAGACTGTGTGGGAGTAACAGCATGTACAGACGCTCACTGACAGCATCAGGATGGAGGAATCGAATGGAAAAGCTGCTCCCTTGGTATCTAGTCATATTGCTGATAGTTGCATAAATGTCCCTTTTCACCTCAAACAGACTGCCAGAGTCTTTCTGTGCCTGAAGGGTCTCACAGATCTAGGAGCACTGGAGGACTTGCATCTCCAAATTTATGACAACTGGAAAAACATAAATAGTCACCTTAACATAACTGTGACACTGTCTAGCACTACACCGGCTTAAGACCTGAATATTGACCAGCCGGCAGACCAGCTCTCAGCGTCCTGGCTTCAACAGCATGGCACCCTCTCCTACCGGACATATATTCAGGATGAATTCTTCACTGTAAAGCTCCTCTGCTTGATACTTCCAAAGCAATCTAGGAGTGTTTATTATTTATAAATACAGACGATTTCTACCCTGCTTCAGCTATCATTATAGTTGCAGAGATTCAAACCTCCAGCACAGGCAGAATTTGTCTTGAGCTGAAATTGAGCAACTATCTAATAAAATATAGTCATGAGATGAATAGAAACTATATAATTGAAGTGCCCTGAGCATGCCTAAGAGATTTATTTCTTGGCTTAATCTGGAAGGCTTTTTAATATGGAGGGTATGACTCTGCCTGTATATAAATCCATATGGGAGAAAAAAAACCACCTACAGTTTTAAGAGGGGGAAAGGGGCGTTTACACTTCTTAAGGAGATGCTACAGGGAAAGCATTATTTATTTTACATGGATCTGTTATATTTGCAGCTGCATTTCCTGTAAGAAAATATATATGAGTACATCATTCAAAGTCTTAAAGTCAAATTTGCCCTACAGTTGTGGTACACACAAGGAGGCAGTCAAAGACGGGATGACTGAAGACTGCACTGAGGAGTGGGGCTTTGAACCACAGATGGGGAGCATTTGTATTTGAGCTTAGATAAGGAAAAGGCTGCTAAAGAGAATTCTGTAGTCAGACTCAGATTAAGGAGAAATAAATAAAAATAATAAAATATATCACATATAATGTAGCTTCAGAGCAACATCTCCAGGGTCTGAAAATGGAGAGAACAGCGATCATTTCATACTCTTATATCCCTTTGACCTGTATGCCAGTCTTATCACACATCTCTTCTGTCTCTCTCAGCAACTCTTCCTCTGTTGCTGCTAGGATGCTTGCTCCGGAGGCTGGTGGCAGAGGCGCAGATTAAGGAAGGAAATTCCTGGTATTCTCCTCCCTTTCTAGGATGGATATATTAAGCAGTGACAAAGAACAAGCAAAGGAAGTGTCTGTTGCTGGCAGCCAGGAGACAGAGCCATTTTGCAGGGCTCTTTCTGCAAAGTTGTTCTATTTCTGGTTCAGAGAGGGCAGAGCCCTTCTGGCCTCCTTCATCCTCTTTTATCAGCTGCTGTTTCCTTAGATGTAAACAATTAAATGATACAGCACCTCAGAAGAGTTTCCATGCCCTCTCCCCAAATAACAATGAAAATGTGTTCCTTCGTTACCCCACAAGATCTTCAGGTTGCTCATAATTTTCTTTCATTTCTCAAGCCTGCGACATGCTTCCTAAGTGCTGCTTCTCCCTTGTCTACCTGACTTTGAAACATCTCATTCACAGACCCTGCTGACATTAAAGTGATCAAGCTGGGTAGCTAGGCTGATGCAATTAACTTAATGAAGCCTTCTATACCCACTGTGGTTGCTTGTTAAAGGGCTTTCACTCAGGTGGTTTACTAAATCAAAGTGTACTTCCTCAAGTTCTCCCTACTGGTTGAAGTCTTTCCAGTATTAGTTATAAAACAACGGTTTTTCCTCAGTGGTTGACAGATCATTATCCCCGTACTACGGTGCAACTTGCACCTTCTTGATGCAAATCATCTTGATGCACATCATCTCAGAATTGGCCATGCTGATGACTGGATCCACCTTCTCCAGAAAACAACTCATCCTGTCATAAGTGACTGAGCTAAGTAGGAATAATCATCCTCTTGCAGCATCTCTCTTTCTCTCTCCCCTTCTCTAGGGAACACAAAACTAGTTCGCTCCAGCTCTATAATTTCTTCACAAATACATTTGAGTGAGCCCACGTCTAGCTTTAACCTTGCATTCAGATCCATCCCTAATATGTATGGTAACAAGAAGAGTATACAGCAAGAGAGTTAGTTAGCCACCCTTTGCTTGAGTTACACATTTTGTCATCTCCTTGGCATGTAAAATACTGTCTTACATTCATGTGCTGTTCATGTGGGAGTAACCTGTGGCAGTCTGAGCACTGGAAAATCTGTACATGTAGGAAAAGAAGTGGAGTCGCCTTAAGAAAGACAACCTTATTTGACCCTCCTCCTTCCCTTTACAGCTGGTGTTACTTGAAGCTGGGACAGAGAAGAATGAGGGGACTGAGGTTGAGGCCAGACATTGGCATGAGGCATACAGGAGTTGAACAGGTTTTCTCCATGCCTTCCTGCCAGTGCTTATTAATCCTGAGCCATAGTGCCCTCTGTCATGCCAGCTCTTGGTCTTTTCCCTTAATTCTTCTATTTATACCTTCTGAGCTGGAGTGTCCTTTCTTAAGTGCCAGTTTTACACCAGTGTAAATTCATAGATGTCTGTGGATTTGTTCCTGGCTTACACTCAGATAGAAAATAAAAGACTAGATTCACTTCTAGGAGCCAAATGGAGTATCTCCTATTGCTTGATTCTGCTAAATACTTCTTGTGTTCCTATATTTCATCGGTCTGTTCCAACATACAGCAACCTGCTGCTAATCCAGCGCTGTATTCCCACAAAGCACACCCTGCTGCGGCTGTTGAAACTGTGCCAGGGACAGTACATACCTGCAGATTCCTCCATGCCAGGTCGCTCTGGGATAAAGGCTTCCAGTGTTGTCTTCCCTGGGGCAAGTGTCAGCAAGGAGAAGTCTATCAGCAGCCTTTTTGTTCAGCATTACCTCTCCGCATTCATCCTGGTTACTGTAGATTGTCCTTAGGATTTCTTCGCATTCCCCATAGTACCGTTGAGAAGAGCCAGTTAAGGATTTGGATCCTCCTGTTCTCTGCACTGGCCAAACGGAGGAAAAGGCCAGGACTTGCCTTGCAGAACTGAAGTCTAAGCGCAGCATTATATGTTCTTAATAAAGGAATGATTATATGAATCACAGTAGCAAAATGTTCTTGCAGATCACATGCCCCTCTCCCTGGCTTAAGCATCCAAGGGCAGCTGTACATCATTCCAGAGGAGGGTTTCGCCTTAGACACAGGTTAGCATATAGCCCCCTGCGTTGCAGAGCAGTAGCTACAGAGCTAGGATCCTTTAATGAAGTTACTTGTGGCTGTTTATTGGACAAAAATAAATTCCAACTGGCCCATATAAGAAATGAAACTCAGCTACAAAAATGTAATGATATTTATTCACACAGTTGCCAGCAAACTCACATGCCCCATGAGTCATTCCAGATGTGGATAAAAACAAAGTCTGTCTGTGAAAGTAAGTTTCCTGATCCCGAGGAGACTTGGTTTGAGAGAGGAGCTGCACACTGACTTCAGCTGTACTCAGAAGAACAGACAGGTTCTCCTTCAAAGGGGGAGGGGGAAAGGAAAAGCCATTTATTTATTCCTGAAAAGAAAGGAGGTAGGAAATTAAAAATCAGCTATACAGCTAGACATACGTATTTTAAAGAGAAAGATGCTTTGGAAGACTTTGCTGCTGCTGCTGTTCTATTACAGTGCTCATGCCACTGTGACCCACAGATGGAGCAGAGGTAAGATTTAAACATGAAAAATTATTTAAGAGAAAACCTTGAGTTTGTAGATCTGGTCTGAAATTATGTTCCATTATACCTATATATACATATATATTTATATACAATATTTCCCTCCCAACTCTGGAATTCTTTTTCTCCATTAAATAGGTCAGCTAAATAATTATATAGACAAATAGAAAAATACACATGCATAAGTGCATAAAGGTAAAATGATATATGTATTCTATTATAATCAAATATATATATATATAAATATCCCAAGAACCAAAACTCCATTCTTTTCTCATTTTGTTCCTTTCTCTCTCCTTCTCCTTTTTCTCCTGCATTAACAACAATTATAGGTCATGGAACCTTAAAGCAAAAGCCTTTGCAGTCACAGGTGACGTGACATAATCTTCTGCTCCACCGGGCAGATACCTGGCAATAGTAAACACAACAATGAATTGTGCAAGGTGCCTAGGAATGCCTGCCACTCTGCCCTGACAGACTAGCACATACAACATAGAGAAAGCTCTCTGCGGTGTTTTACGCTTCAGCTGCCAATACAACAATATAGAGTTGTGACATATTGGTATTCAAGTGTGTGACAGTAACACATGAAATGGTTTGGGGCTATTGGATTGCATATGAGATGCTTCCTTAAAAGCTAGTGATGATGTCCTTTCCCTTTTTTGTTTTATTCTCTCCTCTGGTATTTGGCACGGGTTCAGTAGCTGCTGGAAGTGGAGAAAGGAAACACCTCCCAAAAGATTTCTTTGGTTCTGATTTTGAAATTCACAGAATTAATGGAACCAGAGTCTGTTAGAAAACCAAGCATTCAGATGCCCCACTCTGCACCCCAATCTCCCATGTTTTCCTCATTATAGCTGGTTCCTTTCTAGTCTGCTATTTAGGTTTTGTTTTGATTTTGTAGGGGAGGCAATGGCTGAGCGAAGGAATGAAGAGCTGTGCAGTTCTGCTAAGGCTGTGTGAATGCTCAGTTATTCCTTACAGTTAGTGGGGGCTCACGGACAGGGCATGGACCTGGGTCTCAGAATGGCAGGTTCTTTCTGCAGCTTTTCCATCAGCCTCTTGGATGATAGTGGATGGTCATTATACCTGCATGTACCTAACTTTTCTCTTACTTACTGTGTAATAGAGGTAGTGACACCGACTGGCATCATAAAATCCTTTAATTGTGTAGATAAGAGTTTGTCTTTCCAGGGATGATGCATAAAAAGGTGAGGAAATCAGAACTAGATCTGCATATATGAAAAAAACCCAACCCTACCTTTGGGAAGAATGAAGTCACCTTACCTATGAAATGTAAAAAAAAAAGAAAAATGAAAAGAAAGGGGTTCATTTCCATGGAATAATCACTCTGTAATTTAAGGATGTTCTTCACTTTTGCTTACACACTGATTTTAATTAGACAACACCACAACCACATTCCTAAAAAGAATTCATGCAACTATTAAAATCCAATTTTAATCACCATGAATATTTAAAGGAAAACATCAGAATTCTGTTGTGCCTTTTAGGAAAGTAGGTTGTTTTCAAGGTGAAAGCTCTAGAGCTTGCTTTTGGAGACTTCAGAGGGAAGAGAAGATTCATCCCCTGTTGTGATAAGGAGTTCAGTTCTCACAAATATTGTATACAGACATCTGCTGAGGAGGAAACCAAATTTCTTCTCCACAGCTGCTGGGACTGTTTAGCTCCAAATATGTTTCAGAGGCATGACTCCTTCAACAATAGCTTCAGAGAACCTCCACTCCCCTAAGCTATCTGTGTGTCAACCTAACCAATCCCATCCTAATCTGCAGTATGTAGAGGGCCAAAGCACTGTCCTAATTTTTTAATTGCTTAGAAACCGAAGAGGAAACTTGAGTACCGAGACATGACACACCCTTCTGCACACTCAGAGCTCTTCCCTCCCTCCACAAATGACAACTGAGCCTTGCCTGGGTTAAACCTCAGTAATTTAGGTCTTGTCCAACTGCTGATCTGAGTTTTGCAATGGAAAAGCAAAGACAGATCAGCATCTGGTCTGATGGAAGTGAAAGACAGATCTGCATATCATTTCCATGTTGACTAGTAGTCCAGATTGTTTACAAAATAGTAGAACAAAGGGTTCTGCTTTATTTATCAACAGTTATTTGCAATAGAAATGAACAGTCAATATTGGATAAAACAAGGTCTAGCTTTTACTGTTTTTCCGCTAGGGAGCACTGGGGCAGCCTTGCAAGCCCAACCCTTGTAACCAAGTATTTAAGCTTTGGCTCAATGAAAAAGTCAGATGGGAGTAAAGTCACTTGTGCTGACTGGTGAGTGGGAACTCCAGACTGCCACCTCCCTTTTCCCTTTGCTTTTACTAGCATCAAAGAATGGGGGGCTGGGGCGGGGGGCGGGAGAGAAAAAAAGATTTCTGGCAGAAAAACTGAGTGCATTTTCTTTCCTTTTTTAACTCCGTCACCCATTTGCAATAAAAATCACACACTGCTCAGCCTGCCTAGATCCAGCTGCAGACATTGGTCCAGAAGTCACAGGCAAAGCTTGCTACCTAGGATGGCCATGTTCAGAATAATACAGAAAAGATCCTGAGTGGTGATGAAATATTTTGCTTGTCATCATCTCAGGTTTTCTTCTTGAGCCTCTTGTAGGCTTAGCTGTACAATATTACTCTGTTAGATTTTGTGAAGTGCCTGTCTAGAGAGAAAAGGTAACATTAGGTCTCTCTGAGTGGTATTCTCTATGCAATAGTAGAAGTGGGTCCTTCATTTCTCAAGGTCCCAAATAAAAATTCCAGATCTTAAGAGGTGTGTTTGCCAGAGAAACCAAGGAACAAATCCTATTCTTTAATGACAAAAATAAACAAAAAAACTATACAGCTGTGGTAACCAGAGACAGTGTCACTTCTTGCCACCCAGTTGCTTTCATCAAACTGTTCTGATCAGTGCCAACACATTGGAAAGCAGAATGTGCGTTATAAGAATTGCCTGTTCCCCGAGGAGAAACTCGAAGGCAATCCTTGCTAACACGTTTTATCTCAGCTGGCTGTAGTTTATTTGTTGTAAGGGCTTCCTGATTCAAATAAACAACACACAGACAGTAGCATGCTTGCTACACAGGTGTTCACTTGTTCAGGGAATGAACTACTGAGGTTCCATGATTTTGGGAAATAGCTGTGCTGTGCTTTCCAGACATTAAAAGCAGTATCACAGTTGCATCCAGATCTATCTGGTCTAATGTATTATTTTGTACTCAGTCTCTAGTGCTTGGTGAAAGTCAAATGGTTGTTCCATAACATCAGGGGAACAGTTTGTTCTCCTTAGAGGCTTTCAGCAGAAGGAATTACTTGGAAGAACAGAAGGCCCATCCTCCTTGATTTCCCCACAACAGTACAAACTTTGAGTATTTGCTCTAGTGTTGTGGCAACTGAGTTTGTGAGTTTGATGGAGCAGCTGCTACATGAGCAACTTTTGCATGGTTCTTCTGCTTGTGGGCTTAGCTACAGCAGGCTGGCAGCTCTTCAGTGCCAGGAGAGGGAAAACAATGTAAAAGAGAGAGACTAGCTGTTGCTAGAAGGCTAGACAGTCCTTTTATGAGGAAGCAATGCTTAACATATTCTATACTCCGATCATTTGCTACGTACCAGACTGCCGATGATCTTGCTGTGTGGGCGAAAGATGAGTGCCTTGGTGATTAGGGCATGCACTGCATCCGCACACATTTTGACCTAATTTGCCTCTCTTTCCCTGCATTTCATATTGCATCCTTACAGCCAGGCACTCCCTTCTTGAGCAACTTCTGGGTTTCCACTGCTGACAGTAACACCTATGTGACATTTTTGTCTTGGATAGCACAAGCAAAGAGAATGAGGCCTGATCGACACATGGAATTACAACACAAACGGTCAAACACATGCACACATATTTGCCCAGCAGGCTTTGAGTATGCCAGGTTATGGGTTTGGTTTATTTAAGACATGCTGAGGTTTCCAAAGGTCTGGTCCAAGGGTAAAAAGTAATTAAATCATCTGGAGTGGCCACAAGAACTTTTTAAAATGCAACATTTATTTAATTTCCATAAAGCCATTTTTATCCAATTCTTAATATGTAGTGCACATAAACCAATGAAAGATATGAAATGTTATGAAACTGAGCCAAACCTGTCTAAGCCTGGCTGTGTAAAGAACATTTCTTCTTATTCAGAAAATGTAATATTTCCCTTTTTTCTGGCTCCCACATGATCACTTGGAAAATTGCCTCTACTGCACCAACTTCCATGCTTGTTGGATCCATTCCAGTGACTCCACCGGAGCTCCAAAAGGCTTGATCAATCTGCTGCAGAGGTCTTTTCCACCCACCCCAAGCCTGTTCCATAAGTCTGTACCAGTTCCTAGGAATGCATGCTTGTAGGCTGGAGTATCCTGGTATGGGGATTTATTTGCCTGATGTAAGTTATTACCACACCAAGTACCACAAGTGCACCTATAAGAGAGGAAGGCACTGCCTGAAGGGTAGCCTGAGACTGAAATTCAGAGGAATTCAGGCCAATTGTGTGAGGTTCAACATGGCTTGGTGTCAGGTCCTGCACTTGGGTCACAACAACTCCTTGCAATGCTACAGGCTTGGGGCAGAGTGGCTGGAAAGCTGCCTGGAGGAAAAGGACCTGGGGGTGCTGGCTGATGGCCAACTGAATGTGAGCCAGCAGTGTGCCCAGGTGGCCAAGAAGGCAAACAGCATCTTGGCTTGTACCAGAAGTAGTATGGCCAGCAGGACAAGGGAAGTGACAGTTGGCACTGGTGAGGCTGCACGTCAAACGCTGTGCTCAGTTTTGGGCACTGCAAGAGGGACGCTGAGGTGCTGGAGCGTGTCCAGAGACAGGCAACAGAGCTGGTGAAGGGTCTGGAGCACAAGGCTTATAGGACCATCTGAGGGAACTGGGGCTGTTTAGCCTGGAGAAAAGAAGGCTCGGGGGGGGTGGCAACTGGAACTTTATCCCTTGCTACAGCTACCTAGAAGGGGGTTGTAGACAGGTGGGGGGTAGGTCTCATCTCCTAAGTAACAAGCAACGGGACGAGAGGAAATGGCCTCAGGTTGTGCCAGGGTAGGTGTTGATTGGATATCAGGGATAATTTCTTCACTGAAAGGGTGTTGAAGAATTGGAACAGGCTGGCCAGGGAGGTGGTGGAATCACCAGAAGTGTACAAAAATGTGTTAAAATGTATATGTATATGTATAAAATGTAAAATGTATAAATGTGGTGCTTAGGGACATGGTTTAGTGGTGGACTTGACAGCCCTGGGTTAACAATTGGACTTGATCTTAAAGGTCTTTTCCAACCTAAATGATTCTATGAATTAGCTTTGCAGCTGTATGACCTGAAGAAGACAATTTATATACCTGTGCTTTTACTTCCTGAATTCCTTTGCAAAGAGCAAAGTATAAATGATGAGTATAAATGTACATCACAGACCTAAACACAGATCCTTAAGAAACAAATTTTCCTACATTGTAAGTAGTAGGAAAGAGGCATTAGAAGAATATTTTCTGGCTTTTAAGAAATCAGAAAAAAATAAAGGCAAAAATATGTTTTCAAGCAGATGTGGAAAATATTTGAGAATTAATGAACTGAGGAGGCAACTGAGATATTTGTATGGCACAACTGTGTGTGAAGCTGAGATCACAGACCCAGGGCAAAGGCAATTTGCCTGCTTTGCATGTCACAGGACAAGGCAGGGACTTGCTGGTGTCCCAGCAGGCTGATAGTCACGTGCACAGCATGTGCCCAAGGGAATGAGCTCTGCCTTTCAACAGGGATCACCTGGCTGGACCCAGTGCCACACTGATACACCGCTTCTGGCTCTGGCATCTCCGCCCTCTGCTTTGCTGTGCAGCACAGATGTGGCCTTCCTGTCCTTGTGGCAGATCCCTTGGGCAATCAGCTGTAGTGGCAGTCTGAAACTATTAAACAAAACGCTATTGCAGGAAGAGCAGAGAGAGGACCGAAGAAGAGGCTGAAGAGGGATTAGTTATTGGTACCTGGGAAAGCTGCTTGGTATTGCAAAAGGTAGCTAGAAAATAACGGTCACTGAATGGATTTCACCTGCACAGGATAAATATCCAGTAGGGTAGGGCTGCAGCTGTTATCAAAATCCATTCTAGCATGCCCTGATTCCTCAAATACTCCTTTCGGGGCAGACTTAGTTAATTTAATCTGCATGGAGGATGATCCCTGAATCAGAATTCACAGTGGATACCTGAAAGACCTACAAAGGATGCTTAAAAAAAATCAAGGTTTCTAATCTCTTCTAGGGCAATGATGTTAAACTGTGATGAGATCAGAGGGAGGATAGATTACAGAAGTTTCCACATTTTAGTTTAGATCACAGATGGATATTGTACTCTATAAAGGCAGTCATGCTGTTAGCAAGGAGGGATCTAAGTGATTCTGAGGTTCTTCTCACCACAGGAAGCAGCCAAAAATGACTAAGGCTTACAGTCATAAACTGGTAGGCAGAATCAAAATTTTAAAAGAGAAAGGAGCTAGACAATTCTGAGGAAATCTGGGTAAGCAGCAAGAGGAAGACACATGAGGTAAAGCTGTTTTCTCTTTCCTATGTGCTAGACTAAGTGAGAACTGTGAACTGAAAGTGGCACCAGTAGAATCTTCTCAGCGAACCCACTTCCATCCCAGTGCTGAGGACTGGCAACTCAGTAAGACATTTGTTGCTACTTTGGTCAGTTTTTTTAGGATTCCTGTGCACTGTAATGTCACTTCTATTTGCCTCAGTCCCAGGTATAGAACTGTCATGGGTTCCAGATCAGTTTGCACAAGGGTCCTCATGCCCCAAAGTCCAGCTCAGAAGCAGCTCCTACCATTCAAATCCCTCTTTACACTTTCACATGGAAATAGGTCTTACCTTTAACAACTGCCTCACTGCTCTTAATGCATGCTGTTAAGGCAACGTTCCCTTCCATAGGTGAAGACGCTCAGTTATGAATGAAATAACTCATGTACACAAGCAAAGACTGTAGAGCATTCTGTGAGTTCCATCCTAAGTATCTTGTACTCGACTGCTGTGTCCAGAAACCCCTCTGGTACCTGGCATTATGCAAACACAAAGAGTAAAAAAAAATATCTTTCCTTTTCCGAAGAAATTTCAGTGTAATTAAGGAGAAGAAACATTAGCATCCCTTTTTATCTTGAGGCACAGAGTAATTACATCATTTGCCCATCTCTTCAGTATGACTGTGTGTGTGTGTGTATAGTCCTGTATGTTGTTAATAGTGGTGATCTTTTTTTTTTTTTTTTTTAAATTCTCTTTCTGAAGCATAAATTGCTTTTCTTGTTTTCTGGGCGTGGATCATGCCAGATTAGGCAGGAGCGTAATGACTTCTCAGGCAGAAGAAATCCTGTCAGAAGCACTGAATAGTACAACGTCACTGAAAGGAAAGTCAGCAGGTCTTAATGAACATCATCAAGCCACGGAGGTTCTGACTACTCCAATAATGACAGGCAAGATGTAAATTGCTGAGGTAAAGCACTGAGTGGTGGAGCAATTAACTTTACATGCAGTGCCTGTGCTCGGGTTCAAGGCAGGGCAGGACCCATAGGCCTGGCCTGGGGTGCTGAAGACGAACACCGCTATTTGCCCATGTGCACAGCCTGCATCCACCTTGAACTGGGGCTCTGCAAAGCTGTGCACTCTCCCTCTGCACCCCAGTGGCTCTGCTAAAGGGAGCTGAGTCCACCCAAAATGCAGAGAAGCTAGCTGGGTTCATGGACCCAGTTGGAGCAAAACTAGGAGCTGTGTGAGTGTCTTGAAGTGGGCAAACCAGTCTGCTTCCTGCTTTAGCTTTAAAAGCATTGAAGTGTGCAGACCGTCACCACTGAAGTCAATGGGAGTTTTGCCTTCTCAGGAGTGTGGACACAATCTCAGTCACTATCTGGAATCTGGTTTCCTGTAGTAACCCTGATTGTTAAAATCTTCCAACTGAAACACATATAAAAGTGTTTTTCAACAAAATGGCACTGCCATGAATGAAGCTGCTACAGGTCACTACATGGATAGCTGATGGTGGGAAGCAGAGGATGAAACACACCAAAGAATCATAACAAGGACAAAAAATGCCACCTTGAGAATAAGCTGCAAATAACACTTGCAGGAAGACAAATAGAAGTCCCCAAGGGGACAGTAACAGATGAGGGTTTCTCTCCCACTGGAAAGAAAGCAAGCCAAGGAAGGGATCCTGTATGCCTCTACTGTGCCTTTGTCTCTCATTACCCTAAAATCCTGGTTTATTTGGCTGTTGCTATGGCAGCTTTATGATATGTCTCCCACAGAATACTTTCTTATTCAGAGACATTAAACCAGCCTGAGTGCACCAGAAGCCACAGCGCTCCTTTGCTACTCAGTGGCTAAACCTTAGCCAGTAACTGTTTTTATATCCCCTGAGATACTCCATGCTGCAGTAATAACCTGGCTCCTCTTGTCTTGCTATCACGGTGGCAGGGTGACCTCAATGGTGAGCTTGAGACTAAGGTGAATGTGGGGAGGAGAGGAACAGAGTTAAATAAGCTCCACTATTCCCAGTTTCCACAAACATTCCTTTCTTCTGGTGAAAGCGCATGTGGGGCCTTTCCTGGCCCAGTTTGCCAGTTAGGTTTGGCAGCTCCCCAGTTCCCCTGAGATCAACACGCATACCACTCATCCTCTGGAAATTCCTCCCCAGCCACAGGGAAACAGGTCACCAGCCAGGAGCCAAGCTCTGAACTCACTGAGTCTCTCTCCACTTAGGAGGAGCCAGGTGGGTAGCTGAAAAAAAGTTGCTGAGAAAGGGAAAAATAAGTTGTTCAAAGCTCAGAAGTTATTTGGCAGGAAATGGGACAGTGGAAGGGCAATGCTATGCTGCAGTCTGATGTTAGAGACCCAAATGCACAAGGTCTTCTGCAGTGCCTGTGTGACCCCCTCCACCCCCTGCCATGGCGCTGGAGGAGTTTTGCCTAATATTGAAGAGAGTAAACTGCACTGGACTGGATGTGCACATCTGCTGCTAGCCAGAGCATCAGGATTTCATCATCTCCATCTATTTGGCAGGTGGTGGCATGCCCCAAATGGAGCCAATGCTTCTGGTCGCTGTCTTGAAAAGAGTACAGACTTTCTAATCTGACAGGGTTTATTTGAGCCACAGAGAGGGAGATGAGCAGTGAAGGCAAAAGGCAGAGGTGTTGGGAAAGAACAGAGAAGAAGCTAGAGGTAAAAATGGCAAATAGAAGGAAGTAGGGTGAATGAGAGGAAAGAAGAAAGAGAAAGGAAAAGTGTGGAGAGAGAAACTGTGATAAATGTGGATGGGAAAGATTAAAGCACACATACATTTGAGATTAGGGTAACATTCACACCCTTGTCAGCATGTTATGCAGCCCCATTTGAACTTGGTCTACAGCTGGTCTGCATCTTATCTGTCTGCTTCTCAGGCTCGTGGATTGGTTGCATTTCTCTGGAGCTGGCATTGCCTTTTTTGCATGTAAGCAGGAGTTGTGTTTGCTCCTGGTCCCCACCAGACTCTCAGTACACCACAATATTGAGATACATTAGTCCAGGTAGTTCACCATAGGTGACAGTATAGGAGTTGAAGTTACTGCTACTGAATCAGCAATATGTTGAGGACTCTGCACATCTCTCTCTATTTTTTTTTTTTTTTTTTTTACCCCCTTCCCATTGAGCTTCCTAAACTATGTAGGTAAGAAAAAAGACTCGTCCCCCTGCCCAAGAAACTGCCTGCTTTATTCCAGAGAAACTGCAACAAACTTGCTCTTTTAGAGGGCTATGAGGCTACAGCATTTCCCATAAATACTAGTCAAGCTTCCCTGTTATTGCCAGTCATGGTAACAGTGTCACAGCTGCACAAGTCCCTGTTTCCCCCTGTCAGTCCCTGGAAGAATGGATCAAGTTCTGCCAGCCCTCAGTTTCCTCCCTGATTTTCATAATGCTCACAGCCATGACGTTACATTTCTGTTTATGCCTGGGTCTGAGGAAACACAAAATAATTGTTTATTGAATTTTTTTTATTAAATGCAGATTTTATGTCTAAGGGAACTGTTCAGTCATAAGACCTCTCCTAAAATAAAAGACATTTAAGGCATGTGTCATTTTTATTTACTGTAATTATTCATGGCTTGGCATTGAACAAATTCCATTTCCAGTTAAACACTACTTGTAGACATCCTAATATAGTACAGCATGTGTTAAGTGAAACCATTCATTTGTCATAGTTGCAGCAACTTCTGGTTTTCTGGATTATGATGCCAATTTGGCAGAAAGTTTTTGAAGGTAGTAAGTCTAATGATAAAAACATATATACTGTTTTTTTCTGTTGCTTTCTACTACTAGAGTTTTTAATAAACAGCTCAAAGAGGCTGACTTACCTTGACTTGTCCTTAGCAAATCTAAAGCTCAGCTGGGTCCTCACAAAGATTCAAGGACAGAAAAGTACCCAAAGATTTTTTCCACACTGGGGTATCCCATAACAGGAATTACGTACAATTGACAAAAGTCAGATACAATCAGGCCCAATTAGGCTCAAGTGGCAAGGGACAGGGTGTGACTGCTGTCTTGGGCTCTCCAGCAGAAGGACAAGGATGACCTGGCCCTGATTCCACACAGAGTGCCTGGGAGAAGCCAGGGTGAAATAAACAGGCAGCACGGCGTCCTAGCTCAGCTCAGAGGATCCCAGTTTTGATGAATGGACTACAGTTACCAGGTGTCCTCTGTCAACCATCAAGAACAGCCAAAATCTGCTTTCTGGCCCAGGCCTGGGATTTTTAGCTGCCTTATCTAACCTTCCTGCCTTTCTGTACCAGGTCCTTGCCTCTCACTGTGCCCACCTCTCCCTAAAACCAGCCCTGCTACACAGAGGGAAGACAGCAGCTACTTGGCTGAGGTCAGAGTAATGCTGCATGCAGTGGATGAAGGGAATCCTCCAGGAACACAGAGAGCTGAGAAGGGAATTTGGATGTTTAGCAATGGAACTGAGAAAGATGAGACAGTCACAAGGTGACTATTGCAGACTAGGGGCTTGTCTTGCCATGGTGCGATATTTCTCATGATCACAGCAGGGAAATGCTGTGGGCTCCAGCTGATGAAGTCTGTCTTTAAAGAGTCTGCCTGGTAAACAGTTAAGTGTTAGAGATACTATAAGGAATTCTATTTCCCTAGAAAGACACTCCTTTTCTAGCCAGAAATTGTATTTAGAAAGCAGGCTGTTGGACATTTACTGGGAATTTCTGGATGCCCTTCAAACCCCGAATGACTAACTGTGTGTGCCACAGACCATCAATTCAGCATGGATCCAGTTATACCAGCCCTAATCTCTGTGCATGCTGCTCGTGGCCAGCATGGTCCAGCTGAGGTGAACTTCAGTGCTGAACAACATGTGCACCTATATCCCCAAAGGAAAAGATGGGGGCTCTTAAGTAAAATATCACAGTCAAGGCAAAGAGCTCCGTTTTTACTTGCACAAAATTGTCACTGAGGTAAATACAACCGACTCATCATATGTCTTATATACTCTATACCCCTCCCTCCTTTCTATTTACGTGATCAAAGATGGAAGTGTGCATCATGTCTAGCTGGATTTTCAGACCCATCTATGATGTTCCAAAGGAGTTTTTCACTCCTGTTGAGTTCATGCTGCCAAACAAGACATAAACTGTCAAGGAAGCAATTGTATCTCCGCTGATGCCTCTGTGTATGAATGCTGCTGAACCCAATGCTGGACCTCAGCACTCCCTGAACATCTGCCCACTGAAGTGGAAAAGCGTGCTAGTTCTCACTGCAGTTCAGCTGGGAACAGCTACTTGAACATATGGTGGTTTATTTGTCCGTCTTCAAAACGCAGTGCATTTCCGTATGTGTGCTTTTGTTGACAAAGTAGCACATACATTATTTAAACAAAGGTATTAATCACCTTCTGAGTGTCCCCTTCACAACAAACCAGAGTGCTCACACCAGCCTCTCACTGTAACCCAATGCAATGGGTGACAGCTACTAATCCAGTGTGTCCAAGGAGCTCAGCCATGACAAGCTGGTTTGCATTCTGCTCCATCCTTAATATCTGCACATTGCTCAGAGGTCAAAACAGAACTTAAAGATTACTGAGTGTAATTAAGATTACACTTAGAAGTAAAAATAGGGGGAAAAGTAGTCCCTGCCTTAGTTTGTGGCCACACTAAATGTCAGTCTACCCCTCCAAATGGTTAGATTGTTGTATTAGCGTGCTCCAGTATCCCAGACAATGATTATCTCTTATCTATAGGGCAAAACCCAGTAATGAAATATCCCTAATATGACAAAAGGAAGTCATATGAAGATGACATGATTATCAATCACATGTTCATAGCGGGATGATCTCTATAAGTTCTCTTAGATCTATAGATCTATACAATCTCTGTAAGTTATCTGGGACATCATCAGTACTAAGCCGAGGAAGAACTGTCATGCAGAATTATCATATGATGAAGTCTACCTTTGCAAGGAATGCTTCTCTAGGCACAAGACAACAGATATCAGCTTGACCAAAAGATTTTTCATTAGCAGCCTATAATGACAACCCACAGAATGAATACATGCTGGCAAAAAGTAAGCAGGCGTCATTATGCAAGCTTGAGAGTGTTTGAATTAGCAAGAAGAAAGCCCAATCCAGGAAAAAACAGATTGAAATTTAGAATGCTTCACAGCAGATTATCTAAAGTGCTTCTCCACAGTAATAATGTCTTCTTTACCAGTCCCCATGCACAAAGGAGTTAAATCAAAGAATAAACTCCCAGCTGGTTTCAGTCAGCAACATGCTAGAGGTTGTCACTGGAAATCAAGTCTTCCTCCCTTTCTCCAAATTTTTTCTTCCTAAATTTAGGACATGAGGTCATTAACATTTATTTTCCTGAAACATTTACTTAGACTATTTTCCTGTAAGCCAAAATCTATTTCACAACTTCAGCCCAAAAGACTCCAGGAGAAGAGAATGTATGATAAGAAAGAATATCACTGAATCAAATTGCAGGGTCCTCTTGGGTTGAAGAGTGAGAGACGGCATCCGCAGGGGCAGGAACTGCAGCAGCAGCAGATGTTTAGTTTTGATGTTGATGCTGAGTTTCCATCAATTTCAGGTGCAACTGTCAGCATTTGGTGCCTTCCAGGTCCCACTCCTCAGAAAACAAGATATTTGGGTCATTTTGTGGGCTTTAAGATTTCTGCAAGCCTGAATCTAACCTTCTTCTCTTCCCTCTGATCCCAAGCATGTCTTTCACAGCACAGGGCTCTCTCTGACCTGGCTGCCCACAGAGCAACATCACGGGGCTGGTGGTGCCAGCTGAGGTCATCTGGACCTCACCCACAGTGTCCAGCTGCCTTTAGCAATTTGCAATATTCAAAGTTCTGGCAGAGATTTCTGTATTTAATGGTGAATCCAGTTATAGAACAGTTTCAGTTTTATTTCAGCAGATTGTGAAACCTGAAAGATCTAGGAATAGTCAGATTTTAGGAGTATGAAATAACAAGGAACAGTGGAAAAATGACAGCTTTGCAAAATAGAAATCCCATATGCATGTATGTACAGTGGGGAAGGCAGCTATATCAATAATCCATTTTGCATTCATCCTTCAGATTTCTTTGCTATGTTTCTAGCAATATCACAAAGACTGTCTTGGGCCACCATTGTGTCTGCACACATTGAAATCCACTGATTAGATTTTGTGGATGATTATATTTGAGTTGCAATAATTTTTAATATTATTTTCATGCAGATGCAGAAATTAACATATCAGAGCCCAGGCATTCATGCAGGTGTGAACTTGACAGAATAGACAACTTCTCACACTGACCCTCACTCACTGCTCCAGGAGAGACATGTGGCTCCCCTGCCTTGTACCCAGGGCTACAGCACAGCTTTCACCCTTCATGTTCCACTCAGGTGGCAAAACAGCTGTACCAGTTCAGTTCAGAAAGATACCTGAATCCATCTTGAGTTCTGAGGCTCCACCATCTCAGGCTTCTTGTCTTTATCATCACTACTGGAAAACACACAGTGTTTTGAAAAGGCATTGTCTCCAGAAACAACTCATTTCCTCACAAAAAGGACCCAGGATACCCCTGCTTTTTGTTTATTGGGCAAGGCTGATTTTGACACTTTCTCCACCCAGCACATATTCTTGTAATTAAGAAAACCAGCAGCAGGTGCACTGACATTTGGAGCTCAATGAACAGCTGGAAAGGCAGCTGGGGTTTCCCTGTTTTTGAAGAGCAAGTGAAATCCCAGAGCAGAGAAAGCAAAAAACTGGAATTTATAAATTCTCCTCCTAAAAAATTATTTCAACCTGGATGGGGATTTGAAAGAAAAGGGAAGACAATTATGGTTCTTTCTAATGTGAAGGAGAAGAAATGGTCAACATACTGTTTATTTCTCCTCGGTTTTGAGCTGCAGTATTGATACTTAGTGAATTTGAGGAATAGCTTATTTTTTTGCATGTGTGCTACTATATGTGGGTGATTAGTTCATACACAAATAAAATAATAAATAGTTTGCTATCAGTTCAATAACAGTTCCTAGATCCACCATCAAACACTTGAATTTACTTGTCAGTTTAAACTATTCACAGATGGTTTAAGTGAATAATTCTAGGGTCCTCATAATTTCTTGTTTTTCTTCACCTCAGCTAACAGCTCCATGACATCAGGGGGACAGTTCCCATAGGATAATTCAGCACAGGACAATTCAATTAGCAATAACAAGAAATCTGCAGATCATATGGCCATAGATTTTAAAGTCAGAATGCCTATGTATTTTTTCAATTTGGCCACCTGAACAGCATTTCATGTAGTGTCCCTTGCAACAGATCCAATGCATTGTGTTTCGTTAACACATTTTTTCTGAAAAGGCATATCGTTCAAACCGGAAGACATCATGAGATGGAAATCTGCTAATTCTTTCATTAGCCTGTAGTGGGCCATTGCCGTTGTCCCAAATAAAAAGGCAAGACAATTTCAAAGAGATCTCCTAAACCTACATAGTGTTGGTCATTTAGATAAAGTACATGGTATTGTTTCTACTCTCTGAATAGACATTTTATGGAACTAGTCAATGACAACAGTTAATACTTGGACTGAAGAATCTGAGCTGTCATTTATGGTTATGAAATAAAATTCATACTGCTCCCTGCTAGGTCTGTGGTTCAAACTGGACCTTTGATTCTTTTCTTACCATCCGGTCTTGGAATAAATTTTAGATATTCTTTGTGCCAGTTGAATATACTCTGTTAAAAGTTCAGGGTAATGTAAGCATAGAGTGCAAAGAAGTGTTTGGCATCTGGTGGTCCCACAGCTGATCTTAACCTCTAGCGGGATCAAAGACTACACTAGTCGAGGTGGCCATCCACAGAAAGGAGATCATGAGCTTGGTGGCTAGATCAAGGGTGTGTAGGCATGAGGACGGGCTTCTGCTTTTCCTTAACCAGGGCTGATGTCCATCCTTATGTCATCTGAAAACTGGAATCATCACCAAATGTCTTAAGAGCAGCTGGACCACACTTGCACTGGGAGTTTCTCACATGTAAGGGGTGCTGCTGGTGTAGCAGCTGTGATAGAGAGTGAGACAGCTAAAATCTATCATTCTTTTTGGTTTGCTTTTCCTTCCATTCATGACGCGATCGATCCCTGGCTTGGCTCACTGTGTGACCACACAAAGTGGTGTTGGCACAAAGGGAAGGAGAGAAAAGCCCCACAGGTGGCAGGTGTGCTGGACTGCCCCTTGCAGCTGCAGCTGCAATTAGGTCAGCCTCAGCAAACCCCCAGCTACTCAGCCACCTCTGCCTGCCAAGAAACCAGGGAAGCCTGGCTGAAAAAGAAAGTACAACACAATTAAAAAAAAACATTCTTAACTACTAGACATCTCTCCTCTATGCGTAGTTTGTCAGCTCTGTGTAAATATGTATCTGGGAGGTGGTGCAGGGCTCAAGCCCACCCCTTTGGGCTCTATGTTGCTAATATAAAAAGGGCAAAGAACTGGAGAGAGCGAGCTGGTTTTGAGCAGCAATAGCGTAAGACACAGACCTCTTGGAGCTGCTGCAGCTCTATCTTTTCCTGCGAAGCACACCTTATTTCTTTTGCTCTCACTCCATTTTTCAATGTGAGAGTCATCCACTTCACTTTGCTCCTAGGGTCCTTCCCCACAGCGCAGCACCGGAATGCCAACACGTGTCTGTATTTCTTCCTTCCCTCACTCCCTCATTCTCTGTTCCTTCCTGGGAGAAATGGAAGTAGACTGGAGTGTCATTATATCCCTTCACTTGTTCATTTGTAAGGAACATTTTCAAAAGGGCTTAATTAAGATTGCTTTGTGCCTTGGCATAAGGGCTGTTGTGAGCAACACAGATATGGAAGCAAAGGTGACCCTGCAATGAAGACAGAGATGTAAAGCACTCTTTCATTTCCCAACGCGGCCTGAAATTTCTTGTGTTACCAAAATTACTTATTGCCTCTGTGTTAAACCTGTGGAACGGGGTTGATATTTCCTTTCTTTATTCCAGCCCTTCACTCATATAGTGTTCACCATAGCCTATCCCCGGTTCCTGGTAATATAGCAGCAAACTGAAGGATAACAGTATATTTCACTTCTTTCCTTCAGTTTCTCTGTGTGCATTTTTTCTCTCCATGCCATGGCAACTTTACACCAGCACATCAAAGGCTTCTTTTGGCTGACTGCATCTTTTTTTGTGAGCATAAACATTACCAGGTAGGATCTGCTCCTTATGACCAAGGGAAGAATAAATAACACAGCATACATTGCTCCAGGCTGCAAACAGGTGAAAATGCTGCATAATGGAAATTCCATCTGAGGGAATAAATTCTCAGACCATTTTAGTTGGCTGATGTTAGTCATAGCTTTAAAACCATTTTACTTAAATCATAAAAGAAAAAAATACCCTCCACCTCTCACAAACACAGGCTCAGATGCACCATTTCCTTCTCTAGCAATACCTATTTCTGTAAATATAAACGGTGGATTTTTTTTCTAATACACCTTTACTTTTCTTACTCATGCCAAGTAGCTAGAAAGGCTATTTCCACTCTAGTTTTTATATAGAAACTCTGTTGCAGCTTAATCTCATCTAACATATCTCAGGACATTTATGAGGTGCAGAAGTGTAGGCTGGAGTGGGTTCTGTTTTATAGAACTGAGAATATGTGTGTTTCTTAAAAACGAGATAAATTAGTAAGAGGCCACTTTGAAAAAAAATGATTATGTGATAAACTAAGGAATTTGATACAATCTGCTATTAATTCTAAGAGTTTTAAACTGATATATTTTTTCTTCTTAAGAACAGTGTTGCCTGTTGCCAACTTTTGTAGGGACATGTACTTCCTCCATCCTTATTGAAAAAACTTATACTTTCAAGTTTGAGCTTTTTTCTTGTAACCATTCTTTTTATAACTAAAGAAGAAACATGCCTATTTTCACTTTTTGCCAACAGGCAGGAATAAAAAGAGACCATTGCCACTATTAACTTTAGTCTTGGGAGCTAAGATAGCTAGGATAAGGAGCTGGAAGTAAGAAGAGGCAAACTCTCTTGGTAGCTGCTTTTAAAAATGTGCTAGTTCATGTTGGTTTGTAATTAAAATGTCTTCTCCCTCTTGCTGCTGTGTTCTCCTAAGGGGCATTGGGATTTAATCTCCCAATAATGGAGATTTAAATGTATTAAAGTTGGAATGCACTAGCCTTTGCATTGCACTTGTTGTCATGGGAGCTGCTTATGAGAGTATCTGCAATTCCAGATACAGGCTTCCGAAGCTAGCCTATAGCACTGCAGTGGGTTTTTTTTCCCCTTCTTTTTTCCAGGCTTTTGTGAGGTTTTCCCTTATTTTATTCCTCTTATTCTTCCTCCAGCTTCCCGCTCTTTCCATTTCTCCTATGCCAGGGCAAAGTGTTCAATAATTTCTAACATAGCAGTTTGACACAGAAAAGCCAAAGGTCAGGAAACATGGAGGAGTTATGCCTGAGCATGCCCCGTTGCAGGGCCAGCCACAGCCCAGGCTCTGCCCTGGCAGCGACTGCAGGCCCAGGGCAGTACAAGCACCTTGCAGATGGTGAACGTGTGTCCTTCTGGCGATGAGGCAAGTGCAGCACAAGAAGTAAATGAGGATGGGATTACTATGCATAAAGCCTGATCACCACTCACTATCACTGCACTTTTTGTGATTTACATGACTACTTTCACTGCCCACCATGCCTCTTATAGGTCAACATGACTTCACCCTGGGGGAAGCAATGCTTCTGGTATCAAGATCTGCTGCAAGCACAAAGCAGGTAGTTGCTCAGGGCAGAAAAATATTTAGTGAGTTTGACTGCAGGATGGTAAGGACAGGTATTTCATACAGCCTGAGGCAGTAAATTGGGGACAGTGAATTGTCACTCTAGCAATGGAGTAACTCAGCATAAGGACCCACCAAAGAGTCATCTGACAGAAATAAATATGTATAAAATATACTTCTCGTCTGATAGTAAACCCTCATAAGTAAGGTGATCAAAGAAGAACATGAAACAAAAAGCCTTTGTCAAGGGTATGTCAACTTTGACACTCATGTACTCTTCTCTTCTGCAAGTACATGTTCAAGGAGAAATATAGAGATTGAGTTCAAACCAGTGCTTCCCATACACCGTTAAAGAAAATCTGCTTGTGAGCATTTCTTCAGGCATTTGCCCAAAGAACAACATCAATAATGACTTTTAGGAACTTCCCAGCAGTCTCTGCATCAAAATAGGTTCATCCAGCAGTAAATCATTTTATTGCTTACCGATAAAATAAAGCCAAATAAGAAGAAATTGCTGTCGTTATAACTTAGGATGCATTAACTTCTTTCTGTTGAGGCTTAGGAGTCTCGACTTCAAAAGCTTTGAGCAGGAAAGGGAAACTTTTGCTATGAGAGATCAAGCTGGATGTGCTGCTGAGCTTGTAGAAGTTTCTCACTATTAAGGTGCGGTTGTGAGCTTGCAGTAAAAAGACAGTTGTGGTGATCTGAGTGGATATGACTTTGCAGAGCCCTATTAATCCCTGTTACGACTGCTGGCAAACACATAAAGGAGTTTCAGAGATCACTTTTCCTTTTTAGGTCCATCACTGAGCAGGAACTGCTGCTGCTTGTGCAACTGCTCCCTACCTTGTGTTCCCAGAAATAGGGGGCTGGTCCCAGGAAGACAGTGATGCCCAAAGAAATTATTTTAATGAGTTTCTTTTGATTCAGGCCCTAGAAACCTAAGACATGAGAACACAACTGGCAGCCTGCTGGCTGAGTTTGGATTACAGGACAACTCCAGCTGGGCCACTGATTTTCCCTACACCAACGGGTGACTCCTTTGCTTTGCTTGCAGGGAGTCAGGAGTTTCGGCCCACAAGTACTTTTTCCTTTCCTTCTCCTGTCCTTCATGAAAGGAGTCCCACTGAAGCAATGAGATAGCCCTTTTCCTTGCTCCTGAAGTCAATCAAAATAATTCTTACTGAGTCATGACCCAATTAAACTGTGTTCATGTCCTGGAGCACCAGGGAGATGTACGTGCTTTGGAGCAATGATCTGCACAGGGCCTGATTCCTGCTCTTGCCTTCATGCCTTTCTACAGGAGAAGAAAAGGGTATTGATGATGAACAAATAATGGAGCACTCCTGCAGCTATGCTCCATACTTATTGAGCAAACACATCAAAGGTAGCAAGTGGGAAATCAGAAGCAGGAATGTGAACTGGAAAGAAAAACTAAGCACCTGTACCCTCACCAGTGAAACTGCACAGAAAATCTGGAAGAGGATCACAAATGTTTTTCATGTGGCTAATGAGGTCCAGAAAATTCTGGTACAGTTCTTAAGAAAGATAAAAACATCTATAAAATAAAGCTCTTGTCAGCCTCAGATCCGACATTATGTTTAAACCGTAAAATTTCTAAGCTGTCATGAGTTGAATTGTTAGAAGCAGGCCAATATCTCCAGCTTTTGTTTAAAAATCCAGCTAGTCCTGAAGGAGAAGTCAAGTTGAGTTAGCAGAGCCATAGGAGACTGGACGGGCTCCTGCAGTGAGCAGTGCAGAAGACAGGGACTCCTGTACCACGTTTTGACAGGCATTTGTAGCCGCCCTTCGGACTAGACTTTCTGGCTGCCCACCATCTCCAGGCACAAGCAGTGGTGCACTCCAGGGCACAGGATGAGGCCGTTCAGGGTCGGCAGGTGGGCTGGGAGCGGGTGGCTGCACTCGGGCACAGTGCTCCCAGCCACCTCTAGCCCTGAGGCTTCAGTGGGCAACGAGGGAGGTCAGATCAGGGAGCACTCCTAAAGCCTGTCTGAAGAAGGAATTTGGACGAGGATGAGCCTGGTAGTACACAGATATATAATAGAAAATGTTTTCAGTAAGGATAACAATAACCTTGTTTTTCCTACCTCTGTGGATCATAAGCTTTTTGTTATGTGACTGCTCAGTCCCTAGGACAGAAACACCCACATCTCCATTGGAGATGTCTTGACGCATTTGTATGAGAAGTAAAAACACTAAATCAATAAATGACTTCAGAGATCACTGGGTTGAGCTGTCTCTGTCAGTACTGATCAGGGATCTCTGCCTTTTGGACATTCATGGGTATTGCCGTTGAAACCATTGGCTGCAACATCAACATATAAATGACACACATTGGATGCATCTTCCTATGATATAATTGCTTCACAGCTTTTCAGGGAAACCCCTTGGGGAAGTAAATAGTAAAGAGATGGAAAGTCACAGTAACACTCCTCTGCTATATTTGCTACTGCCCGGCTAATTCATGTCAGAGATGGAAGTAAATGCAGGAAGAAGTCATGTCAGCACAAAAGTTTCAAGTGGAATTTGCAATTACTAAATGCAGAAACTGGCTGCAAGTATTCCTCTGTCTTAGCTTTTGTGCTTAACTTACATGCGTATTAAGTCAGGGTAATGAAAATCAGAGAGTGCTTGCTCTAAATGCTCACACAGTTTTGGAGGAACTGGCGAATTTATGGAAAGGACTGTGGAGGGAGTGATGGTGGAAGGATTTGACTACTGTGCAGGAAGAGAAAGGGAAGGACTGAAATAAAATGTGGCTCAGGAAAATCCGATCACCATGACAAATACAAAACAGTTCCTGAGCAGAGTCTCTAAGAACTGTAACAAAGTTTGATGTGTTTTGGGAACAAGATAGTGAGATCAAGGAGTCAGAGCTAGCCTGGTCCCTACAGAGGATGGCAAGCTTCTGACACGCATACAAAGTCCTTTTTCACAGTATAGCAGTTCAGGCTCTTGCACCTTTGAATCTCCTAACCTAATCCACGTTACACTGGGAACAGCTGGGTAGAAAAACCAAGCTGCTTTCTGAGGTGTTACCTGTGATTCAGCAAGTAGGTCAATACTAAATTGATAATATGGCATTCATTTTTGTGCAAGTCCTTCATTGAGGCTTTTCTGGGTGATTGATGATGGGCTGGTTCTGATAACTCCTAGTTCAGCTCCATGGTGGGAATCTGCATTTGGCCTGAAAGCTAAAAGCAATTGGTGTGATGACAGTGAGCATGACAGCACTGAATCAAGATGCAACATTTTTCCATGGCTTAGAGAATATTTCAGATGTAAACCATCTGCATATGTAGAGGTATTCTGTACTCTGAGGCTTTTTCCACTGAAAGGGCATCTAAAAGATAAAAATGAATTGTCATCATTATGGACTGGATTTCTGCCAGCTGCTTAGTAATTACAGTTTTAATTGCTTGGTAATAAAAGTTTTAATTACTCAGCAATTAGTGCTTGAAGTTTCAACATATGCACTCAATTGCATTCTCAAATTGCCCAGAGCAAGAGATGGATTATCTCCAGTGTATCTCAGCAAAGCTCTGAGCGAGAGAGGTGAACATCAGTGATGGAGCAACAACAGAAAATGGGTATAGCCCCAGTTGCCAGTGGTCAGCTAGGCAAACACTCCCACAGAGCAGAATCTGAAGGCAGCATGTGACTTTTCCCAAATTCATCACCTCCTCAGCTGGGCCAGACAAAATGCTTGGGCGGTAAAGGCATCACGCTGCAGAAAGGCTACTGCAGAAACCAAGTCCTTTTCAACATCTGTGTTCTTTTACTTGGTGCATTCATTCCCTCAGGCTTTTAGTCACATATCCTGCAGGTACTATTCTATTATTTAAACAAGTTTTAATCTAAACTCACATGGATCCAATAGGAAGCTCTGCAGGTGTCTTACCAAAATGCCTGAAGCCCATTCCTGCAGGATACATTTACAGTTAGTAGTATCCAGCTGCAGTATGTTTATTGCAATTTAACAAACTGTTTTACCTATTGTATATTCCCTAGCTAATTCAAGGCCAAAACACACGTTGCTGGGTCAGGCGTGAATTACTTCATACCTAGTATTATCCCAATTAATTTTCCTTATGCTAGATAGTAAAGGTCGTAATTAACACAATCTCTGAGGGTCTGGTTTCTTTCTCCTTGCATTACTAGAACTTAAATATCATTAACAAGTCAAACTTTAACAAAGTCAACAGCTGGCAATGGCCCAGGAAACAGGACTGCATTTAGGCTTCAGAGTCTAGAAGCAATTGCATATTTGTGATCTGCTTGGGTAATCAAAGAGGCAAATTGTCTGAGGAACCATATAGTCAGGGAGCAGGGACAACTTTTCCATAAAATAATTACAGTGGCTCCAACTTTCATTGCATGCCCAGCAGAGAGAGCTTTAAATGACATTCAGGTTTTCTACAGGCAGCATGCAAAATCCATCACAAGAACTTTGGCAAAACAAGACAAAACTGATCTAGTAAAAATATTTAATGGAAAAAAATCTGGTACAGAGAAGGTGGGATTAAACTTTTCAGAAATTCAGAGTAAGCTGTATGTTCCATTAAATGTTACTCAATTGCAGAACTTCAAATTTTGGAGGAGGGATCATAATACCACTCAAAAGGTGTTTTCTTCATTTTTTTTTAACTGGTTTCCAAATTTGTCTATTGGTAAACAACAGTTAAAGTTGAGAAGTTAAGTTTATGAGGAACATAAGCACAGCTTTGAAAAACCCTTCCTGTTCCTGAATGTTAGAAAAAATCCAACAAATCCAAACTATGGTTACCTAAACATCAACATCTAAAACATATACACTTAACATTAAAAAAACCCAGAGTTTTCCCCCTCTGCTCTGAAAGGAACTTACACCTTTTAATAGTACTTAGTTACCTGGTTAGTAATCTAGTTAGCAACTCAAAGCATTTAGGTGGTCTGTAATGTAGCATCAGATGTTTTCTATACTCTATATACTCTATATATATATATATTATATATATATATAATGTACAGGCCATTGATTCCACAAACGGTCTACCTCACTGGGGTGCTGAGTTCAGGGGCTATACGTATGTTTTCTGTCTCATTTCCCTGAGACAATATCTGTATTACATTTCACAGTGGTGAATAAATACCCGATCATAGCAGACTTTGTTGTTTCTAGGTGTAACACTGTGAAGTATTAACATCATAACAAATTTTGATTCACCTCATTGAACGTAGCTGTCTTGTCTAAGCTCGTAACAGGCTCAGTGAATAGACACAGACATCTCCAAAGGGTGAGTCACTCTTCCAGACATATATGCCCAGGACAGATGAGATTACCTACTCTCTGTAGGAGTTGTCTCAATCAGCTAAGGAGATCAACTGTTAGACAGCTGAAACCAGGAGAAATGTAGTCTTAGAAGTGTGACAGTGGGAGAATGGCCTGAATAAAGTGGGCTTTCTTGAGGGTTGCTGTTGATTCCCCCTTGCAGAGCATGAAATGAAAATACATGTTTTGAGAAGAAGAAGGAATATTTCAGGCAATGTTGATGTGATGGTTATCATTATTATTCCTTACACCGCGGCTGCACCTCAGACTAGGCCTGGATTATAAACCGCTCTGTGTTAGCCACTGTATACAGGACAAACAGTTAACCTCCATCCCTAGTAGATTATTGTCTAAGCAGTCCATGCTACACAGTTGTACTGCACTGTAAATCTTTCCAACAGGCTGTAATTTTGTTGAATCTACTATTGAAAAGTGCTTCCTCTTTTCAGTGTTTGCTACTCTATGGAATTTCTCTTTTCCCATTATTATTTTCCAGCTATGCTTTTCCCAGCTGCTCAGCGATTCAAGAGGTCTTCAGCTGGCTTCCTTAACCCAGTGCTACAAAACTCGCTGGAAGATGTGGTCCTGCTTTATGAGGTTCGGTATATGGGAGCAGATGGTACCTTAAGCCCTAACCAAGACTGTGGTGACTGTCCATATGGGGGTTATCCACCTTCATGACACTTTCCCTCATCCCAGCAATAAAACCAGTGCTGGCTATGTAATAGCTCAGCAGAAGGCAGGGAACAGACATATATATGACAAACTTGGCTCTTTCAACACTTAAGCAGGCAGCAGTTGCCTGCAGTACCTCAAATGTGGGTTGTAGCTCAATCTTATCCAGAAGAGTTACGTACTAACAACACAATGCGTTTAAATTCTTTGGTCTAAGTCTCAGTCCCAAATTATTTGTTCAGATCATTAAAGGCACAAGTATCAGTCATTGCAAAGTAGTCCCAAGGGCATGACTGTTTCACTTCAAAATGATTCAGGTCCCCACTTTCACAGCAGTGGAGACTGCAGATATAATGCATAGTCTGGAACAGTGTCATACAGTTAGCTAAGGGAGAGTTGCCCACCTGAAGAAGGTATACGGGTCAAATCTATCTATCCCACACCCTGAGAAACTGGGATTGGATGTCCAAACAGGGGAGACAGGCTGGGAAGCCACTGCTGTGGTCTGTCACACAGAGCTAGGCCACTACTGCTATCCCTGGCAGGGTAAAGAGCTTTTCCCAGCTGTGCTGCTGCCTGTACCTCTCTAATTCCCATGTGGCACCAGCAGCAACCCATGCCTGTTTTGGACAACACAAGACTACCTGCTTTTTCCTTTTCCTCTCTCCTTTCCCCATAGCCTGTCTCTAAGTTTCCCAGGTGGGTAATACAGGAGTCTGAAGTTCACATAGAGCCTTTCTGGTCTGCCTCACTCCAGCCAGTGCAATGAGAATTTTGTCTCCATTTGACCTAAAATAAAGACCTATGGACATGTTGATAATTCACATTTACTTTGCCTAGATTCTCTTGGAAAAGATAAATAGCTTTCTGTGTTCTGATTTTGTACCAGTTTCTTTTAGCTGAGCTTGACATTGACAAAGGTCAGAGGATCTCCATCAAAGATGAGGAGCTTGCTTCACTGAGGAAGGCTGCTGAGTTTGACACCATCTGCAATGAGATTATTCCCAAGAGCATCACAGAGATCCGCAGGCTGAGTAGCAGGCTGTCTTCCTACCCAAGGGTCCTCAAGAAAGAAGACTTTGAAAGGACAGTGCTGACCATGGTCTATACAGCCTACAGGGCTGCTCAGTCCCAGGGGCACCAGAAAGACGCTTGGGCTGAATCCTTTGTCAATCTTTACAAAGCGCTGAAGCACGACTTGATGTTCCCATACAACAAAGAGCCATCATAGTGGGAGACTTGATGCAACGACAACTCAGCCACCTCTTCTGGTTGATAAGGGACACGTAGCACGTCCACCACTTTATTCTATAAAGAGTTTTAATAGCCTGCTTCAAAAGATTATTTGTTTTCTAGCTCCCTCTTGTGGAATCCACTTTATAGTTCCATGTTAAATGGGAAAAAATGTTGTCTTGGGAATTCAATTTTTGTGCTCACTTGGAGGCACATTCTGTGACAGGCAAAGTAGGGAGTCCGGTGTACATGCCAGACAGATATGCCCTTGTGTCATCTTGTGGGTTTCCTATAAGCAATACATAAGTATACTATCCTTGTGCTCACGTACCTAAGTGTATGTGCTGGAGAATGCTGCTTTCCTAGCTGGGGAAACAAGTTCATATTTTGGTTGGCCAGTAAAAGAATATTATACAGAAATGCAAAAGTCCTCTATAAGTAGAAGAGGTTTCATAACTTTCAGTCTTCAGAAATTATGCCACTTATTATTCATTCCAAGTATTCTTGTAAATAAGCACTGTCTGATTCACTTCATTTGGCTGAGCCGGTTTTTAATGGCAATAACATCTGCAGAAGACAAAGGGCATTGTGAACACCAGCAGTAAACAATGCCTGTGAACATATTGCCTGCTTCATAGAGCCACCCTCCCAAACAGTCTGCAATGATTCTTTCATTATTTGCATGACCGTGTTTCTGCTCCTTGTCTTTTGACAGGAACATGGATTTGTTCTCAGTGAAGTCAAAGGCAAGACAAAGACCCTGTTTAATTTAATGATGACCCATTTTTCCTGGTTCTATCACTTGAACTAGTAGGTCACCTAAACCCATACTTCAGAATCCCCTGAGGCAAGGGAGGAAGGTGCATTAAAACATAACTGGTGCTGAATTTAGCAGTGTGGCTCATTTTTGATAGCAAACTATATATCCACTTGTGTGTATGTGTGTGTGTGTTCATGTATGCGTGTGCACTTAAGTGCTGAGTACATGGAAGAATCCTAAACTGTTCAGTCAGGAAAAAATTGCATCCAACCACTTAGCAGAAAAGGCCATTCACCAATCCAGTTGTGGGAATTATGAATTTTGGAGCAGCGGAAAAGCAGTACTTGTTTACAGCAAAAATTGTTTGTAGAAATAGTGCAACTGATTATTATAAACTGGAAAAAAATCACGGACAGAAGACGGAGATAAAAAGGAGATATATATATCTTGTCAGATAGCTGACTAGCAATGAGAGATCCAAACTATTCTAAAGCATTTTCCTCTATTTTTTGTGAAAAAATTATATGAACTCTGTTTCTCTATTGTAATTAGAGGTGCTTCTACTTCCAAAGCACAGAAAAACATCTGAACATTTATTTCACCTTTCATACCAACACTATCTCTCTACTTGCATCATATCTTAAGGATACAGGCCCAAATCACAAATCCCTGAAGGTGTAAAAGTGAACTGAGGGTTCCAACCCTGTTTCTGAATCGTGATTAATTTCTTTTGCATCACTTGAGCAAAAGGAATGAACTCTTCAGTGTCCCTTAACAGGGATACCCCAAGGACTGGACCTGAAAAAATTGATCCAGCACCACCTTGTTGCAGCAAACAGCAAATAGTGCAAGCAGTCAGAGTGCACTGGGTTTGGCAATCACCTGTGGGAATGTGGGAAGACAGCAGCTTTAGGGGCAGGCTGACAATGGCATAAGCAGCTGGGCAAAGGGCCTATAAAAGACACAGACAGCCCTGTTTCACCCAGCAGCTTCTGTATGTGTATGCATGAGCATGCATGTTTGCATTGAGACGCACATATGTGTAGGTGCACTTTTAAACCTGAAGATGTTTCTTGGCCATCTTCAAAGACTGGCCGGCATACGGCAAATGAAACTGAGAAGCTCAGCCACAAAGCTATGAGCCACAAGTACCTCTGTCTCCTCTATGTGCACACACAGCTCAGCACCCACAAATCAGCCTTGCGCTTTAAGCTTTCAGCATCAACACTGATGATCTGTTTGTGTTTTCTTCTTACGCCATGCTTCACAAACACATGGAGGGGAAACGCCATGGACTGCACTTCTGCCTTTCCAGCTCTCCTTGGCTCCCTGAAGCAGCACTTGCTGGAATAGTCTGGAACCCGGGCAATTCATAAATCCCTTACAGCCAGTGATGCCAAACCTGCAAAAATAACCAGAGAGCACCAAAGCAAGTATTGTTAGCAGTCACCATCCAGAGAAATGCCTCCTAGTCACACTCCTCACCCCACAACAGGACTGTTTAGCAGGCAGAGTTTACTAATCATAAGTATCCCATGGAAAATAATTACCGATAATTCTGAATATTGGATCATCCCCTATGGCATATATACCTTACTGTACCTTACAAATTGGTAATAGAAACGTTTATCTCCTCAGCAGAAGATAGTTTTTCTGAGTTTGTTTCCCTCCTCCCATTACTGTGTGTAGTGTAGGAAAAAGATCTATTCCTTGGGAATGTGCTCGGACTGCCCAGGTTAATTTAACTGAGACGATCAATGTAATAATAAAAATATTCTACATAAAACTAATTGTTTTTGTATTGTGTTGATTTCAGCAGTAGATTTACTATTTAACAGCTTGTAGCTTGAGTAATTGGTTACCTCAGCCTGCAAAACTCTTCATGGGAGCAACAGTACAGGAGAGAATAGGGAACAGACCTTCCCTCTGATGGGCAGGAGGAGGTAATAAATAGGAATGAGTGCCTCCTTTTTCCAGAGTTCAAGTGGAAATGAGCAATCTGCCTCAGGGCAGCTCTTTGGGCTTAGGGCAGCTTTCCTCTCTCAGTATTGCTTAAGATGCAGCCATAGGTTTCTTGCTCCCTAGCTCAGTTCTCAGTTTGCATCTCATCACTTCAAACTAAATCATGTTTATAGACAGTCCATCTCTCATGGGGTAAAGAGCCATTGCCCCTAAATAGCACCTTTTATCAATCCTTTGACCTTACAGATCATAAAAAAGTGAAATAAAGCATAGACTTTTTTGATTTAAAATAAAGCATTTTTAATTTTTTGAGTATTTTATACATTATTTTAGTTTCTCTGAAACAACTGACAAAACAGATATAAATCCTCTGACTGTATTGGCTAACCCCATATCTTCACATTAGCTATATTTTTGATTCCAGAACCAATTGCTAAATTTGCCTGAAGGGTCCCAAGGTTCTGCTGCGTGATGGAGGTTCCAAGGTATAGAAACATTACACAGTCTTGGATAATTACTAATTCCAGGAAGAATTCACCCTGCATATCGGACTCCTTTGCAGGTCTGCCTTTGCCAGTTCTCCAGGGCTCAGTGTCACACAGGCATTGCAGTCCAGTCTGGGGAGCCCAGTTTGTGTCTGACAGCAGAGTATGAGGAGATGATAGGCGAGCAAGGTTTGGGAGCATGGAAGATCCTAGGTGTGTGGCTTCCTATGAGGTACAGGGCAAACAGATGGCCATCTACAGGTCGTGCAGCACAGAATCCGTACAAGGGATTCAGTCCTAAATCTCCAGTACTTTCTGCCCCACAGAAAGCATTAATAATGGCAGAGTTGTAGAAATGTTTCTCCACTAGAAGACTAGAGTGGAAAGCCTAAAAATTCTCAGTTTGAGTCTGAATCGTACGGTTACTGTGGGCAAATGGATCAGTACAGAGATCGGTGTATGCCTTATGAATAAGTGACATTCACAGATCAGGAAGGAAGAAACATGAAAAACAAAAGATACTGTTTAGAAAACAATGATTATTTATTTATCATCACTACTGGGACCTTGAAACAATAACAAACTGTTCAGCAACTTAAAAAAGGTCTTTTTGTATGTTTGCGTGCATGTCAGAAAGAGGAGGCTGCTGATTTTCTCAAATGTTCTGACTGGGTTTTGGATCATGGGTGGAGCAACTCCTACTGACTACAGTCCCCATTGGTCAATTAGAGCTGCACGAAGCTTTTTAACAAGTTTTTGTCTTCAGACCAAGTATAATCTGTGTTGGAATTGCTGCCCTGTGAATTCCAAACTCAGGGCAAAAGTAGGGTAAAGGTAGTTACAAAGTAGAAGCCAAAACTATAGCAAAAAGACAAAATCTGGAGGAGCTGTCGGTTGGGTTTTTTGGTGGTTTTTTGTTTGTGCTTTTTGTGTTTGTTTTGTTGTTTTTTTTTTAAAGAAGGAATACCTGCAAATTTGCTTCTGTGCACTGAACAATAAACTGTTGATTTTAATAACTTTTCAACAGAAAAGAAACCTGCATTTGAGACATTCAGACTACTAAACAGGAGGAAAAGCAGCAGCCTGAAGCATACCTCGCCTGGTTTATTAAAACAGGAACTACATTGCTAAATGATGGAAGAAAAAAACTTTCCAAAACATGGAGATAAGGATGCAACACAGCTACATCTGTTATCCTGAAATAAAAAGAAAAATTGTCGAAAGATCACTATGCTCCAACTTGCAAACCTCTGCATGTTATGGTGTTATAATAATTTGGATGTGCTGGTGAGCCCTACATAAACTGAATGTCTTTTTAATTGAAAACAACCTTGTTGAAAAAAACAGATTGAAGAATAAATAAATTGAGAAAAATATTTTAGGTGACTGGGTGGGGATAGAAAATGAGGCAGTGAAAGACCTTTTGGGGAAATCGATAAACAGGTGAATAAACACGTAGAGTGGAAGCTGTAATATCTGAGGAACTGGAGAAGATACCCAAGGAAAAGAAAGCCACCAGAAAGTAAGAGTATGGCAATGATGAAGGAGATTCTCCGATCCAGAAATCTCTTGCTCGTTGTTTTGATTCCACTTCTGCTGCTTCCTCTGCCACTCTTATATCCCAGCAGCGTAAGTACATTTTCATTTTCTTTTTAGCAAACCCTCTGAATGCAGTAGGTAGTCATGATGTGCACAAAAAGGAACGCCAAGACCTAAATAAGCATAGCTCTTAGAAAAATCAAGAACTCAGATATGAAGGATTGGGAAGGCCACTGAGTCTTCACAGTAAGAGTCAGAACTACCTTGAGTCATGTCACAAGCAGAGGTGAAGAATCAGGTGAAGCTTGTAAAGCACTACTTTAAAGCAGAAATATTGTATTTCTCCTTTTTCTACAATAATATGTGTGTGAAAAGGGGAATGGAACAAACATATCCATAAAACTTTCTTTGAGGAGAGGTCTTTAAAAGGAATTCTTTTTGTGTCTTTAGGTTTTACTAAGAAGTATGTATGGAGAGACTTTCAGTTTAGTGTGGGTTTATAGGATAGCAATTCCAGTGAGGCTGGAGTTAGGACCATACATGGCGCTGGCTACTCTAAAGCAAGTGTAGGTACCTCTAGTGAAACATCGCAGCTCTGGCAGTGGCTCGTAAGTGATGGCTCAGAGACATACACAACGGTACAAAGGAGGGAATAGCCTGTGCTTAACACACAGACCAGCGCATGGGAGTGAATGCAGCTGCGATACTGTTTTGGAGCTAGTGAGTAGTACCCTTGGCCCTGTGGTTAACTCCTCTCTATGCATATCTCTGCTGTTGTAAACCATCAAATAACAGTTTTCCTACCTTATAGAGATGGTGATGTTTAATTTATAAAAAATTGCAGTGTCTGTGCAATATAAAAATTCTGTGGCTGGTGCTTCCATAATCCTAGACATAAATCTGGCCAACTGGTGCAGCAATTTCCATTCTGTCTTTCCCCTGCTAAAGATTAATTCTTCCTTCTAGTACCAGCGGATTTATGAATACTACAACTTTATCAAATAGAAATGGAAAGGATTAGAAATTGCATAGCAGTTTTCAAAAATAACACTGTAGGATTTTGTTTGGAAAGAAAAACAGGATTCATAGAAAGGAAATATTCCTACACCACTGAATTGTATGTTGCACTTTGAATGAGTTTTCCTGCTCTGAACTTCAACGTGTATCTCAGCTGTCCTCTCATAGTAGTTTTCCATCTCTCCTCTCTCTCTCAAGGGAATGAATGTCAGACAAACATGCTCTTCAGGGAACAGCAGGGCTCACCATTTCACAGAGGCTTGTTTTAAAAAAAGGGTTTAATCTCTCCCAATGTCACTGGAAGGGCGACATAGGAACAGATACTCTCTGACATGCCCATAAGGCACTGTAACTGCAGCATGCTCTATGTCCCTTGAGAACCTCTCCTCAGAAACATGAGATTCACTGCACTAAAATTTGTCACTCTTGTTTGCTCCCTACTGGATTCAGAGGAACAGGATGCAGTAAGGAAACTCTTTAATAGCCAAGGGAATTGTAACAGCATCATATGGATGTTGAAACAGAAGTTCACTGACAGTATTGCTGCAAGAATTGCTACCATACAGTACAAGCTCCTCTGTGCTATTACTCTGCACCTCAGTGTGCTTTATTGCAAAGTCATATGAAAAACCTTCAGATGCAGTTTTACATCCACTTTATATATACATGAATGACCACAGATGGTAAATCTGACCCAGAGTTGGACAAATGTTTACAGTACTATTAAGAAGACATCTACACCAAATAAACTCAGTTGACAATACACTATTCAAGTGGTTTAGTGTAGTATTTACTTTGCTACAACCCATTGACTATGATTACTTCTTAAACCTGAAGATTAAATTTGTTGCCTGCTCACTTATATTTTAATTTATCAGATAATTATTTTAGTTTTCTGTCTTTCTTATAAAGATCAGAATTACCAGGTTGTTTATATTTGCATTTCTGCAGGGAATCATCTTGCAGCTTCTTTGATGATATCAGCACAACTCTGGAAATGTCAAAGGAGCATTAAATATGTAGCAGCAGGACTGATCAAAGGGAGCACAAGGACTCAGAACTGTTTGTAGATATGGCTAATGGGAATAATGTCCACAGTTTCTTTTCTATTATTTTATGACAAGAAACGGTTGGGTAAAATTTCAAACCTGAGCAAATTTGCTTTCATTCTTCTCCCCTTTCCAAAGTTTATACCTGAACTATGGGTTGCACAAAACTTTGGGGCATGCATAAGTGCCTTTCAGGTCATGACACAGACAGAAAAGAACTTTGTATGCTTTACAAACTATGAATCTTTTTCATTCTGTCCTTACTTCCCTCATTGTTAACAGTGACATAGGAACATTTTTGTCTCTTTTTTTCATCTTTATCCACCTTTTTTTCATAAAGCCACTGTTAATACCATTAAGCATGTCAGATGAATCCAGTCAGCTGTGGGCAGGGTCTCCCATGACTGCTCATCCTGTGGCCACACTGAACACAGTCAAGGACATGTAGATGACTCCTCAAAAGTCAGCAAGAGTTGCTGTAAGCTGTGAAACCTGCAGCATCAAGTGATGTTGACAGCCTGACAAACCAAATGAGCAGAATGGACCCTAAAGCACAGAACAGGCTCTGAACAGCAACGGATGGTTTAATTTCGTTCACCTCTGGTTTTACTTACACAAGCTGAAAGGAGGGAATTACGGTGTGATTGCATAAACTCAAAGATGGTAGTCCAGAGACTAGATCACAAAGACTAGACTTTGCACAGCTTGACCATGTACCTGCTTGCAAGATATGCAATGCACATTCTTAAATGGTCAAATCTGCAACGCAAAGTTTATTCTTCTTTTTATTCACTCTGAGAGCCTCAGACATTTTAGTTACAAAAGTTTTATGCATGACCCTTATTGTGGAAATTTTATTTTTACCCAGGACTTCCTTTCAGCTCCTCTCTTTTCATCTAAGGGACTGACTGAAGATAGGGAGTAGTCCCTCCACCCATCACATGTTTCCTTATTCCCTGCTTCAAGTCCTGAGTTGGGTTTAACAGTAATTTTCAGGTGTACAGTAAGAAGTGAGAAGTGAAACAGTTAAAATTATACAGTTGCTACTTCAGTCCAGTACTTAGTAGCTCTGGTAACCATTAATTAAATATATAAATTCAGTTCAATTAAATAGAAGAGATTAATATGGTTTCTCTTGGAAATGAGCTGGTTTAAAGCACTTCGAAAATAAAGTTGCTAGACAAGCTGATTAAGCTTTTAGTGCAGATTATCAAACTTTGGCTTTCCTAGTACTTGCTACTCAGTTTTATACCATTTCAAAATGTGCTTTATTTTAGTTTTGTTTATAAACTGATTACAGCTTTGTTTATAGGAAACACAAAGACTCAATGACCAGCTTAGCTTTAGCTATGTTTTGATAGAGATGCAACTTCCTTTTGTCCTACTGCATTTCCACTATCAGTCTACTCTACAGACCAAGGAACAATAGGAAATAATAATCTTTGGTCAAAGAAATTAAAGAGGAGTATATTTGTGGAGTGAGAAAATAGTTTGTAATCCAGTTAGGATGAAAGTAATCTTACTAATTTTGGCAAAACATATCTCTTGTATCTTACATCTGCACTGCTTTAAAATGAAAGTCAATGTTTTTTCATTAAAAGGCATTTTTCACCTCAGACAAGTGCTGGATGTCATACAGAGCCCATGCAAACATAGAAGTTTGTTAGCAGAAACTAATGAGTTAAAAATTAAAAAAATATGTCAGTCACTAAGTCACAAAAATGACCCTATGCTCTGCTCTCTGTGGAATATTAACCATGAAGTACATGTAGTTAAAGATGACTGAGCAGCAAGGTGGCTAATGTTTATGAGCCCATCCATCGGTTCTGTGACTCTCATCTAAAATAGTTTTGTCTTCCTAGTAGAGATTTGTAAAAATCTCTAATGCCTGTCATACCACTTTTTAAATTATTTCCACTTTTAAGTCAAAATTATTTGGTTTTTTACTGAGTAATCACTTGAAATTGTTACAAACTGAATACCAGTCTTTGGAGTTTCAAACAGAATAGTAGTTCCATTTTATAAAATGCATGCTTCACAATCCATGAATGTTAAAAAACCGCCTCTGATCTCATCCATTCTATGCCAACCTCCTCTAGCCTCTCTTATAATTTTCTCTTGGTAGCACTGAAGCTACAACTGAAATAAAATCTTTTAATATTTTGCTGAATGACCTGATGGTAGAAGACTAGTGAAACCTGTACTGGAAATCTTAAAACCTAAACCACTCTTCTATTGTACTAAAGGAAAAGAAACTAGTGTGTGTATTTCTGTGTGGTTCAGAGGACTTATCCATCTGTAAAGGAACAATCCAGAGCTAAATTGCCCCAATAGTTTTTCAGACACTCTTTATAGTCTCTAAAGTAATTGGAATTTATCTGATTCAAGGAAATTATGTTTCCTGATAACCTTATTTCAGTTATTTGGTGGCCCTGCTTACTTGAATCAGAACTGTTTAATGTTACACTTTCTGAAACAGGAGTCAGGGCAAGGTCTGGCAGCTAATTTAAACTCAAGCTTCTGAGTAACCTTGGCTGCAATTTTTAAGCAGGTAAAGGAAATGGCACATAGCAATCTATCGTATTTTTTTCTCTGGGCTGTGTTCTGCCTGTCATCACTATAAGCTGTACTAAAAAAGAGGAACAGCTGATTGTGGCTCTTCATTAGAGGTATTGTAAAAAGAACAAGTATAAACATGAATTTAAATACAAGCTATTCATTCCATTGAACCCATATCCCTGTATAGTCTTACTTCAGACTTTACCACCTTGTTCACAAAACTGCTTGAAAAAAAATTAAGTGTAATACATGATCATTGATTTGCACAAGGATCTGTGGGAACTGCTTGTGTGACTTCTTGAAAGTTGCTTAATTTGGGAGTCATCCGGTCAGGAAACAAAAGTAATGAAATTATATTTTAACACATGCAAATAGCATTTTTGAACAGTGATTTTTCTAAACAATAGCCTTTGTGACCTGTGAATCCATGCAGCTTGTTAAGTTCATACAGAAGACCCAGTGAATAATGAAGAATGAGTAGATTTATAGCTGTTCTAAATCAGTGCAGACCCACTAGCTTCCACAGGACTACCAGTTAGCCCCATTACAGGAGCCAGCTTCAAATTTGATAAAAGGAAAGGAAAAATATTTACCTGAGTGTAATTTCTGTAATTATTAGCAGGAAATAGCCTCAGGTTTCTAAGCATAACAAACTGAGCCAAAGGAGAACTCCACTGAATGCCATAAATAAAGACATTTCTATCTAAAATATGGACCAGAAGACTTCCGTGGACTAGCTGTGTTTTCCTGTAAAAATATTCAGCAGATAGCACCTCTCCTCATCATATGAGCTCCATGAATGCTCATGAAGTTGTCATGGCTTTCTCTACCAGAGCCTTGGACAGCAGCAAATGTGTTTGATTGACCCCATTAACCCATTGCCTGTAAGCCCTTCAGGTCTGTGGTCGTCTGCCAGGGTCTGTGGAAATTACTTGAGAAAATAAATTCAACTGAAAAAAAAAATAGGTTTGCGCAGTGTTTGAAAAAAAAGCAAATTTTCAGAGTATTCCCCCAAAAAAAGCCACAATATAGCTTTATTCATTTTATGGCAAATGTGAACGTTCTCATCTGATCCTGAAAACTATGGCTTCATGTTCTTGTCCAATGTTGGAAAGAAAGCCCTGTAGAAATACCAGCTCCACAGGCCCACTCTGAGGACTCACGGCTGAACACATGGATTATGGTCATCAAACAAATCCCTAAATGCATTTGGAACCATTATTTTGCTGATCATTATGTTTATTCCAGTGCTTTGCCCTAGCTTATGTGCGAAACCTTTCATTAGTATCATCTTCTGGAACTGGCCTAGATTTCACACCCGAACAGCTGCACCTTAGGAGGTCCTCATGCAGTCCTTGTTGAGTTTAAGTCCAAGCACCCACAGTCTGATGAGTCCTATGGGCATACTGACAAGGCTTCCACAGCAGGTGTTGGGACAGGAACCCATAACATCTGTGCTTTCTCTCTACAGGAAGCCTCATGCGCCTACGTGCTGATCGTGACAGCTGTATACTGGGTCTCTGAAGCGGTACCTCTTGGTGCAGGAGCCTTAGTTCCTGCTTTCCTATACCCACTTTTTGGAGTCATGAAGTCCAGTGAGGTCAGACCAGTGTGTACTTTGTTATGATTTAATATACTTACTCTAAGGTAATTACTCGAATAAAACTAATCTTAGTGGACTAGCAAAGACTAAGAGGTATGGGAGGAAGAAGTGTACACCTTATAATGTGTAACTTGGGCTGACCAGCTCTTTCTTCTACTGAAGATAGATATAGGAAAGGCTATATTAGCCAAGAGGGATGTCCATCCTGTCAGCTACTGCGTCACCAATTCCCAAAACCTACTGCATCAAAGGATCCCTCTTTTCCCTTCCTCCAGGACCATGTCAATAGCAGCTATGGGATAAACTGTAGAGTTTCCTTCCTTCCAATTATATTTATTATAGATGTTGTGTAAGGCAAGAGGCTACATATGCTAAAAACAGTTACTATTTATTGTATAGGACTAGATAATTTCGTTATGCTGTCTAGTCTTTTTCCCAAACTGTAACCTTACTGCTGCCTTGTGGCCATGAGTTCTAAGGCAAAGCAGAAGCCAAAAAAGTCTCTATGATTAGTTCTGAATTACTTACTTGAGGGTTTTTTTAATGTTACTTTCTTTTATAACATCCAAGAATTTATTTTATTTCATCTACAGCTTTCCCCCCCGTGCTTTTTTCTCTCTTTTTGGGGGGTAAGGGGGCATCGCATTTGATTTACAAGGATTAGAAATAGAGATAAGAACACAGAAGAATATATAGCAACCATACAATTAATGAATTTCTAACACAATCTAGCACTGGTCATACCCATCTATGGATAGACTCAAGTATAAACCAATAGTTTTATGACTTGTCATATTTCTCCCAGTGGTGTGAAAACTGTGTAATATAATCAGATTCATTTCCACACCAACACAGTAAATTATTTTCAGGATTTCTTTTTCCTCACATAAAGGTAAAGCAGTTACACATTTTCATTACAAAATACTGCAGCATATTGAAAAAGGAAAATTTAAGGGCAGCCTGAAAGAAATTCAGTGTATTATCAATTTAGATGACAGTGAGACTTGAAAGTGAGACTGCCATGAAGAATGTATTATTTGCTTTAAGTACAGAAATAAACCCCTGTATTTTAAAATAAACAACTCTGACGCTGCTTCAGTATTTCCAGTTTGCTGTTCTACAGTGCAAAAAAAGCCCAGGGCTCTTGCCTAGCAGTTTAAGCTACAAATAACTCACAGGGGCTTAAGAACATGAGCCAGTGTGTCGTATATGTGGGCGTGTGTAGTAATAAGGATATTAGTATTCACTTATTTCTCAAAAAAGTCTGGGAAAGGAATAAAGGAAAACAACAGATTCTTTGTGCTGTTGGCTTGATGGATTCCTTTCATTCAGTTCAAGACCTTTTTTTAACAAGGTAGCAGGAAAATAAAGAAAGCTAATGAGAAAGAAATCAGTGAAGAGAGCCAAAAAAAGTGATGTTTAAAAGCTGTGGCACACAGCTATGAGACCAAGTCTATTTAGGTCACCATGGGGATTTTTTAAATAAATATAATTAAATACTTAACTTGCTGCAGCTTTCACAAAACAACATTAGTGTCATTCTTGCACTTCTATGGAGAAACGTCGGTATAACTGAGGACAATGGAAAAAATACTGCTTCTAATGATTTTAATTGTTTTAAAATGCTGGCACCTACATTTGGTTAGAGGAACAGTTTTAAACTGAAGAAACAATGTTTTTGGAAAAATATTCCTGCAACAACTTTGGAAAGATTCATCAGAATGAAATGAAAAATTTAGCTAGACTCCAAGCATCTTTTTGAAACTACTATTTTCTCCCATTTTGTTTGCTTTCACACAAGAGAGTCTCTAAGTGTGCATATATGTGAATGTTTTGGTTTGCTTCATCTGTTATTTTTGCAGCCACATCACAGAACATCATCTTGTATCTTAGCAAGCCCCACATTCAAGAATGCTGCTTTGGAGGACCACGTGTGGTGTCTGAATTTTTTCTTGAGCCAGCTGATGATTTACACTCACCCCCATTAAATTAAAAGTATTTTTTTTCTTTTTTTTTCTTTTTTTTTAAACTTTGTTCTATTTTCTTTATCCAATGGAGATGGATGTCCATTTTGAAAAGTTCTGGCATGGTGTTTGTGGATCATCACAGCAATACCCCAGCCTTCCTTTATTGCATTCAGAGAGCATGTCACAAAGGATTTTTTTCTAAAACTGTAGGCTCCAGCTATGTCACATTTTGCCCAACAGTTGAACAAGATAAGAATTATAAACAAGATAGAGAATAGCATCTCCAGAATGATGAAGCACATGAATAAGCTGCCTTCAGTGCAGAGGTTTTTCTGTAGCTGTTTCAGCCTGGGCCAAGCTCAGTATGATTGATTAACTGCAGGCAGTGAAGTAAAATTTCTCTTGATCTGTTCAAAGCTGAGAAACGTACTAACAAGTGGGTATAGAGCCTTGTTATTTGTAAAAACAGCATGGAAGAGATTAAAGACAACATTTTGACTTATGAATTATTCATTTTCTCCAGCTCCATGTCATTCTCTAGGGGGAGAAATTCCATAATACTATATTTCCTCTCATTCAGCATGCTCTCTGTGTAGAGGGGTTACTGCTGTTTTAACTGACTGTTTCCCTCTTGCCCTTAATGCAGGTGGCTGCTGAATATTTCAAGAACACAACTTTGCTCCTCATGGGTGTGATTTGTGTGGCAGCTTCTGTAGAAAAGTGGAATCTTCACAAGCGAATTGCCCTGCGCATGGTCATGATGGCAGGAGCAAAGCCAGGCATGTGAGTGAACCTTTGACTTTGGGGTAGCCTGAGGCTGACAGCAGCAGCCTGAAAAAGCAAATAACAACTCCAACTTTCCCATCCACGGGCAAAAGCTAGCTTGGTTTGGGACTCTTTTTCCCCCTCATATTTCCTTTCAGAGTTTGAAAGCTTACAAGTTTTCTCATCCCCTTTCTGCCACCTCCTGTTCCTTGGCTTGTTGTTCCTTTGCTTTCAATTTTTTTACCGATGCTGATTTCACTCTCTCTTTTCCTTCTTTGTGTGCTGTTTAGCCAACACAAAAGGATGCTTAAATCTTGGATATGCTGAAAATCACTGTTTCTTATGTCAAATGCTGATTTCTACACGGGGCAGCAAACGGCTTCCAATGACACATTGCCTTATGACAGTTCTCAGCACAAGGCTGCATTTTACCTTGTGCACAGCATGATATTTTGGCACCTGCAAAAAGAAAAAGACTGTGTAGTTATCAGTTGACTAATGAAAATGTTAGGCAAGGAGGTCTTTAATATTTGTTAAAGTACCTCAAGAATATTTCCCTGTGTTATACTCCAGGTTGCTTCTTTGCTTTATGTGTTGCACAACGGTGCTTTCCATGTGGCTTTCCAACACATCCACCACAGCCATGGTGATGCCAATCGTGGAGGCAGTGCTCCAGGAGCTAGTGAATGCTGAGGAGGAGCATGAGGTCATCAGTACTGCAGGCAGCACCACTGTTGAAGAAAAGGAGCCAATAGGTATTTGTCAATACTGGTCATTCTTTTCTCATTAGTTATCAGTGACCAGACTCATTGCTACGATACACATTATTCACATTCTATTGAGGTCAGAGCTATCTGACTTGTACTGCCAAAAAGGCTGCTCCATACTCTTTCTTTTTGTACTCTGATATTTCTTTCGAAAGCTCCAAGATGTGATGGGACAATTGGAGTTGGGAAACTCTTTACTTTGGATTAGGGTATGAACTGGAGATTGTGTGTTGGATTCTTAGGTCATAGGATTTTACAGGGTTGAAAAGAAACCTCTGAGAAGAAAGTCAAAAAAATGTAGAAGAGGCCTAAAAATGCGGTCTGTGACAATTCCACTCTTGTCCGTTCTGCCCTTCCAGGCTGCCCAAGTCAGAGCAGGTGTCACACACACACACACACAAAAAAAAATTAGAACAATTGATAAGAGCTTTAAGATTTGTTTTGTTCATTCTTTCCCAGAAAGAAAGGATTTTGGAAGAAAAGAGTCTCCCTTTTCTTTCAACTCACAAATTCCAGGCAGAAAATGATGTCATCTAATCTTGCCTATTATACGTAGGTATTATTTTAATTGCCAGAAGCACGTGATCAGGACACTCTGTTACAATAAAATGCTGCATAAGGGTCACACAGTACCTGAGATGGTTTGGACAAGCTTTTTTTTGCAGTAATTTCTCCAGGTTCAGTGGTGAGTCCCAGGGGATCAGCTCAGTTCATATCCCAAGGGCGGCTTTCTCTTCCTTCGTTGCAGGTCTCAGCGAAAAGAATGGCCAGCCTTCACTGGAGCTCATCTTCATCAATGAGGAGTAAGAATGAACTCTGTACATCACGACTGGAGATTTGAGCCCTACACAGGTTGCAATGAGATGAACCCAGGAATAGAGCCAGGAAGGGCAAGCAGAAGCTTACAAATGAGTGTTTCAGATGTGACTGACAAAGGCTTATATAAGAAATGGGATTAATGTAATGGTCTGGATCTCACTAAAGCTTCCTAATATTCATATAGTTTTTAACACTATGGCCATTTTAGAGAGAAAGAAAATATTTCTCAGGGTTTGAAAGATCTTTTGAAGTCTGTGCTTGTGCTGTGTAAGAGAGTGCTGCCCACAGATTTTGCTTTCTGTTCCCCTGAAGGAACAATAATGGAGAGGATCCAAGCACAACATGGAGTATCCACAGGACATATCCAGAGGGAAGACATGTACAGAGGATTCCTGAGGAAAGTCTAAATTTCCTGGATTCAAGCGACAGTTGAGAGCAGAGGGGCAGAGGGAGGGAGAGCCAACCAAAGACACCCCCTCCTCCCCCCAAAAAAACCCTAAAATACTTCTTTTAGTGTAGACAAAGTTCTTCAGAAGCCTGAAACACTAACAGTTTCAACCAGATCTCTATTTGGGGTAAAATCTAGTAATGTGAAAAGAGAAAAAAAAGGAAAGGACTAATTTTTCTGCAGTTCAGGGTACACAAAAGAATATACAATGTTATTGTCCTAAATCTATGTTATGGGATAAATCTTGAGCATCTTCTTACAAGGTGTGAGAATAAATTGCACAGTGCCTTCCTGAGCTCCTTCTATATTGTTCACAAGTGTTCTAAATAAAAAAGAAACAAGTTCTTGTAACATCTGTAAAAATTTTACAGATTTAAAATAAAAACTATAAAATCAAACAGAACCTGTTGACAACTTAAAGTTAATTTACAAGATCTAAATAGTTTTCTCATTAGTTTAGAGACTAATGGGTTCTCCAATATTCCCTCTGTTACCTCTTTTTATCCCAGCCATATTTTCTGTGCAGTATAGAATAAATTTTTCGATTTGGCATTGTGCATTAATCCCTTCAAGCCCCATCAAAGAGTATGTTTGGGATATTTCATAAAAGAACTATTAGTAAAATAACATTACTTGAAAAAGAGCTTGAAAATTGGTAGGAAAAGAAACGCAGCACATCTAAAATTAAATCTGTTTTCAGTGTCAAAGTAAAAGTTTAGTGGATTTTTTGTATGGCCCACATGCCACACAGGACAGATTTTAGTGAAGGCTTTAATGTAGTACAGGTGGGTGCTCAGAAAGAGCAGTTTGGAGAAGTTGATCAGAGAACTTGAGTAGAACAAGACAGTAGTAGTACTGGATTGCCTGGTGATTCACTGCACTGTGAATTGAGTGCATTCCTAGGATGGGGTATATACTACCTAGAATACATATTTTTTCTGGCATGGAGATGGAACCCCATTGCTACATAGCTAGAGACAGGGCTGTGGAACGTAACGATGACTCATGTATCTGGCCAAGACACCACATAAGACACTGATAAATAGTATTCTTCACCACTTCAGTAGGCACTAGTTATCCTGCAGATCTTGCCTCTCCTACCCATGATGTGTGCCTATTGAGGTAGCTGGGTGAACAGGCATTTTTAAAGTATATTTTCCTTTCTTTGTTTTTAGTGCTACTACTACTGACTTCAGCTCCTTGATGCACTCAAAGGTATTGTCATAGGTACTATCTCCTGAGCTACACTGTCTTCTAATGCAGGAACCATCAACAGAGTCCACACAGCTCTGCAACAAAATACTGTTTCCTTTATTTCAAACAAGTAGTGATTGTTGGCAGAAAGTAAATATCGCAGCACATCCTGTTTTGTATTTAATCTATCAGACTGCTTGCACAAATCAAATTGGGGAACATTAGCTCTGTAGTGTTTGTTGTACGTATTGCTGGAGATCCTGAGATCCAGTCAGTAAACTAATGATTCCATATGGTTTCTAGAAAATTCAGATATGACCTTTTATAGTCCAAGTATTGCCAGCTTCTGCAGTTTAGTTGCTAGAACAACCTACACATACCACAAAGCCATAGCCTCTAGCAAGGGACCCGTTAGATTCTCATACCTGGCAGACGGAGAAGACCTAAACTTACTATAATCTGACTTTTAAGATTACTTTGAAGTAAAATCAGGTTGGTGGCTGTTGGTTATTATTTTTTCCAGTATAAAGTTTACAGCTGAAATTTTAGTGGGGTTTGGGGTTTCCCCTGCCCCCCAAAATCCCACTACCCATGACCTTTACAAAGTATCATAAATTCTAATCTAAGTGCCCCAAGGAACATAAGAAAGGCTAATCCAAAGGCATTTACCTCTCTACAGAGTATGAATGGTGTGCACATGATAGCCAACTCAATTGGAACGATGAATTCTAAGAGCAATGGGCAGCACCTACCTCAGGTAAGGAGATGTTAGACCCAGGGGGTGAGGGAAAAGACAGACATGAACATCACCTGCACTGGTATTTCTGCCTTGCCTGAAGGTATCCAAGAAGTGATTGCTGTTTGAACTACAATTATATAGTATCTTTATGGCATAAAATAATAATCTGGGAAAGGTTAGGCTAAAATCGACACAATTTTTTTTCACAGTTCAAAAGAATCTGAGTGCATGTTTTCAAAAGAGGCCAGTGGGCTGCTCCTGGTACTTGATTTCCTTTATATACCCATTTCCCATACACATTCAGTGGTTATTTTATAACTAATATACTCACTTCATTGTTAACCTACAGGGATTTTAGCTAGGGTACCCTCACAATGATGATGAACATATAGCATGACTGAATTTAGTAAATAAACCCAAATCCAAATTAATAAATTTAACTAATCTATCTGAACCACTTGCTGCATTTTCCTGATCCTAAATTATAGTCTTGGGTTGCATGTGAAGTGCCTTGAAGTACTGTACTCTTTTTCCAGTACGGGAACTTGATTTACCAACATAGAGACTTTCCTATCACTGCTAAGAAAGTTTCTTTTGGAACAGTATTTTCCTGTTGCTTTTTCTCTCACTTGCCTGTTGCCCAGCTTTTCCTTTTTTTTTTTTTTTTTTTTTTTTTTTTGTGTGCTACTTCTGAGACCCCTAGCACTCCATTCCTTATTAGAGGGTCTGAGCCACTGTAAGCATAAAAAGTCCACCAAGCATTTACCAAGCATTTGTCTGGTAGCTGCTCATAAACCTCAAGGATTATGGATTCCTACTGATGCAGTGCTGGCATCCTGCCCGTGCAGCCCACTAAGGCTTTTGGTATCCTGCTGAGATTCCAGTGAGAACCGGAGCTGGCTCAAACCATAGCCAGAAGTCTGATTACTGTTTGTCCTACATTTCTGCCACAGACAAGGCAATTTCAGGCCCCTGGACAGGTTTCTAGTTCTGATCCCAGTTAATCCCTGTGAAGAAAAATCTGCCCCCTCTTATGCAAACCTGTTGTTTCTGAGGGACCAGTATCACCATAGCATTAGGGCAAGTTGGGCTTCTGTTCTGATCACCTGCTTTCTTTGGTGGATGTATTCCCTTACAGGCTCAGATACTGGTCCTGCCTCCTAAGCCCTCAGAACTGGGCCTGAGCACTAAGTACCGGTATCAGACCAGACATGACCACATGGTCTGTAAATGCCTCTCACTAAGTATCTCCTACGCGGCAACCATTGGAGGACTGACAACCATCATAGGGACCTCCACTAGCCTCATATTCTTAGAGCACTTCAACAAGTAAGTGATACTACTGGAGTTGTGTGAGAATGGTGGCTGGGTCATTACAATCTCTGTGGTGCTCCCCATGGGTTATTTACTACCTCAAGGAACCCTTGTAAGACAGTGTCTCTGAAGGCAATTTTGTTTCCTACTCTACTCTTATGTTGTTACTAATGGTTAATGGTTGAAAGGGGGAGCATAAGTTAATACATATCAATATCTTTCTCCCATGCAAAATAAAAATTCCTCAGCATGTGGTAACATTTGAGTTTCTTCACCAACTTCTTTTGATTTTACACACTGATTATCATGAAGACAGCAGGCACTCTGGGAAAGCAAACACTAAAGTCATGAAGATACAGCAAAGAAGACAAATACTCATAAAAGAAGAAATGTCATAAGATCAGCTTCAAGTTGTTCTATGGATTCTTAGAAAGCAAGTCCTTATGGTGAACCAAGAGGCATCACTAGCGGTACTTGGGCTGCTCTACATGTAGTGCAAAAAATAAATAGACTTAGAAATATGGCCTTACATCTTTGCTTCAGAGGAGATGGGAAACAGCTCTGTGGTCAGCTAAGCATTTCCTTTATCATATATGCCCAGGGCTTTCAAAAACATGAATGTTACCTTTGTCAGAAGCCTGGTGGTAATCCTCATGCACAGCTATGTGTCCAAGCTCAGACCTGATTCTGATCATCTACTGCCGCCACGGTATCCTTCATTTCTTTCTTTGAAATGGTGGTAGCAAAGAAAACTGATTTTGGAAGCCATCCTTAATCCAAGGATTTGGATTTTACAGAATTTCCAAAGATCTTGCTGTTATGATAGTTGTATCAAAAGCACATATCAGACATCTTTGTCAGAGCCCAGCAGACTACAGTCATTATTCACGTGGTCGACAGTAAGACATACAAAGAGACTCTGGGTGAAATAATTCTTAAGTCTGCTAACGCTAAAAAGAGCTTTAAAGAAACCACAGGTAGGGCCAGAATTTCACTCCTGGTAACTCTAAAGGTTTTTGAAGCTGGCTAGGTAATCCAGACCATTTGGTCTTAAAGGTGTGAAGTCTTACATGGCTCATCTCTTGGTCAGGCATGGTCAATGATTGATATTCTTTGGCAATTGGTTTCACTATGTGCATGTAATGCAGCTGTTGCAAATACTTCCTGATGCAATTTTTCTATCATGTCATGACAAATATATACACACATATATGTGTGTGTGTGTGTGTGTGTGCATCTGTGCATATTGGAGTTACTGTTCTAACTTCTGGTGCACCCTTTTTTACCTTTACAGCCACTACCCAAATGCTGAAGTGGTGAATTTTGGAACCTGGTTTTTATTCAGCTTCCCCATCTCCCTCATCATGTTGGTCCTGACTTGGTTCTGGATGCATTGGCTGTTCTTGGGTTGCAAGTGAGTGGAGGTTGTTCAAGATGCATGGGTTACAAAAGCAGGGCATCTGTGGCTACTCTAGAACATGTCTCATAAAGATGTTTCCAGTGGCAAGTAACAAAAACTAAGGCACAACTTCCTTCTTCTTTCCAGAACAGTTACAGAGGAAATCTGATTGTTTAGCTGTGCTGCATAGACAGGAGTGTACTGTATTGCTGCTTGAGAGTGAAGTACCTAGGTATTGCTGATGGAAATATTTACTATGCATTCAACTGATTTTTTTTGTACTCTCATGAGAATCCCAATGTGGACCAAAAATCTTACTAGAAGTCCTTTTGGAAAAGTACAGCTTAAAAGTTTAATAGAAAAATAACTGCAAGTGAACAAGTTACTTTTCAGATCTTCCCCAGCTCAATGAAATTAACATAAGGCCAGTTAAAATTAAAGGTAAATAGACTCCATACATATTTCTCTTTAAAGTGGGAAGGTCTCACAGCCTAAGAGATTAATATCTTTTGATACCAGTAAGTCTCTTAGCCCCAAAATAGGAACAACTCTCAGTCTCCCAGTTCATTTGTACCACGTACTCTCTTTGCAGAGGCACTCAGCAAAGTTAACGAAAATTGACTAAATGTGTGCATTTAGAGTAGATTAGTTAATCTGCATTAAATTGTGGTGCAGACACATATACTCAGAATTAAAGTGGTCTTAATTTGATTTAGTTTACTCTTAAAAGTAAGATGAACTGACATCACTAATTTATTTCACCTAAGACAATGAATAAATTGATAATGAATTCTGCTTGGTGCTGACCTTGATTAGATTTGAAGAAATAATGTAGAGTTCTCCAAGTCAGTCTCCTGAGCCTTCTGGTTCCAAATTAAAAGGTTGGGTTTTTCTAAAAAAAATCTTGAAACAGGCCCTAACATGACCTTCAATTACCTTATTTTCTTTTTTAAAAAAAATAAATATAATTGAAACTCTTCATTGCATCCAAGACCTCATGCTGATTAATGTTGTTCTAAATAATACCAGAGACTGAAGCATTATTGACTTTTTGAGAAGTACTGGTTGATTCCAAGCCTCCTTAATCTCTAACTCCTGTTTGCTGCAGTTCATTAAAGAATATATTATGTTAGGAGCTTGGCTACAATACTCTGTCTTTACATCCTCCTAAGCCTGTAAATACTTACATGTTGAAACAGCTGCCTAATGCCTGTGGATAAATGTTTACTGAATTCCCATAATGTTCTTGTTCTTTTCTAGGAAGCCCAGTGTCCTCAGTCTGTTCTTATCTGGCCCAGCTGGAACATGTCAGACTTGCTTTTTAGGCTCTAAACTTGGTCAAAGGGGAAGGATAACGGACCCACCAAATTAGTTTTGCCAGCAAAGCAGAGCTAAGTGTAGAATCATTACTGTAGAACTGGCCATTATAAACCACATAGCTCTTTTCCAGCAACTGCATTACTGCTGGTGGGTTTTGCTGGACTCCAACAGCGAAGTCTGCAAGGAAATTTAAATACTTATAGGTGCAGGGTGGTGCTAAGTGCACTAAAACCAAGTGTCACATAAGTATCCATTTATGACTGAAATGAAAAGCCTGTTTAAGACTTTCTGTTTACCAGACAGGGCCTGCCTGCACCCTGAGCTCTGCAAATTCCTTTGAGAATCTGGCCTTAACCAGATACACAGAGTGAGACTGTACTCCATGGTTTGGCATGGAGCTGTAGTAGGATACCAAATTAGATATTAAAATAGCAGGAACTATAAAAGCAGGCCATGGTGCTCCCATGGTACTTCATTCCCTGCTGCTGCAGCCTATTTTAGCTTAGAATATTAACTTATATTAGCTTATAAACCTCTGGCTTAGCTGCAGAGGTTTCTCAGCCCACCCCACCCACCTTTGTGTGACAGAGCGTACAGCTGAAGCTGAGAGGCAGAGATCTGTGGCTCAAAGCACAGCAAAGTAACGCTACTAGAAAGAAGAAAATTTAAAAGCGAGTTTGCTAGTATCTCAATTTTAATTAGGAATGCCCAGGTTTTGTTATATTATGAAGGCAATCTGAATAAAGTAAGGGCTTCACCTAGTTTTCATACAAATGTATAACAGGTTTAAATACGCTCAGCTATGAACTGTGCTTGTGTGTCAAGAGTACAGGCGTTTTTGACCCAGACAGAACAGTAGGCTTGTTGCCTTGGCCTCTGACAGAGGCAATTTGGTGCTACACAGATTGTGCCTGGTTTAGAAACAGCTACTATTAGTAGAAGCAGACAGGTTGTAAAAGCTATTGGGATCCTCAGCACAGCTTTCCCCCATTACTTATTGTAAATCCTGAATATTTAAAGTCAAACTTGGGCTCAAAAGCCAGACTGGGTCCCATATGTTTTGGATAGCCCTGATCCAACTGGGGAGCATGCCGTTCCTCCATTAAGAAAATCTGTTGACAGCTGGCCTCTGTCACAGTTTTTCCATGCGGTGACAGAAATTAGCCATAGCCTTTGGAGGTTTCTGACACCAGAAGAATGTGGCCACCAGCAGTTGTTTGAGGAAGCCTACAGAAAGGGAGCCCAGTCAAAGCTCGAGATGGCTCAGTGATTAGCCAGAGCACCCTGGAGACCTTCCTACTACGTCTAGGATTGATTCTCAGCACATCTGGCAACTAGACTGTGCAAAGGTCACATGCAGTAATTTCCATTGCCATCAGGCCTTGCCCCAGTCACATCTTCTCCCAACAGCCCCCAGGCAACTGGAATTTTCAGTTTGTCTCATGGCTATTATTTTTCATGACTTTTTTTTTTTTTTCCCCACTTTATGCCTGTGCCTAATTTTACTGTGCTACCTACTCAGTTTTAAAGAGACCTGTTCTGTGAGCAAGAAGAAGAAGACCAAACGGGAAGAAATGTCAGAGAGAAGAATTCAAGAAGAATATAAGAAACTGGGAAATGTTAGGTAAAACATACCTGCCTTCCTCAGGAATGTGCCTGTTTAGGCAGGACCACCCTCTCATCTTGCCCTCCATGTTGCCTTTGGTTCTTAAACTGTCAGCTCTTTCCCCTTCTTTCCGGGATAGGAGTAGAACTAAATGCAAAAATGAACTAAAATCAGACTTTTTTTTATTTGTGAAGCAAAAGGAAATAAATGGAAAGATTCAGGTTTATACCAGGGTGCAAAGGTCATCTGAGTCAGGGTTTGTCTCTGCCTTTGAACTAAATTATTAAAGGACCCCCTCCCCCATTCAAGCACACACTTGTTTTGGTGGATAGACGTTCACTGTTAGCAAAGGCTTTGCAGCAATCTCCCACGCCAGAAGCTGTCTGCCCTTCTCAGTTGCCCATAATCTTTATTCATGGTGGCAAAATACGTCCCTTGGAAGGATTATTTTGCAAGATTTTAATTTTTCAAAAGGGATGATACCTCATAAAACTTGTTCTTCCCAAAACGTGTTTGTGTTGTTCAACTGAAATATTGACAGATCAACAGGCTGAATACGATCAACTCTGAATCCAGACTATTGTTCAGACTGTGCCTAAATATGACAACATGCTTAATTTAAAGCAATCCTAAATGAAAACTCAGTATCCTCAAATCACCTTATATTTATTCCATGTGTTTAAAACATTTGTGCTAATTTACATTGTCATTTGCTCTTAGGCTTTCTACACTTTTAGAAAATGCAGTAGAAAGTGTTTACAGTAGAATAATAACATGAGCTTTACCTTGTTAATGCATTTAATCAGATAATAATGCAAATACAGACCAAGAATTTATAATAAGTTTCATTCAGGACTTGCACATAAATGATTGAACTGCAAATATGGAGGGATAATTTTAGCCAATTTTTTACTGGGCTTAGACGGTTCTCAGCCGGCAGCCAAATGTAAAATTCTTTAATTCAAACTAATCTTCCTTTCTATTTTCTGTATGGCTTTTATCCTTCTTTTGGAACAAATTTCTGCTTTTGTACTTCTGGAACTTGCTCTCGAGTTTTCAGACAGACCTTGGATTATATTCCTAGCTTTTTGTTTGTTTGATTGTTTGTTTTTGTTTTTTTTTTATTTTTTCTTTTATTTCTAGCTATCCTGAGATGGTGACTGGATTTTTCTTCATTCTGATGACCTTGCTTTGGTTTACTCGTGAGCCTGGCTTTGTACCAGGATGGTCATCTTTTTTTGAGAGGTAAGTAAAATTCCCTAAACAACTTGCACCAGAATATGGCCTTGCTTCTTCTGACTTTCTGCAATAATTTTTGGCTTTAATACACCATCAGCCACTTTTAACAAGGTGGTGAAAAATTAGGACTTTATTTAAAAAATAGGATTTTTTTCTTTTTAAACTACACGTGTTCACATGGTGGAAAATTGTATTCCCTTTCAATAAGCAGAGTGAATTAAGTAGAGAAAACAAAATAAATGTATTTAAAATGTAAAAAAAATAGGAGGGTCATATTTTGAAGTTACATCATTTTAGTGCATTCATAGAGAGGCTGTCACCAGAATAGACTGGAACTATAATTGAAAATAATTTTAAATATATATATATTTTGAAAAAATATTTTTTTACAAAAAGTGTATTTTTCTGAAGATAATTTTTATCAAGAAAATGTCCGTTTCCATTAAATATTACACAAAATTGTGACTGAAGCAAATATTTTTTATTTTAAATAACACCAAAAAAAAGTAACTATAACACACTGCATATTTAAGAACAAGTTATTTAAACTTATATTTTCTTAACATTTCTACTGCATAAAATTATTTTAACATACCAATTTTGACAAGAAAACAATTCCTAATACTGGGATTTCCTGAGGATCTCTAGAGTTTGGTACTCCTCAAAACAGTTTTTCAGAATTAATTTTAAACATTTAATGTACAATCAATCTACAGTTCACTTCTAAAGGATCACTTGGGTTTGATGTTTCCCCAGCATGTTTACTGTTTCTTGCTTCTAATAAACACACTATTTTTCTGTACCTCCAAGTTAATAGATTTGTAAACTGAAAGGCATTTCTTATTTTTAATGGAATGTTAAAAATTGTTGAGCAGTGATTGAAGTTAGCCACAGGACTCAGTTTAAAAAAATGGGGGGGGGGGGGGGGAGGGAGGAAATCCAATTTGTATCCTTGACATGCAGACATATTTTTCTAGTGGGCTGTCAGTGAGATTTCAGATGAGGAAATACAACTTCATCTGCAACAATTTCCTTGGAGCCATGTACCTTGTTTGGAAATGTTTCTTTTAGTGAGGTTTTATGATAATCCCACTGTTTCTTTCCTAGGAAAGGTTACCGGACTGATGCCACTGTCTCTGTATTTCTTGGGTTTCTCCTTTTCCTGATTCCAGCAAAAAAGCCATATTTTGGAAAAAGGGGGAAGGGTGAGTAGGATGCAGCAAGAAAGAGATCTGGCCCATTTTCCAGTGACTTTAATGACATTTTCCTGTTCTCTGTAAAATATTCAGGAAGAGATTTTTATTGTGGAAGGTCAGGGTTCACCTTCCCCTCTGATACCAGCCCTTCCCGCATCAAGTCCACTCTTCTGTTGCTTTTATTCATATAGTGACATCCAGCAGATGACAAACAGGTCTTGTATCTGAGACCAGCATCTCTTCTGTGCTAACAGAGTTATCAAAATTTAAGACTGAGTTTTAGGAAAGGTTCAGATGGAGTTCCATATTGAGAACTGTAATGCAGATGTTTACAAAAGCAGCTGAAGATAAGCTCTAGTAAATAATTTGGTCACTGCTTACACAGCAGAAATAATTTATAATGTCCTAAAGTAAACATAAAAGTGGTCAGTAAATATCAGACAAAGTTCCAATTTTGCACAATGCTTCTCGCACAATCTTCTTGATATTAATAATAATTGGTATTTCACACTCACATTTGGGTAGCACTCAGTGGTATTGGTAAGTTTGCTGTGCCAGGCTTTCAGCAGTCCTGTATGAAAATAGAATTGCCTGCATAGACTCTTACGTAGAGATTGCAAATTTGTATAGATATGCTTATTTTTTTATACTGACATATATTATGCAGCATTTAGGAAAAATTATACTCTCTAACTCCTACTTCAAGAAAATACTTAGGCATCCATAAAAAATATTGTCCTCAGATAAAACCTAGGGGCATAAATCCACTTTTTCAAGCCTCATGGTCTACTGGAAAGAGAAAATGCCCTTCTTTGAGAAAATAATCACATTTTAACTCCATCTTTGCAGTCTACATGTAATTTGCACATGTGTATACACAACAGAGCACACCATTCCTCAAAAAGCCATAGAATGAAACACAGACATTTATAATTATTCACATCAACAGAGCAGCCAAGGTAAAGTCAGGACATTTGGAATTAATATGCTGCATTTTCTGAGGCTGAGCTAAACAGAGAAATAGGTCACACACCTCTTCTTCACCGCTCTCACAGACAGTTCTCAAAATTACTATGGATATTACATTATTCCTACTAATGTGAAAAATGTGAAGATCTTTGCAAAAAGGCCAATGTGATACTGGTCACACATGTACTTTCTTTTGATATAGGAGATGGTGAAAAGTCAACAGACATGAACACATTGGATCCCATCATTACCTGGAAGGACTTCCAGAAGACCATGCCATGGGAGATCGTAGTGTTGGTTGGAGGAGGTTATGCATTAGCAGCTGGATGCAAGGTACTGATTTAGCTTTTTACCCTCCTTCAGACAAAAATTATAAATCTGGACTTTCATCCCTTTGTATGCTCCCGAATTTGGATTTACAATGTGGATACTTTCAAATGTATACATAACCTAGTCCCAACTCCCTGCACTCAATGGACAACTAACTAACAAAAGGATGTTTAGGGCTCAGGACAATTGTGTAAGCATCTGCCATTTCAGACACTTTAGAATACCTAGATATTCCTGCAAGGCTAGCAGGCATGGCACAGGATCTGAGGGAGACCTCACACTTTCTCAACTAGCAGAGGGGGAACATCCCAGCTGCCACTGGATGCTCCTCTTTAGGCAACTGAGTCAAGCTCCTAGCGCTGACTGGCCAAACCATATGCTAGGCTTTACTGACTGTATCTACACTTAGTATAATTCATGAATACACACCTCTCTCTGCTATAGACTTCTACATGTAGACAACTAAATTTTTTTTATTTTAATCTCAAAATGAATTCTACCCAGACTGTGCAATCCTTCATCACCAAATTGCTATACTGCAGTTCTCATGCTGAAGAAAGAGGAAAGGTCATCTTTGATGCCTTTTTAATGTTATTAACTGCCAGATGTATTTCTTTGTTACTAAGGACAACTATCTATTAGGCACCGCAGTGAAATGAAATCCAATTTACTGAACAAAAGGAAAAGCAGAAAGCATTGACCTAAACTTTGGGGTTTTGCTGGTGGGATTCTCTAATGTAAACTGCCCCAAAGAGAAGAATCTGTTTCACAAACACATTAAGTAATTCTTGCCCTTCCGTCCTTTCCCCAGACCTCTGGTCTCTCTATGTGGATTGGACGCCAAATGCTGTCCCTGAGCAGCCTTCCCTACTGGGCTGTAACTCTGCTGGCCTGCGTTTTGGTGTCCCTGGTAACGGAGTTTGTTAGTAATCCAGCAACCATAACTATCTTTCTGCCTATTTTATGCAGCATGGTGAGTAAAAACAACAACATTTTTAGCTTCTTGTTTGCTGACAGGCTCATGGGAATGTTTCAGGACATCAGGGTATTGCCACTCTGTTCACATGAAACCTGGTCTTAGTTCCCAAACTGCCATCCCGCAGTCTTGAGCTCAGGGAAAAATAATAAACTCGGGCAGCCAAAAGCCCATTTTAGCATCAAGAAATTTATCCAATATCTCTTCAGGGAAAATGAAAACATAGCTCCTGCACCGAGGGATTCATAGTCTTCGTACAAGAAAAGGTGACATTGCAATCAACAAGACAGGTGATGTCCACATAAAGCTTGAGATACTCTCATCAATGTTATTTTAAATGTATGGCTCCTTAGTTAGTAGTCATCCACTCACTACTTGTAAGAAAAGACTGTATGATTGAATTTTATATCAGATTTAAATATGTTCAAGGGGGTGATCTGGTAAGTGTACTATCATTCAATACAGAAAGCAGAGATGTTTGTAAGGGACAGAAAAAAATGAGAAGACTGGTGACAAAGGCAGAGGAAAGAAATACAAATTGAATTCTGTATGGGAAGAGCAGTTACAGAAAACTGTCTTTTTTATTTTATGTAATGTGAAGCTTTTCATACCAAGAATGCAGGTCATTAATTGTGTTTCTCTATTATAACAACTTTACGGGACTGTCCCAAAGTACATTATGTGAGCAGCTCTGAGGTAAAAGGAAGATATGGTCAGATGAAAATAAGTAATTACATTTGTATGGATTATGAGTTCACATCTGCTTCTGCTCCATGCATAAAAAGGCTCTCCTGATGAGAAATTTAGAGCAGTAATCTACCTTCAGTAGTCTGAACTTCCATCTTAAGGCAGTCTCTCTTTTTTGATGTAAAAGTATCCTGGACACACTTCCCTTTCCAAAATGAAGTTAGCCTTGTGAATACCCTTCCCTTGCTCTCTGACATAAAACAAGGCCATAGCAATGTAAACAAAATGTGAAATTTCACCACCACTGAATGCTGCAGTGCAAGAATAATTCTCCAGACCACTGTAAAGAATATTCCAGCATCTCTGCCTTCTCACCATGCAAGCTTGGACCACAAACTAGTTTTCTTAACCACCATTCAGGAGGACTTTACATAATGGTCTCGGTACCCTCAGCAACTGAAAGAATTTTGTTCTTCATGTCAAGCTGTTGTGACTTTTCTTGGATGAAGACTGAAATGGCAGTCAATGTTAAGCTCCAGAAGACACAAACAATGACATGGAGAACAAGTGGGAGAAACCGCAAAGGCAGTCTAATAGTAGCAATCTCCACCCTCCCTCAGTGTGAAATGCCTCAAAAGAAATCCCTGGAGCATGACCAGCTCCAAATTACAGCACTGCTCTACTCTAAAAAAATACCACAAAAGACTTCCACACTTAAGTTTAGAAATCAGGGAGAGGAGATTCACAGAATCTTTACATAGAGCAGAGAGGGTCCTTTCATCCTAATTGTAAGCAGCAGCTTTTATTTGTGAAGTGAAACACCCCTCTGCCTTTCTCCTTCCAGTCAGAAACCCTGCTTATCAACCCTTTATACACCCTGATTCCTGTCACCATGTGTATCTCGTTTGCGGTGATGCTGCCAGTGGGTAATCCTCCAAATGCCATTGTCTTCAGTTATGGGCACTGCCAGATTAAGGATATGGTGAGTTTTAAGATTGGGTATATCCTCCCATGCTTCATGTCACCTCAAAACCTTGTCCTCACATCCAGCAGCCAATAATAATAATGATGATATTAGTGCTAATATAAACTCATATTGATCTGCACTGCTGTTATAAAAATGAGCTGTCAGGTTAAGAACATCCACACATCTGCTGGAGGAAATGTACATTTCTATTCTTAGTTTTTTAGGAATGTAATTGTCTGAAGAGGTATCAAAGAACAGGAGTACACAATTCTTTGCACTGACCTCTTAAGACAAGCACAGGAGAGGATGAGAAATTAGATTTATCACATAGCTCCATAGTAAGTCATGCAGTTATTGCCCTGCTGTGTGTGGTATAACTCCCCATTCTGATTATCTGATTGAGAAGTTCAAGTGACAAACTGAGCAGTTTTCCAATGAGCTGTAAGAGCCTTTGACTATCACTCCTGAATGTTCCCACAATGTACACTCCAATACATAATACTCATTGTGTGTTTTTTTGCCCTAGAAATCAGTGTACATAATTTATCACACCATATGTAAGTCAGTATACATACATCCTATTGCCTTCTTTTTTCCCTGTTAACTGGTTTTAATCAAGTTGTCATTGGTTGTGCTCTGATTCATTTTGCTTTTGTAGGTGAAAGCTGGCCTGGGCGTAAATCTGATCGGCCTGGCTGTTGTCATGGTGGCAATCAACACCTGGGGAATTAGACTCTTCCAGCTGAATACTTTTCCAGAATGGGCAGCAGTCAGCAACATCACTAGCCAAACATAATCTCCCATGAAAGATAAGAAAAAAAATTTAAAAATGCAAGACCAAAGCAAGTTGGGATAAAATATTAAAACTACATTGCACATACGAAAGAAAGGAGAAAACTTGTGTATATGTAGAACCAAGATCCATAGCAAAACCATGAAGAAAATCCACAGGGAGGTCTTCTGCATAAGCTTTTCCATTCTGAAAATCAAGAAGAGTTAAAAGGAGAGATTAGTCTTGCTCTATTTTTTCCCTGGGATACCATAACTGAAATAACACTCTCCTCCAAATTCTCTGCCTATGTTTTTTTCATGCCCTAGAACAACTATGTAGGACTTGTAAAACAGGGGATATAGGACGCCAATGGCAGAAGACAAGTATATACACACTGGTGTACTCAGTAGCCAAGTATTCAGTCCTACCATTGACTCCTACAGTGAATAAAGGGTGAGTCTTATTCACAAACCCAGAGTTTTATAAACCTACTTCTTTTAAAGGCAAATTATTATTCTTGTGAGGTGACTCATCACTGTGTTGGAAAAAAACACTTTCCTGTCTAACCACATGGCCTGGACAGAAACACAACTACCAACTACAGCATTTCAAAGGGATAACAGAGACCAACAAACAGATAGGAAGAAGTCTTCTCAGAAGGAGAATTTTTTTTTTCCACAGCACTAGTATAAAGTTTCCAGTGTTGCAGTACTTGCAGTCTCTGCTTTGGAAGAAAGAGCTTCAGAAACAGATAGAAAGTTTTGTTCAATACCTTCTTTCCTTGTCATTGTACTGCAGCGGGGACACTGACCAGCAAAACCTTACCAGGCCAACAGGCCCATTGGTCTCTCTTTGGCTGCTGTTTAGTTAGTTATGCAGTTATGATTTCCCTGACAGAGAAAGTACAATCTCATCCAAGATGGCACTCAGTGCTGCTCCATGAGTAAGAAGGGAGAGGGCTGAAGTGGAGTGGTGCTGGTCTATCTCCTCATCGTGTGCATTCACTTGAACATCACACCCACCTGCTCTCTAGCAGCCCAGGGAACAGGAACTTCAAATGTTGGAAACTGTGACGTAGAGTGGATAACTACTAAACCAAAAGGCCAATGTCTTTATAGTCTGCAAAGTGAATGCCCTGCTTTTCTGACTGGATCCCTGTGATACTCAGTAAACCTTCTCTTGTATTATGTCCTGGTTTTAATAATTTCTTTAATGTCAATGCATTTAAGTTGTTTGTTAGGATGATCGAATCTCATGTAATCATGCTCTTTATATATACACTTTAATGATTTTTTATGCTTTACATTTATAATCTAGTCTCTAGATATTAGTGGGAATATCTATTCTACAAAAATAAAATGTCAATAAAATAAATTATTCACTACTGCATATTGTGGTGCTCTATGAGAATATAAATAGGATATATTTCACCTCACAACTCACCGAAAGTTCTTAGGGAAGCAGTGTTGAGCAAGAGGCGTTCGTTACTGCTTCTGCCAAAACAGAGGGATCCCAAAGACTTGTCTTGGAAATAAACAGATAGAGTAAAAACATAGGTTGGCAGAAGAGGAATGAAATGGTAGGGGGAAAAAATAAAACAAATCACAAAATCATGATTTAGCCCTTGTACAAAAAGCAGGAGGCAGCATCCCTTAGCAAAACCATTGCTATTCATAGTAGTTCCTGTAAACCTGGTTTTGAAAAAGCATTCCTGTGAATTAACATCTCAGTGCATTCCCATGCCCTCCTAATCCACAAAACAAGACCTCAGCCTCACTTTCTCAACGCTTCTCAACTACCCAGTCCCTGTGTTGCCCCTATCCTGAGCCTGCTGCTCTGCTGCACCCCAGCATATAAAACTCATGCCTGCCGCTGGGATCCAGATCCTCCACACCACTCCGGCTCCCCTCCTTGGGCGTTTTGTTCACAGTCCCCCAAACTCCTTTCAGCCATCTCCCCCTGCCAAGAAACTCTCTGGCTTGGTCTCTTCCCAAGGCTTCAGCTGCTCTGTGCCTTTTACTCTGCACTCATCTAATGCTTTTCACTTCACACTTCATACACCATCACCTTCAAATTGCCTAGCTGCTCAGGGACAAATCACTCCCCACCCTCCCCATACTTATTTCTTGCTCAGCTCAGCTCCCATCAGGCCTCTGCTATCCCACAGCTCTCCCAGGGGATATGAACACAGGATATTCTCATTTGCAAGAGACAAGCTGCTGGCACACTAATCAGCTTTAGGGAGATCTAGGATTACTCACAAATCAAACACAGTGGCCACCGACACTCCTTGGTAATAACACCAACAGCATTAGCTAAATGGAAATTGCTCAGTGCTGTCTTGTGCACCTCAAGCAGTATTCCTTCAGAAACATTTCCATGAGTCTCTGGCATAGTTTGTGTCTCATGAGATTGGTGCAGAGAAATTTGGAGTGGACCCGGGCAAGGAGTTTCCCCAGCAGCCTCTCCTCCTGTTTCAGTGCTCTCAGCACACTTCCATGTCCACAGCTGCTGGCACTTGTCACTGCCCTGTCCCACCAGGCATTTGCAGGAAGGCAGTGCACTGTACCAGCCTTTTTTCCATATTAGATAAGCCAGTGCATGCACCACAGCCAGATTCTACCCTTAGACATACATGTAGAATTCCCTTTATTTCACTGAAGACATAAGAACGTACCCAAGAAAGTATTTTGTGGCAGAATCTGAATATAGCAAAGGAAAATAGCAGCAGGTGAGTAACAAGCTTGGGGCTTGGAAGCTGCGCAGCTCATAGCATGACAGCAATGGGTGCTGACTGCTGCTCTGTTTTTTTTAAAAAAATAAAATAAATGGCAAGTGAACAAACAAGTGGGATATTTTCACTGGTAATTTATAGCATACTGTCACTCAGCTTCACATTTGTCTCTACCAATAACCAAAGCTGAAGTATTTTCACCAGAGAGAAGATAAGCCTGATTTCAAATTAAGTGATTTCCAGATGCTTTCAATATTCAGCACATACATCAAGTCCTAAAAATAAAAGTTCTGCTTTCAGCCCAGAATTTAAGATTCCTATCCAAAAAGTATAATCACATTAACTAGTAAGCAGTGTACTATTCTGTGTTACAGTTTCATATTACATTTTACTAGAATCCTATTAAGGCTACATATATATTCTTTTCACAGTGATATAAAACCTGAACAATTTAACTGAAGTAAACTGAGGTGATATATATTGAGCAATTTTTCATTCTTTAACTGATAGACTAATATTTTGTTTCTCAGGAAAAAGAAGCAGAGCACGATAGCTGTACTTTATACTTGTACATGGGTTGTTCAGTTCTCTCTGGTTTGCAGAAAATGTGAATAATAGAATTTAAAACAGGCCCTTGTTTTTTTGTTGTTGTTTTTTTTTTTTATACATTCATTAGTATCGTACTACTTGGGTTGCATCTTTAAACCTGAAGGTACAGTTGTCAGAGAAGGGCTCTAATTGGTGTGATGAAAGATTGCAGAACCCCTGTTTTCACACAGAAACCCAACAGTATGTTCCACTCCAGTGTCTGGGCTTACAAGATAGTAAAGTTACTAGAGTAGTTATGGTTTGAGTTGGCGATTTACAGAAATGGGGTATGTAGGTATTTTCCAGATGTATTAAAGACTAAAGCCAGAATTGACTTTGGCATGAATATCTATTCTGGGGGCAATTTATGCAATTTGTTCAACAAAGGGAAATAAATGCAAAGTCCTGTATTTGAGGAGGAATAATCCCACACACCAGTACAAGCTGGAGCCCACTAGTTGGAATGCAACTTGGTAGAAAAGCACCTGGGTGTCCTGGTAGATGAGTTGAACATGAGACAGCAATGTGCTCTTGAGGCAAAGCAATCCAACAGTACCCTGAGCTACATTAAGCACAACATCCTCCACAGGCTGAGGGAGGAGGTGATGCTTCCCCTCCTACCCCTGCTGAAATACATCTGGACTGCTATGTCCAGTTTTGGGCTCCCCAGTACAAGAGGCACATGGGCATACTAGAACAAGTCCTGTCCAAGGGCCACGAAGACCAAAGGGTGCATCACGCACCATGAGACAAGGGGTTGTAGTTCTGTGACATAAAATGGCACCACTGCACATTCATGTTAGTTCTGTGAGGTAAATCCACTGTCTTTATTTGAGCTCTGGTGCCCAGTAGGCTAATGATTAGCTTTGCTATCTGGCGTTTTGTGATTTTCAGTATTAATCCTTTACTGTATTCAATGGAAGATAGTCTACAGGAGCCTTAGGGCAGCATTTCCCATCACAAGATAGTAAGTCTCAAGCCACAGCAAATATTTGATTAGTAGCTCATATATTCCTTTACCTCCCTTCTGCGTTGAACCTTCAGCTCCTAGGACATGTCTCAAAAGAATCAATACATGAAAGTGAATACAACCGCTTTTAGTAAAGGAAGGAAGATGGCATATTTTAGGTGGAAATTCCAGCTATCCACACAGGCATTTTGAACATGCAGGAATTCACAGTACCCACTGTAAGCGGGAAACTTGCTCCTGGATATCTTGAAGGTGCATGCATCCTTTGTGACCTGCTATGACACCACTGCAACCAAAGCCCTCTGAGCCTTCAGACGTAACATCTGCACCAAGCAGATCTCTGTGTACTTTCTGCCCTCTGAAATACAAGGTTAACCTCTAGTATCCTCTAGGATAGCCTCAGGCTGAATCACTTAGGTAAAATGTGTCATACAGTAGTTGTAAAGTCCACAAGAACTCTGTTACAATGTTATACAGCTCTCCAGCTTACAATGTGGGGCAAAAAAGACAGCTTGAGCTAAAATGGGAAGTGTTACAAACTGTGAAACGTTTGTCCTATCTTTAATATTAATGAGCATATACTGTTTCTACAGCACTACAGCTGGCTGTAGCTGGTTCACTTCATAATCTGTCAGGGAAAAAAAATAAAATCCTAACATCTGCTTGGAATGCTCAGCTGAAAGTTTCAGCTCCAAATAACACTTTGAGTAACACAGGCCTGTTTGGCAACAAATAGAGATTGCAAATATTACTTCCTTTCTTGTCTCTGTATAAAGGGAAGAACATAAAGCATGTTTGAGGAAAGAAATAATCCAATTTTGAACATTACCATAATTTTATATGACAGGCAAAGAAATATGGATGGGTTAGAGCCAGCATTGAACTCTGCTCAAAAATAGGAAAGAAAGAAATGGGGATGGGGGGGGTGGGGGCAGAGCAGGAAGCCAAGTTCACCACATTCATGAAAGCATTAGAACAGCTGTACAGAGCTGTCTCACTCTATGGAAAAGTTTGTGGGTGTGTAAGACAGTTCCTTCAATCTGGTCTGAAGTCTAGGAAAGCCAATGGCAACGCCTTTCAAAGACCAGAGCGTACACTACTGCTTCAGTACAACAGCTGTACTTTGGGAACTCCCTTCACCAAGCGCACTCTTAGCATCTTTTACACATACTGCTACCACTGCGCTTCTGGTAGCTAATGTTAGGTAGCACAAATAATTTCTCCCTGTTCAAGTTTTTTGAGTGTTCACTACAGGGAGAGTTGGTAGCATAGCTAGTAAGATTGTGGTTTTTAAACTTGTCAAATATTCATCAGTAAAGACTGAAAGTTTTTATGTTTAGCTACACATTTCAGGGCAGATGGTAAAAGGAAGGATGGGAAATTACAGGTGAAGTATTTCTCATACAGGTATATATACATACATTCCTTAAAAAGGAGAATCTTTAGATGAGATATACTTTCCTCAGTTGCAGAACCGCATTGTAGAACAACTCTGCCACCACCAAACTTTAGTAAAGGAAGCAAAAGTTTGGTGTAAGATACTCTGAAAATCTGTCTTTGCCAATTCAGTGAAAACTCCTAAGCCTGGAATCCACCTCGATGTATCCAAATTAAAAGCTTTGGGGTGGAGGGTGAAAATTACAATGGGTACATGGGGATCCCTGTACTTGAGAGCTTTCATGTTATGTTTATCTCAGAGAGCACAGTCCACCGTGTCTACGGAGCAAAACAGTTACTGCCAAAAGCTTGTGGTATCTTCCCTCCAAATACCTCTAGGCCAGTCTCATGGACTAAACATCCATTAGAGATCAAAGCACATCTTCTGATTTAGTCTCTTCTGAAAGGAATCCAGTCCATGTGCTCTACAGTTTTCCTATAATGACAATGAAAACATGGTAAAAGGGCAATTCACTTTGAAGGCACCATCCTTACCCTAACTAAAACACTACCGGAGAAGCACTCTAGGTGTGCTTTAATCAAGAGCCTGAAAGAGTAGAGAAGGTCATTCTCTGTGCTTGTTCCTCCTGCTTGTTCATAGCAGTCCATCACCAGGCATTGTTAATAAAAGCAAGGAGAGTATCTTTCTGGTGCTTTTCTCTGTCCTTCACGGCCTGTCTGTCAGGACAGACTGTCAAGAGGACTCAGTGATTTAAGCCACCTTACAGAGTTGATAGATCTCATCTATTTTACAGAAAAAAAATATTAAATTTTATTTGATAGACTGTTGAATTAATAAAACTTACATCTATTCAAATTATGGCAATATTTTCTTCAGAATTTACAAAAGAATTTCTGCACAACTATGGTTTCCAAATGCAGACTGGTTTTCATTCAAAGAAATTAGGACACCGCTACAATATATGTATTTTCTCACACACCAGGGTTTTCAGTGGCACAGTGGCAGCAATGGGTGAAGAGCATACCAGACAACAAGGGAGACCAGCAGATCAATGGTTCTAATTCTAAGAAAATACATGGTAGACAACTGAAACAAATTGCAACGGCAGTGGGCTGAAGACCACGCACAGGAATGAGGAAGTAATGACAATACCAGACTTACTTGATAGAAATACTGAGCTCTAGTCCTTGTTCCACAACAAGTAGCAATAAAAAAGCATACTTAGAACAATTACACATATTGGGTCATTAAGTAAGTAAATAAAGTGAATGGTTTGGATTCACAATTTAACTGCTGACCTCCATGTGCCCCAATTACCACATACGGAAGATAACTCTTCTCTCCCCCATCCTCCCCAATGCTCCAGAGACACCCTCAAGCAACCAAGCAGAAGGGAAAGATGAAGAGACAATAATAGAAGAAACCATAAATTTAAAACATAGGTTAAAGTTGATGGCCTTTTACGCTTTTTAAAATCAGCCATGTTTGTGCAAAGTCTACACTGCTGGAAGTGATGATTTAACATAATGGAAAAGGCAGGAGCTCCCCACTTCCCCCCAGGTTTATAGTTTGACAAATGAGCTTTCCCCATCTCCAATAATGGAACGCAGATCTTGAGGACAGTGAAGTATCACTGCTCACAACAAATGACAAGAAACCCTGAAAGTTACTTTTCTATGCATTTAATTTCTTCTGCGATGTTCTAAGACCTAGGGTTTTACGAAGTGTGAGGTATACATAGTAACAGGACTAAGAGGACTCCAGTTTGGTCAGGTAAAAATGGGTTACAAAATATTAGGAAAAGCAATAACAAAAATTACAAATGATCTTATCCAGTCGCATATCAGCTGCAAATCCAAATTCTGAAACCCTTGAAAATCAGTCCCAGGAAAAGTTCACGGCTGCTCTTTCCAAAGAAGGACTTTCCAGTTCTAGGAGACTAAAAGTGGTGGAACCTCCCATGCCAACCCTCTACTTGATCTTTGTTGCCTGAAAGGTAAATTGCATTCTTGATGCACACACAGAGATGACCTGGGTAACACTGCTCTCTTAGGACTTGTCGCTGGGAGGTTTCTTCTTAGCTTCCACATCCTTCTTGAAATCTTCAAGCTTCTTTGCAATGTTAGGAATCTTTAAAGACAAAACAACAAAAAAAACCAAAAAAACCACAGAAATTAACAAAATCTCCTCAGCTACATGAGCTTCAGCAGGAAAGACAATACTATAAACACAGCAAGAAATTCTATGAAGTTTAAACTGGTTTCTAGAAGATACTTGCTTCCAGGATGTTACCTTGCACAGAGGTTAAAAACAAAGCAATATCAAGCAAACAGCTGACAAAAACACTTCACATGAGGCTTCAGGAGATATTTTAGATTGTTAAGACTAAAAGTCAACCAGTAGGAACAGGAGGAAAAAAAAATGTCACTTTACAGGAAGTTTATTAAGACCAGTCTGGCTTCCCCACTGAAAGATGACAGACTGCCAAGAATAAGCCAATTTAAACACTGATGCACAAACTTTAATAATGACTTTTTGAGGGAAAATTAGATTGTACTATACTCATCACAAACTAAGAGAAAAAATAGGTTCAAGAGCAGCAAATATGTTCTCAAGAAATTTATGAAGAAATACTTCTCCTGGTCCACCTTTGGGAACCAAACTTCCCCACTTGGGAATTCTACTACATTGCAAATTGGTGACCTTTTGCAGTTTCACACTTGAATGAAAATTCAATTTACTGCTCGTGAATTTCAAAACTTCAGCTCTCCCATGCAAATAAAAGCATTTTAAAAAAATAATCCAACAGTAAATTTTGACAACTTTTTAAAAAATAGCAGCAACTTTAAGGAGCAAGGAATAGATTATCTCATTACTCTAGCTAAAACGGGGAATTGACAACACTGGATTTCACAAGCTAACTGATTAAAATGAAAAGAAAGCAAAGTTCCCCTTGGTATAATTGTGAAAAAAAAATCATGGGGTTTTACTTCGTATGTAACCTGACCACAGAGCAGAAGTGAATCCCAACAGACTGGATGGTTTGGGCTAATAGTACAGGTAGCATCCTAAGTTTTTCTCTTACCTTCCCTTTCAAAGTTAAGCTCTGTTTGTGCAAACAAAATTAAGAGCCCAGCCTGCAACATGCCTGACATTTAAGCTAAACCAAGAGAATTCCACTGCTGTCAAGAGAACCCTCCATGTGTTTATAACTAAGCACATGTGTGTACAGCTGCAGAATTAGGACCTCATTATGACATGTTTATCTTAGATGTCATTTAAAACAAATCATCTTCAATACCAGCAATAAAATGACCACGTTCATCCTGCAAGTCAGTGTTACCTTCCCAGGGAACCACTTCCTGCAAATCAAAAGCATGTCCCCCTCTTGTGGCAATACTTTATTAGTGCTGCCAAAAAAACCCACTATACCATGCTTACAATCCATATTGATACACCCAAATATATTCTTATGGTTACATTTTCATAATACTGTTAAAACATATATTGGAAAGAAACACCAGATTTTTATTAGTACTCCTACAGGAGTGCTGACATGAAGCATCACAACAGTTTGTGCATGACCAAGAAGCTAAAAATAAGAATTCTGAAAGCGACATGACTTCAATACTGAAGATGAGAGGAAAGCAAAACACGTCTTCAGAGATCTGAGCCTCAACAGCTTTGCTTTTTTAAACTAGTCTAATACAGTTTGCATAAGAAAGGAAAAAACTTAATGTTAAATTTTATTAACTCCTCTAGCCTGTAAAAAGCTAAGTGGCACTGCTCTTAAAAGGGATTCTGCTGACCACTGAAATTAAAAGCTTGTATTGAAGACTCAGCTCTAAATCTGCTCTAACTCCCACAGTGAAAAACCTCTGTTCACAGTGGGAACTCAGGAAAGGAAGTTCACTCTCTTCTCACTGTGAGAAAAAGAGGAAAGAGACTGTAGCTCAACACGCTGTTTGAAGTAGGAGCACATGCTGAATTTTCCACAAAAGCTGGCAAAACTTACTTTCATTATTGGTACAGGAGACAGAAATTTCAGATGCTCTGAAGGATTTTTAAGTAACAAACAGGTGTAGTGAGTGGAGAACACTGTAAGCAGACAGTCCATCAGTCAGGAAACCAGTATTTTAGTGCTGATATAACCCATAAACAGGTGCTAAACCTTTTCTGTTTCTCCTGTCTCTACCTGTGTAGATACCTATTTACCATACCTGTGCTCTAGGGCCCTAACACCAGTAAAGGCTATAAGCATTACTCCTTCACAGGGAAGATGTCAGAGGTACATGTTTGGTTCCATTTACACTCAAGTTCACCTGTAACTCAAGTCAGATCTGCACTGTGTTTAAATAAACCATCAAAATAAAAACTGATTCAGTTCCAACTGAGAGAAAACAGCCTTATATCTTCAGTTCAGAATAGGTTTAACTCTGAGAATACAAGGATACTCACATCATAGTTCTGAGCCAGATACATCCCAACCACATTGCCAAGAGTAAAACCAAGCTAAAAAGGGAGAGAAGAATAGTTAACGAATGTGCTTTTGATGGAAGGATGTTAACATAAAATTTAAAAAAAATAATATTGCAAGTAATGTAGACTAATGATTTTCAATTCCACTTCTACTTAATTTCTCACCTTTCCTCCAGAGAGGTGCATTTTAACCATCTTCCTCACTAGGAAATCCTTGTCATCATTTCCAAAATACAGCACAGTTGTGTTGTCAATACACATATCCAAGACTATTTGGATCACTTTTGTAAAGTTCTCTGCATACCCACAAAGGCAGCAACTCTGATAAAAATGGGTGAGATAGCAGCACAAACCTACATCACACATATCTCTTGGTCCATGCCCGTAAAGCCTCAAGAAACACCCCACTAGAATAACACTCCGTGCTGGGAAGGGACACACATATACAAAGACATAACACAATAATATACAGTAAAAAAAAAAAAGTTCACAAGCTTGAAAGTCAGAACTCTTGAAAGTCAGGCTTTGACTGCAAAAAGATCCCAGTCTCACCTTAAAATGCTTAAAAATAGAGCTTCTCCATCAGCTTAAACTGATGAAAGTTCTCTTCTGCAACAATTAACAGCTGTTCACCTCCAGACCCTTCTGGCCCCAAAAGATTAGTTTTCAGCCAAATCTCGTAAGGCAGGAAAACACTGTTGGTTGGAAGCAGGGCACAACCTCTCTTGACAATTTTGCAAACTAGTAGCTGCTGAGGAGTGTCTGTGAAAATGCATGCTGGAAGGAGAGCAAGATTAAAACAGAAGCACAGTTCCTGGCCTAGACCTTGCTTGCCAGCTGAGGAAAATCTTCAAGTGTAACAACACTTTTGGGGTGAAAGAAATTCCTCTTTTCAGACAGGGGATGAGATTTTCATTCACCAATTCCCCAAGACCCTAAATTTTATTTTGATATTTGTATTTCATAAGAAGTACATCCTGTACTATGAAAGCTCATCTGACTATTTTGGAAGGACGCTACTAATATTGTGCCTTCATTCATAGTCAGTAGACAAATCACTCTGACAGATGAGGTCAGTTTAATAATTTAAGAAAATTATTATAGCTTATGGTCACTGCTGTCAAAATAAGAATATTTTAAGAAAAATAAAACCACTGTTTACAATAATAACTTTGCCATCACATACTGACTAGACATCTTTTCCATGCCAAAAGCAGGATATACGGTATGGCTCATATTTTCAGTGATTCAGACTCCATAAGCATCACCAGTTAAAAGCTTTAGAAAACTAAAATTGGTTGAAAATTGTCAAATGAACCATAACTGCCAATTACTTCAGTATATTCTTAAACAGATTTTTAGTCTTATACTTTGCTTACCATTACTTTTTCTAGGAGCTTAAACAATTTAAAGAAAAAGTAGAGTTCTTTTTGTGTACACTACACTGGTTATCATTTGCTCTTGTAGTTTCAATTATCAGTTAAAGTAGTACTCTGGGAGATATTAAAAATATTACACTGATGTAAACCAGACTTGTGCTTCCTCTTAATGCAGAGCATCATTCCAGCAAGAGAATTTCCTCTATCTTTAGCAGCGTCTGAGAACTCACTTGAAAACACAAACAAGGTCCTTGTTTATTAGCCGTCTCCTAGGCTTTCACCCTACAAAAGGTAGGATGAGACAACTTTTTTCTGAAGATGGGACAACTATCATATTCTGCTGTGTGATAAACCTTATTTGGTACAGAGCAGTGAGATCAGTACTCCCTTTAAAGGTACCCCTTTACTGAAAAGTCTAGCACTGCATTCAAGAGCAGTCTACCCAGTTATGTACACTCAAGCAGTGTGAAAAAATTCACTATTTAGACTTCAATCATGTGGAAAGTAAAGAATATAGCCAATTAAAACGTGCATGTTGACTAAAGACAACAGGGCGAATGAGAGTTTGGGGTCTTCCAGTTTCTACCCAGCATTTCAAGTCACACTTTAAAAAAATGTTTATTTAATACTTGGGACAGCAAAAATACAAGGTTTGTGAGATTATCCCTTTATCTCCTTGCTACAGCCCTAACAAGGGGCAGCAAGTGTCTACACCCAAAGAAGGAAGAAACACAGAATTAGTGTATCTTTTTTCTAACCTTCAGGTGCTAATCAAGAAGTCATAATTAATATCTAGCAACAAAAGATTAGTAGCAAGCAGTGGAGTTGATAAACACAGAAACTTCGAGAGTGGCTAAGCGTATATACCCTCACTGTTTTCACCAGAGCGGACAGAGACTGTAAACAGCTACAGAAATTACGGAGGCTTTCATACTTGTTGCTCCAAAGTTGAGATAAGAAATAGGCCTCATTTATTAATTTCATAAAACCACAGAGACTCTCCCAACTTACAACAGGCCATCTCTTCTTGCTCTGTATCAACAAGTGAAATTTATTAGCCAGCTGAATTACAGTTCCCCCAACAAAAGTACTTACTGGGACATACCTGAACACAACCAAAAGCCTGAAGTATCCCTCACGTCACTAGAACGAAAACCAGGAGGCTGTTTCCATGCTTTGCTATAGCAGGAAACACCATCTTTTTGGTCAGGTAATTTATTTCCACACTGGGCAGTAAAAATACCAGCATTGATCAAGTATTTAATGAAGAGTAGCCAAGCATCCAACGTCAGGCCCCCAGAAGAGTTTAGGGGAACATATAGAAAGGACTGTTAGAAACGTACAAAAATATTCAGTCTAATTCTGTTGTTCTTAAGGGGATTTAATGAAAGGCAGTGATGAAACGTGACCCCTGCCTTGACTTCTATATATAAAAAGCCCGCATCTGAAGCGATAAATGATTTAAGGGTGCACACAGCAGCACGGCCCGAGCCCCGCTCTCCCGTAACGGGGAGGCACGTACGGCAACACAAAGGAACTCCAGCGGCAGGGACGGCACAACCGTGAGCAAGCAAAACCTGCTGAGTCTCCAAGGCAAACTAGGGGCACACCTGGGAGAAAAAAGCAGGCAGGAACTTCATTTTCGGAGCAGTTTTAAGGTTTTACGCGTCGTTTTAAGGCATCGTTCGGCGGGGAGCAGGGACAAAGCGAGCGGGTGCCCAAAGGCGCGGCGGGGCGACTCAAGGGGTCCGGGCGGGACTGAAGGAGCCGGAGCGGGGCCGCAGCCGCCCGCAAAGGGATGCCGCGCTGCCGGGGAGCCAGAACCGGGCGCAGTCGCCCCGCTGAGACGGGCTCACGGCCAGGGGGGCGAGTGACGCCCCGGGGCAGGAGCACCCAAGGCGGCTGAAGGGGGAGGCCGCCGCCAGCCCTCCAGGCAGGGCAGCGCGGCAGGGGTTGGCCGCCACTCTCCGGCCCCCCCGGGAGCGCGGGTGCGGGCGGTGACGGCACACAGCGGCTTTTCCTGCCGCCGCCGAGGCGCGCACCCACCGCCGCCCCGCCCGCCTCGCTCCGCCGCCAAATGGCGGCATCGCCGCCGCCCCGCGGAGCCTTACCAAGAACTGCAGCATGGCGCCCGCCTCGCTGCTTCCCTCCCTGCCCACCAGCTGGGGAAGTCAGGCGGGCGGCGGCAGCTCCTCTTCCGGGTGCCGGCCCGCCCTCACCGCGGGGAGGGGTGCGCCCAGCGCCGCCCGCCCGCGCCCATGGGCGGCCCCGGCTCCACCAGGCCCCGGGCCGGGACCCACCCGCTGGGGGCGGGGGGCGCTGCCGCCCGCTCCCTGCTGCTTGGTGCGGGGCAGAAGCACGCAAGGGTGGCGGCGGTCCCGCTTCTTAAGGCCTCCCTCCCGCTGCACGGGGAGGTGTCTGGTGCCGGCCAGCCGAGCCCGCCGCTCCCGAGGGGCGTTAAATGAGAGTTTTTACACTGCGGGTAGTTTCAAAATGGAGTCTATCAAAAGGAATGATAGGAGGAACCAGGCATCCAGGTGCGGGCGAGGCCTGTATGATTTGGGTGTTCCCTGCCTTAGTGCTTGGGAAATCCTAGCCTCCTAGGCTGGAGAGGCCTGAATGAAAGGGGGTTTGTTTGCTGGGTTTTTTCATTCCCTACTCAGCACTTGCTAGATCACATCTAGCGTGTCCATGGCCGGGCTTAGGGCCCTGGCATAGGGAAGACTTGGACAAGCTGAAGCAAGCTGAGCACAGAGCCCAGGAGCTGATCAGGGCAGGAGACCTCCCTGCGAGCAGAGGCTGAAGGAGCAGGGAATGGGCAGACCTGACAGCAACCCCCCAGGGCTCACAAGGGGGATATTGGCCAGGTGGAGCTGTGCTCTTCATAGATGGGAGGATGAGAGATAGCAGGGGCATGATGAAATGAGAGGACTGGGCTGAATGTAAGAATAGGCTGTTTTGTCACTTAGAGGAGGCAGGAGGCTGGCACAGACTGCCCAGAGAGATTGTGCTGTCTTCACCTTTGGAGGTTTCCGAGAGCCAGATGGGTTAAACCCTAAGCAACCCCCACTCTAAGCTCAGAGAAGACCCTGCTCTGTGTAGGAGGTTGGACTAGGGACTTCCAGAGCCCCCCTCCCACCTGAATCAATCCCACAAGAGCTTTCAAAAAAAATGTTCCCTTTGTTTTCATCCCTTTTTTTTACTAGCACAACCAGAAAACGAAGAGTAGTTGTCCTTTGCAAAATGCTGGGTTTGGTTTCTTTTAATGGCTACACATAATAAATTGAGATTTGGGCAGTATAATACTTAGGGAGATCCTTCTGCTGAAAGCCAGTAAGAGACTGGAGATTATTGCAATGCATTACAAGTCTCTTTATCACATACCATTTCAGATTTCAACCCCCCCAAAAAAACCCCCAAAACATGTGCCTACTGTGGAACTATTAGGCAACTCTTCCCTGAAACCATGTCAGCTCAGACTAAGCCTCTGTTCTCAGAAAGCTCAAATGCTCCGTCTGACAGAAAGCATGTAGCTTTCTGCCTTTCTGGAGCAGGTACCTTGGTGAAATACAGAAATATCTTCTACCCATTTTTAGAAAGAAAGCACAGAAAGAGATTAAGTAACTTCTTTTTTTGATCCTGGTGATACTGTGATGAGGAGCTGGATTGGAGACAACTTTCTCCTGAATTTCAGGCTAACCAAAGCTGCTATATTGAGCTTCCCTCCCTGGGCCAGAGCTGACATCTGGAAATGGCACACAAAGGGTTGGATGGATGTGGCACAAGAGGCAGGGTTGGGATTCCTTGCCTTCTGGAATGGGTCTCCCAGGAGTCTTGGAAATGAGCTTGGTTTTGGCATCAGGAACAAATATATCACTGGGTAATAACTTCCTGATGCTGAGGCCATCTACATGTGTGCTGGATCAGATCACTAATATTACAGATTCCATTCTTAGCATGTCAGAAATCAGAAGGAAACAAGGCTTTTAATAATAATAATGCCTCCACATTATCACCAAAGGGACATAAGACTTTTCCTGTTTTCTGCTCATTAAAAATGTTATTATGCTTAGGCTATAATGAGTGCAACATGTTAGATAGTCTTGACTCAACAGTACTGGGCACAGTTGTTTTCCTACGTGCCATGAATTTCCTTTGTGACAGTGGGCAGCCAAAAATAATTTTTTCCTTTAAAGGAAATCCATTCCATTTACATCAGCCGATGCTGAATCATTCTGAGTTAGAGACTGTAGAGGGCAGGTATGGTGGATGGCATATGTTATTGGAAGGAAGAGCTCAGTCTGACAGCTATAAATACAACTGTCATAGGGTGGGATGGGGGTTGGGGTTGGAGAGAGGAAAAGAAGCAACTCCTTTTTTTGAGCTCCTCCAAATATGCCTTCACCTCAGATCAGAGAGTCTCCTAAGCAGGCAGCACTTACTCCACCCTGGGCATTGGCTGTAACTTGTTTAGAGTGAATGTATTTAATCTTGAAGAAGAGAAGGAATCAGGAAGAAGCACAAAAGTCTACCCATCTCCAGGACCACTGGTGCTATTCTGGGCAATGTTCAGGGGGTGGAAGGAGTCCATTGTGCTAAATGGCACCCATTTTGTTTTGCCTGCTTGGGAACGGGCCAGTTATATGGCCTGCTTTTCATTTGCTTTGATTTTTTCATTGCCTGCCTGTCCTGCCAGAGAATGATACAAGTTGTAATCCTTCTCAGACCAGGGACTTATGGCTGTCTGGGTCTTATTAAGGTAGTTCCTTCAGCTTCTTGCCAGCTGTTGCAATAGAGATTGGTAATTCACATGTGGTGAATAAGGACGGGATGAGGAGCGGCAGCTCAAATGGGAGTACATTGAGCTTGGGGAGAACTGAACTGACTGCACTCAACTGACTACCCCAGGGAAAACCTGGGCTTAGTGAGACTGACAGCTGATTTACAGTATCTTTGCTTTAGCTCCTTCCACATTGCCATCACACACACATTTTAGGAAATTGATTTTTTTGTGTGGCAAAACACAGGTCTGAATCCAGAAGTGTGAGTATCTGCAGTATAAAGAAGAACGTAAAAGTTACGGAGCACCAGTGAGATCCCAGGAGCTAGTGCATGCATTCAGTCCAAACCAAAGCTGAAATGCTGCTTATCAAGTACAGTGAGTTCTTCAGTTACCTGCAGATGAGACATACAAATACTCTGGTAATTTTGAACAGTAAGTCTGTGCAGTCAAGTTGTAAAGGCCATAGTAACATCCATAGATATAATGAACAATGTCTTTGAAAACAGATTGTCCCTTGTAACCAAGAATCTTGAAGAGTAAGCTACTTTAAATGAGAAAGGTTGGAAAACCCATTCTTTCTAACTGACATAGGGACAAAAAAAGATGTAATTTTTAACATATTTTCTTCTGGTGAAGAATTTCTCAATGTTACCTACTTTACTCAGGTGCATTACAAGTATAGTCAAGCCCATAAGGTATGCAGAAGGCTTGTTTGTCTGGAAGTACCGGCTATTCCACATTATTCTTAATTGTGAAATCATATTTGAAAATGTGTTCATGTTGATTTAATACTGTTTTTAACATTCATGTGTGGGTATGTATGTTCTCTACTCTATGGAAAGTGAGAATCCCTATCTTAAAGGATAACATTTAACTTACCCTGGCTTTTACAGTACATTTGCTGGTGTATGAACACACCACAACAAGACAGTTTTGTATGTTAGACCAGTAGAAAAAGAAGAGTGTTATGCCATTGTGTTGTGAGAAATGGTAATAAAGAAGAGCTTATGCTCTTACACCTACATAGATCTATGGGTCTGGATGAAATCCACCCCAGAGTGTTAAGAGAAGAGGCCGATGTTGTAGGGCCACTTTCTATAATATTTGAAAAGTCATGGAGATCGGGGCATATCCCTAATGACTGGAAGAGGGCAAATGTCATACCCATCTACAAGAATGGCCCAGGAAGCTACAGACCCATTAGTCTTACTTCAGTCCCTGAGAAAGTAATGGAACAAGTCCTCTTAGAAACTATTACAAACCAAATGAAGCAGATGATTGGAAAAGCCAGCACGGATTTACCAAAGGCAAATCATGCCTGACAATCCTGGTCACCTTCTACAACAAAATAACATTTTCTGTTGACATGGGGAGAGCAGTAGATGTTGTTTACCTGGACTTCTGCAAAGCATTTGACACTGTTTCCCACAGCCTTATGCTGGACTGACTGGCAAGATACAGACTGGATGGGTGGTCTCTGAAATAGGTAGGAAATTGGCTCACAGGCCTCACTTGGAAGGTGGTGATCAATATTTTTTTCAGGGAAGACTGAAGGAGTCAGGTCTTTTCTCCCTGGAGAAGAGAAGGCTCAGGGGTACCTCATCATGGCATTCCAGCACTGTATGGGCAGCTACAAAGAGGATGGAGGTTCTCTCTTCACATGGAGTCACATGGAAAAGGCAAGGGACAATGGGTACAAATTGTACTGGGAGATGTTCTTTCTCAGTGTAAGAAAGAAGTTTTTTACTGCGATAACAATCTGTCACCGAAACAACCTTTCAGAAATGTGTTACGAGTCCCCATCACCAGAGGTTTTCAAGGTGGTGTTGTAAGGGTACTAAATAATCTTATCTAGGCTGCCTTTCCCACAAAATATTGGACCAGATGACCTTTTGAAGTCTCTTCCAACCTGGGCTGTTCTATAGTTCTATGATACTAAAAGTGATCTATGTCCCAGACTGTAAAGGTACTTTCTCCATGAATGTTTGACTCAGTGAGCAGTCAAGTGGTCATCTGCTCACTCTTCCTTCCAACTTGCTTTCTCTGTACAGTCAGTGAATATGTTATTATCTGACCTGAGAGCAGCAACAATAAAAGACTAGATGTGAATACTTGTGATAATTGTTTTGCAAGTGTTTGAGAATTCATTTGAATAAAGCAGTAGTATTGATGATTTAGCCGTCATGAGGATGTAAGCAAGGCAAGATCAGTAGTGATGAACAGTATTTTAGCAGTCTACGCCCTTTCTTGCATCTGAATATGGTTTAAGTCACAGACTATAAACACTTAAAAGTATTCTTATTCCTTCACAGTAGCTAATATACAACTTTGAATGTAAGCCTTCAGGATGCATGAATTTAACTGTCCTTTTAATACCTCTCGTCATTGCCAGTGTATAGCTGAAGAGTGGATTTCCTTTGGCTAGAAGTTCTGTAAAATAAACACCAGATGGAGCCAGAAAACCATATATTAAAATTTCTGTGTATATTTTTATATGTTTAATCCTCGGATTTTGTTTTAGTTCTGCCCATTTTCTTTTCTTTGCCTTAGTAAAATCTGTTCTATACAATCTGTAAGGTGGTTGAGCAGTTTCTGAAGAGCTGTAACTATCCAGGACTTTTTTTGTCTTGCCGTGGATATGTGCACTGTTTTAGCACACAGTAGATACATAATGTATTATACACATAATATGTATAGAACAATGTGGAATAAGAAATCAGAATTTCAGGGCAATCATCTTATCAAAAAATTATCAGAACTTACCACCTTTAAATATACCAAGTATAATTGCCTGCCTGGGGAAAAAAAAAAAAAGCCTTTCAGTTTGCATCTCCTTAAATCTTTTCCAGTGAAGATGCATTTTAATGTTAATTTAAACCTGTTGAAAGAATCTTTTTCAAAATAACTTCCACTCCCTTCACTCTACTCTTAGATGCTCTATCCCAAATATCCTCTGGAGTTCTCAGATCAATAACCTGGTATGTTTTTCACAGAAAAACAGAAGGCATAACTGACTAACTATGTTAGTATGAAGTTGTTTAAGGCTAAGGTTTCAAATGTAGTTATTGACTAGAAGAGATAGTTGTTTTATGGTGGTTCATATTGACTTTTAAAGTCTAATTTTTACACAGAGCACTATGAGATTCAAAGATAATTCCTGACACTGCAGAACAGGGACAGCTGGCCTAGTTCAATAGAGAGAGAAGAAAGTTTAAGGAAGTGTCAAACTATTTACATTTTTTTTTTTAAGAAAAAAACACTACATTTTCCTCATAATGTATGTGAAAGTATTGAAGTCTTCTTCATGTTAGCTGTACACTTGAGTTTGCCCAGCTCTGTATGAATGATTTGTCTGGGGCAGAGAGCGCAATAAAATGAGAAATTGGTTCTTATTCTCATGGCACGGTGTGATGTTGAATGACCTGATTCAATTGATGAACCTAAAAATCTAATACTTGCTCCTCTTTAAAGTTAATCCCACAAATTGTTTTGGCACAAAGGGATGGACTCGAGGGACTTGAGAAATAGCTAGAAAACCCAAAATACCAGCTGTATTTTCTTTATGTGCAAAGTATTAATAATGAGATGCTCCTAAAACAAACCAGTGATGTGAATGTCAAAGAAATACTTTGAATGAAAAAAAAAAGAAGATAATTCAACCACACTTTTTTTTTTTTTGTAGATGCATGAAAATGCATTTCCTGACTAGTTCAGCCATTCATTCCACTCTAGCATTGCAACTTAATTTCCACAAAAGGACATCTGCAACCTCTATCTATGAATTTATCATGTACCTTGGAATTATATTACTGTCGTGGTTTAACGCCGGCTGGTGACTAAGCATGAAACAGCTGCTCACTCCCTCCCTCCACAGTGGGATGGGGGAGAGGATTGGAAGAGTAGAAGTGAGAAAACTCATGGGTTGAGATAAAGACAGTTTAATAGGTAAAGCAAAAACCACGCACGCAAGCAAAGCAAAGCAAAACAAGGAATTCATTCACCACTTCCCATCGGCAGGCAGGTGTTCAGCTATCACCAGGAAAGCAGGGGTTCATCACGCATAAAGATTACTTGAGAAGACAAACACCATCACCTTGAACATTATCCCCTTCTTTCTTCTTCCCCTCTCAGTAACGACATCATATGGTGTGGAATGTCCCTTTGGTCAGTTGGGGTCAGCTGTCCTGGCTGTGTCCCCTCCCAGTTTCCCATGCCCCTCCAGCCCTCTTGCTGGCAAGGCCTGAGAAACTAAAAAAATCCTTGATTTAGTATAGACACCACCGAGGAACAACTAAGAACATCAGTGCATTATCAACATTGTTCTCACACCAAACCTGAAACACAGCACTGCACTAGCTACTCTATCCCAGTTGAAACCAGGACAATTACCCAGTGATGTACATAGCCTACAGATGGTTTGACTTGCTTAATATCTGACTGCACACCTCGGTGGCTATGGTTTCTCCCATGTAGATGGCTCTACTTTATCATTTTCTGTCTATTCCTTCAATATATGTATATCCTTTTCTCTCCATTCCTTCAATATATGTATAGGCAACTTATATTTTAACTGAGACTCACTTAGCTTTGAGCTATTTCACCACTAGGTCAGTCAGGCAATGAGGCAGGTAGGCCAGAGAGGCTATGTCATCTCCATCCTTAGATGTTTTCAAGACTGAACTGCATAAAACCCTGAGCAACCTGGTCTAAGCTCACAGCTGCTGCTTGGAGGTGGAGGTTGGATTAGAGACCTTCTGAGGTCACTTCTCACTTGAATTATCCTAACCTATGATTTTACTATGCTTTCTGTTTATAAACAGTGACTTCTGTTAAAGTCACTCATTTCTTCTTCCTGTTAATGGAGGAAACAGATTTTTCAGTCTTAACAAGGCTTGCATCCAAAAATCATTAAATAACCATCTACCCTTCCAGGCAAAGTAGAAACCTGTCCAGCAAAAGTTCCAGTGTATAAAAAGAAAAACCTCAAATCCAAAAGGCTGATACTTTCTTTTTTAGGCAGGGCAACGGAGTATCTTGAATGCAAATAAGTGATGGTTTTACCCTGAAGATAGAAGATCTAGAAATGTTCTTTAAACAACTCCTCCCCAGGCAGCTGAGATGTTCCCATTGGTCGCATGGCCGTGGGACAAGGAATCCATTAGCACTGAAGACTGAGTCAAGCAAGAAATTATTGAGCAACGGTACCTTTCAGCTGTAGCTGCTGGGCTATGGCTTGACAAGGGTAGTAGTATGAGAAGGACCTGAATTCTCCTGTAGTTCGCACAGAGGCATAACTGCATAAGACGTGCAATGAATTCCCCTGTGTGCCAGACCTGTGCGGGCACGAGTGCCAGTCATGGAGATTTAGCTGGAAGTTTCAAACTGTAGCTGTGCATGCAGCTGTGGGAGCTCCTGGTTCAGCTTCTCAGTTCTGGTTTAGAGACAATCATCACAATCACATCAGGTGTGAAACACTGGGAAAATAGCCCCATCACTCATAGGATGACAGCAATCACCAGCACACCAATTTTCTGAAATTGCTTTTCAGAACAGCACTAGAGCTTTTTAAGAATTCAAGTCATATCAAACGTACAGGAAAATGAGCAAAGAAAAAACTTATTTATAGCTAAGCTTGCTTGGTGCTGTTAGGGCCCCGAGTGCACCAGCTGGCTCTACAGGCTCTGCTGCCACCCCTGGGTTGTGAGACAGAGCTGGGAGAGACCTCACTGAGGGCCTCTGTGCCTTAGGTCTGAGGCTGCATGGGTGCTCCAGTTCTCAGTTCTGTCCAAAGCAAGGGTGCTCCTGTCCTGGTCACTGTCACAGCCCAGCTGCCGGCTCAACCAGATCTCTGCCCCACTAGGGCCTGCTGGACCACCACCCTCAGTGCCCAGCACCATCCCCACACCCACTGGGCAGCCCACCCCTCTGCTCCTGGAGCACTACTGTGTTCTCACCAGCCAGCATGCAATCACTTCTTCCTTCAGAGGGAAAGAAAATAAAGGAACTTGGATGAACCACCTTTCTGGAAAAAAAGTCAGAGCCTTCAGAACAGCTATAAAAAGAAGATGTATGTGATATAATTAAAAGAGTATAATTAGAATGTGTCTGGTAGAACACCTGAATAATGACTTGAGATTTAAGTATAGTTACATCTTCTGGGTGTAAGTGGGGAGAGTGTTTATGGCATTGGATGAGTGTTGCTCTCTCCAGTGAATACTCCTCGGTGTGATGTTCTTTGTCACAGCTGGCACTCTGGCAGAAAAGCAAGCTCAAAAAAAGCTTTGGAGGTGAACTCAAGAACTCAGTATTCTCTTTAGAGCAGAAGAGCTGCATGTCTTTTAAGGAACTGTTAAACGATACTGTAATTTGGTATAAATCTGTGCTGGGACTGAAAGGGCAGTCCTTGTCCTCTCCCTATTGGGGCAGCTGAAAAAGAGATCCTACTTAAAAAACCACCTTTCCCCTGCTTAGGTTAGTTCTTCACAAAAAGTGCTAGTAAGAAGCAGGCATATGCAACAAGCAACTGTACTAGGAAAGCATGTACCATCCTTTTGGTAAAAATGTGGGTTTATTTAATATCGCCATAGGTTCTGAAGTTCTTAATTCATGTTAGTAGTTTCTTAGCTCATGCTTTCTGCTGCTAAGGTGTTGCTTGATACTAAAACAATAGAACATCACAGTGGTATTATCTGGTAGCTGCAGATACGTAAACCTTCTTTCACATGTGTTCAAGAGTCATCCAGAGCTGCTGGAATTAAGATTATAATATTGTATATAAGTAACCCCATGCACATGAAGCATCACACTGGAATTTCAGAGTGATGATCAGTAGATGGTGCTCTTTTCCTGAGTAAAAATTGAAGAAATATTTTCAAATTATCAAAACTATTACCAACCTCTTTCAATCTTTTTATCCCACAGTTAGATAATACTTTTAAAAAATCATTTCAAACACTTTTTGCAGTCCAAAAGTCACTCTAGATTTTCACTATATTTCATAACAGAGAGAGACTAATTTAACTGACCCACTTCATTAAACCTGGTGGAACAACCTAATTACGGTGTTGCACTTTACCAAGCAGCATTTCAAAAAGAATTAGATTATCTGTCCAGATTTTAATTAGCTCTCCTCTTTCTATCATAAGGTTGTTTGTTCTGCTTTTTTATGAACAAAACAAAACAAAACAAAACAAAACCAACCCCCAAACAAAAAACTTCGTACTGTCTGGTGTTATTTTCTTAGACATCATTTGTTGCATTTATTAAAATAATCTGAATAAGTGCAGAGATCATCTGTAGGGTCAGAATGTTTTACCACCTGTTCTTGTTACAGTACGAATGTCAAAACAAAGTGGTGTTTTATTTTAAAGTGCTCTCAAACTCAATCAAAACCTCTTGCCTTGGAAAGACTTCCAAGTTTGCAGTGAGAGAAGTTTGGGTGCCTTCATGGGACAAGTCACAGAAGTTATGTCTTTGCAGGACTGTGGCTCTAAGTATTTTATTAATGTCTGATGCAAGAAAATCAACAGTGATGCTTTCTGCCGAGCCCTGTTTATATTTCTTTTTAGTCTTCAATGGAAATGAAGAACTTGCACATATCACACAGAAATGAGAAGTCCCACTTACTTGATTACAGTTATTTGATATTAACTTGATATCAGTCTTTCATTGATGATTGTCATAGTCACTGGCAAGCAATTAGAGTTCAAATGCTTCCAGTTACCAAGAAATTTTGTGCTGACACTTCCCAAGTTTCCATCACTGAACAAGGCAACCCATCCAAGTAAATTTGGGAAGCACAACTTCTATGAATGCTCTTTGGCCACCCTGGCCCTGCCTGCTGCACCTGGGAGCCTAAGAGTGCTGCTGCTGGGGAATTATAACCCTACAGCATCCCAAGCTTTATCCTGGATTTGGGATGTGGGCTAAATATTTTAAAGGACTTCAAAGAGAATTTAGGGTTTCAATTGCTAGTAAAATCCAAAAGATTTCAGATGCCTTTCTGATGTACTGGTCTTAACTATAGAAAGGCTTGGGTATTTAGTATAATGGCTAGTCACATTCTCATCACTATAGTGTCTGAGAAAGCCAGCATCTGAGGCTAGCAAAAGGAAGGAAAGTAAAAACCACTTCAAGTGAAAAACTCAGACACTTCTTAAATCTCTGTACAAAGTACTTTTTTTCCCCTAAGATTTTACTTTTGATTGGTACTCATTACTTTTATCCCATAGGATCTTCAAAAATACCCTGAGGACATCTTAACCTCTTTTCTATAGTTGTCCAGTGTGTGCTAAGTCTTATGTGACATCTGCCCTTGCAGAATGGAAAATTTACAAGAATTTAATAAAAATGAAATAAAAAGTCTAGAACTCTTACTATGTACAAAATTATTCCTACAATGATTTTTTTTAATCCTTTGAGTAATTCTTCTATTTAGGCCAATGTGATCTTACTGGGAGAATACAAAGCACTGTGGTTTCAGACAGCTGAAGTCAAGGATATTGTAGGATATGAGACTCTAGCTTATGCAGAAATATTAATTTTTTTGCAGAATGATCAATTTAATATCAACTCTGTGCTCTATACTTGTCTGCAATATGTCATTTAGAACAGGCAATTTAGTTCTGTTTCAGTAACTGAGTGCTCCTACTTTCATAGACTCGTTTAGAGTGAAGAATGATATTCTTTGCTTCAATAGCATAATTTTTTAAGATGAACTGATATGTCTCTGTCTCTGTTATGCTTGGGAGCATTGCAGCTGCATAGATTGTAACATCTGTGATGAGGAAATGTGATAGACTTCAGAGCCTAACACCAAATTATGAAAAGTGTTGGGTGTTTAGGGCCAAATGTACACAGGGACTAATGTTGTGCCTTGCCTTCTGAAAGTAACAAAGTGAGATGATCCAGCTGATCCTAACTTCTGTCTGTTAGCGTTCCAAGAGTCAACAAGACAAACTCATAGTTTCCATGAACAGACACTTGTTAGTCACGCTGTCATATTTGTGCACTATTAAAAGAACACACCATGTTCATGTATAAGTGTCATGTAAGCTTTATATAACATTGTGTATATTTTAACATGGTGTAAAAATCTAAATGAAATTAAATAACATGTTCTGATGATTCTGAATGGGAAGAATTTTCACTCCCAAGAAAGCATTTTAAATATTTTTGTTTGTTTATTTGTTTCAGATTGAAGCATCTGTTGCTATTGATACTTAATTTCTGAATGGGAGAGGAATGAGTAAGCTCAGGGATGAATTGCTATGTGTATTTAATTCTGTGTTCTTGTGGGAAGCTACACAGAGGTCTCAAGAGCTTTGTGAAGTGTTACTGTGTTGTACAATGCATACTAGTTCTTGCAAGTCCTTATAATGTTCCTGACCTCTGCAAACTATCATAGGCCAAAACTAGCATATATTTTCTGAACATATTATTCTCTTTTATCATAGTAGAAAAAAACAGGGAGCCACAAGGGCTCCAGCTTCACCTAAGTCATTTCATATTGCTCATGGTATTCAACAACACATACAGTCAGATGCACTTAGTCTGATCCTGCATGGCAGTTCTTATGTGTTGGTGCTTAGTATCTACCTGGGTGTTTTGGCCTGCCTTTTTTTGTTAATTTTGCACTGCTTGTTTCAGGAGATCATGATAAGTCCTGCTGTTTTCCAGGCAGAGCTCCCTTCAGAATTCTGTTTAAAAATGCTTTTTTGAGGTTTTATTACAAGGAAGCAAAAGTTGTTCTTCAGATACAAAGATCTGTGCTTTTTGAGAGGCATCTTAATGTATTGATAGCAGTTGCGAGTTCTTTTCACATTAATTAATGCTTGCTACTTAGGTCAAAGCAAAGAGGTTCTGGCAACATCCGTTTTAGAGTGAAGATTAATAAACAATGTGATAGTTAACAAGCATGAGGGTATAGACTTGAATAACAGGTATGGAATGCATGCTCCAGTTGCCATAGTAACCATTCGTTCCCCAGTGAGGATTTAACTTAACCCAATATTCAGTGTAAATTTAACCCTCAACTCTTTAGATATTCCCCTTTTATAGTAAACAGAAACATTTCCTAGAGCTGGAATAAAATCGCTGGAAGAAATGATAGTGGATTTGTAACATTATAGCAAATCTTTGGCTCCGTTCACTGTTCACCTGTTAAATACCCTGAGGACAGGACACTTTCCCCTACCCTTTTTGTTTAAGAACCCTGCACATAAGGGTCAAAAGCCTCATTAAAAATGAATTTTTATCTGAGGATGAGTTTCTGTGGAAGCCCACATGTAAGCAAATGTTGTTCTAAGGTTGCTGACACCTGTTTAGCAAAGCAGTTAAGCAAAAAAGAAAGACCATATTCTTTTCCCCTTCCTATCCCTTATTGGCACCAGGTAGCTACTAGCACATATAATTCTCTTAATGGTAATGAAGAAGGATGGCTAGGTATATACCTCTTCCACTCTTTAGCATCCTTCTTCAGTGTAACCTTCAACAAACACCAGCTATCTGTAGAAGATCAGAAAACTGCAGGTAACTACTGGCAAAAAGCAAAGGCAGTCAGTGTTACAGTGAGAAAGTAACTCATGGATCTTCTCCTTTCTGACATTTCCATATGGTGACTGTGGAGCCAGGAACACTTTTCAGCTTATTCAGCAGCTCCTTCTCTTATTCTCCTCTCAGGTAGATTTCCAGGGAAAGAAAATCCCAACATGCCGGCTAAAAGTGGTCATGGCCAGGCTGGGAGGCTGGGAGACCAGAAGCCCAAGGCTGCAGTGGACATCATAGAGCACACCAGCCTCTCAGTGTGGACACAGCCTAACATAATTTAATGGTCCCTCTGTCCTCTCTCCATACACAGGGTGCCCAAGCAATTATTCTTGCAGCTCATTCCAAAAGCTAGCTCTAATTATTATGGTTCACATCTGCTGAAGCGTGAAGAGAATTAAGTCTAAGCTTAAAGTGTGAAAGAAAGAACCAAAGTGTTAAGCTGCCGTTGGGGCTGCTTCTGTACTTAGGGAATTTTTCACGGTACACTGTAAGTCATATCTTAAAAATACAAAGGGAGAAAGGGAATTAAACTGCGCTCCCTTCATGTCTTCTTGAACTAGCCCCTAAAGGACCTGATATAAGATGAGCTCCACTGAATTCAAATCTGCACTAAAAATTTGTGCTGGCATTGCTCGGGGCTGTGACGAGGTGTGATCCCTGAGTGACAGACCTGTGCTAGCAGAGAAACCTTGGTAAGAAGCAGTTCAATGTGTCACAGGTCTCACTGTATGAATTGCAGCTGCTGGAGCTGTATTACCAATCAGAGCAGTTTGCTTTTTTTCCCAGAGCCAGTGAAGCCTTGCTGGACAGTGTCCTCTTATTTAGATTTTACCAGATCCATATCCTTTTTCCCTTTCAGAATCTTGTTTTGGTGTTTCAAAAGTTTCATTTTCCTTCTGTCTAAAACACTCAGAAGAACACAGCTGTGTTGTGCCACGTGGCCCTGTTAAATCTGTTGATGTGAAGCAACATATAAAACAAGTTCATTTTGAGTGGTCTATTGAGTAGATGGCCTGGACCCCAGGCAGGAATGCTTAAACACAGTCTCCAGAGAGCCTTGAGACTTCTTTATAGGGGGAAGGGTGCCTGCTGAGAAAAACAGCATGTAAGCATGAAATGCAAACTTACGTGACTATGTAGGAACAGAATTGCACAAAGGGAAGGAGCACAGTTAAAAAAGCCTCTTTAATCCTCGTGCTCCCTAATTTTTCAGAGTAATATATAATTATTTTGCATGCAGTGTATTATTTATGCTGTGAATGCCTCAGGACAAGCTAAATGATTTCAGAGTCCCACTCTACCTTAAATAAAAAGGCCAATAGAAACAGAAAAAAATAAGTGAATTATGTGAACAAGTATTATTTGGAGAAACTATTTTGTTGCTGTTGTTCATAAATTATCTTTGACTTTCATTCCAATGAGGCAGTTTTCTCCATTTGCTATCTCCCTTTGCTCTGCCTAAGGATCCCAATTTAGCCTGACCTTTCTACCTCATTGTTTCCACATCCTTTACACCTTAGCACAGGTTAAAGCCTGAAGCTCAGAAACCCTGAGAAAAGCCTTGCTGCAAAAGCCAGACTGCAGACTAAGCAAAATAATTCCCTGGTATTTGAATATATTTCTTCAAAGGAAGACAGTAAACTAGACACAACAGGCAAAGTTCCATTGCAATGCTTTCTTTGCACAGATGACAGTAATGGCTATGATAGTCTTTCTTCTTTTTGTAGTCCTTCATTTCTTTCTTCAAGCAGACCCTTGTAACATTGTACTTAAAGTGGAAGCAGAAAAATACATTCTGAGGAACCCACACAATTGCAGTCATGAGCTCTGCAGTCTAGCAAAGCTCTTCAACACACATTTAAGTCTAAGATGTGAGCTCAAGAGCTTGTTGTGGTCAGGAGCCACTTCCCAGTATCCTATGAGTTTACAGAGAGAGAGAAGCAGCAAGATTTGAATGTTTGGCTTTAGAAGCAGGACTCTCATACTGTGGAAGTGTCATGGATCAGGGTGCTGAAGGATGTTCAGCTCTTGTATAGTCAGGAACTGCTCAGGGAGCAGGAGTGCTGACGGGGGTACTACACCTTAACTGTGGAATGGTTCAAAAATTAAGCCAGGCAAAACCAAATCAGGCTTTCCTTCCAGGGCTAGCTTTCATTTGGTTTAATTCCCTGAACCATTTGGGTTTGTTCCCTGAACCAGGTCATAGGATCAGCGAGGTGGGAGCGTGTAGCATGCATCAGGAAGAGATAGTGCCACATTAGGATGGCTTAAAACTATTGTGCAACTGTGCTGTTAAGTACAGTTGCTTTCACCCTTAGCAGAAAAACAATCTATGTCCTGTTTCTTTAGTTTGCTGGTAAAGTAAGGGGAGGGAGGGAGGGAGTGCAAAAGCTACAAAATCAACCTGATGAGTTCCTGTACCCCTCAGCCCCACAATTACAAGGTGTAACTGATTGCTGGATATAAAAAGCTCTCCATTTCTTAGAAAATTTGAGTATTGAAAAGAAGGTCCATTTCGTGCATGTGTTCTTGTCTCACTCTGCTTGCTTTTCATATCTTGCAACAAAGAGAAGTTGTGCTGATTTGGGTGGTTAGTAGCACGATTTCAAAATGTTTTTGTGTGTACAGACTGCACATCTTTTGGCTGTCAGGTATTATTCAGATTCCTTTTTGCTTTGAGAGAGGTGTATGGCAACATTTTAAAAGATACCAAATAACCATCCTGCAATAAAGCTTTTGATGAGCATGAAAGTCATTAGGCCAGACAGGCAGGTAGCTGTTCAGGGTCTGCTAGAGTGAGAGTGTGAAAAGGAATTGGTGAATAGGCTCTTAGATCCAGAGGGAGAGTTACTCTTCTCTCTTCTTTTCCCTTGTATTTCTGAGCCTCAGAGGAAAAAACACTAACAGCATGAAAGTCAATAGTATTGGAAATGTTGTGGAGAAAGCAATGCTGAAGGGTGCAAATGCAGCTGACATGAATGGATTGAAAACTCCCATTATAGATCCCTGAGTTCTTTGGGGCAGTGAAACCTTTCTGTGCTCTTTGTGCGAGTGCTGTGAGCTGATAAGACTTCTAAATCGTAACACAATGCCAATGGAAAGAAAAGATAAGTACAGCAAAAAGCAACGTGCTGACTAGCAGGTGAAACCACTGCCACTGCCACAGGCTTTTCTTTTGAAATCATGCTCATTGCTTTTATTCTAACTCACTCATACTAGTGAGAAATAGCTGTAAACAATTTTCAGTCCATTAACATGAAATATTTTTCATCAGAAGATGTCAATACACTTCATGACGAAGTCAATGTGATTGGCATCATTTTGCAAATGGGGAAACCGAAGCACAGAGAACTAGCAGAGTTTGATTCAAGGTCACTCATCTCTCCGACCGTACCACAGTAAATACAGTCCAGGAATCTGAAGACTGAATCTAACATTTTCTGCAACATTATCTTGTTTAAAGTGTGTGTGTATTAGTACCTAGAGGTGCACACACATATATACACAAACACATATACTAGCAGATATTCTAGAAATTTCTGGAAGTATAATTCCATACTAGAAATGACCTTGTCAGGAAGGCATTGAGCACAAGTTATCAAAGAGTGTTCGGAATAATCTTACCTCTAAACACTTTCACCTTTGCAATCCATTAAAAGACACATCTCTGTTGTGCCTTCCATCTCATTTTTTTCAAGAGACCCTACTGATCTGACATTTATTGATCTGAGCTTGTCTTCCAAATTGCTAATTTGTTTATATGCTCCTAAATGGTTCTAACCGTGTTTCTGCCAGGATTCTGGTAGAATCTGAAATAGACTTTTTTAATAAATGACTATGCAGCTTGATAGTTTTTATAATAATATTTGATTACTGCTCATCATGTTTTTACAAAATACTTTAATATACTAAAGGACAACACCAGCCCGTGGGTACAATGGCTACTTTTGTAAACACTGTAACATCCTTTCAGTTAACCCATTTAAATAAGCTGAAGTTAGCCTGCCTAGAATTGTCCCAAGGGAACAATGCGATCTATCTTTTTTATTCTTTAAAGGGTTCGTTTCCATTAAAGTCATATTGGCTATTATGAAGAAATAACAACTTAGCAAGTATTGCATGCAAGCTACCGAGTTACTTTTTTCCTTCAGGATGATCACATCTGCTCCAGTCATACAAAAATACATTCAAGTATGAAATGGTGGGTGGGAAAGTAGTGAGGATGGTACAATGGGACCAAGTGTTTTTTGCCAGCACTGTAAACTTACTTATTAATTTGGAGAGTAACAAATCAGATTTGTTTTATTTTTCCTGTTATACTTGTTCGGTACTTAATTTGTTATAATATTGTTCTGATCCTCTTTTATTTTAAGATGCAGAACTGGTTAGAAAATTGCTAGCAGTACTTCCACTTGAAATTACTTTTTCATCCACTTTCTTTGGATAGTTGTTTATGATTTCATTAAAAATGGCAGTACAAAAATGAAGCGCTCAGGATAAATTTGATCCTACCATCTACTGGGGATATTGCAAAGTGAGATCATCAGAAACCATCATTTCTAAAGCCACCATTGGGCTGTTAGAGGCAGATTGAGGACTTTAAGCCAAACAAAGTCTGTAGGCTCCTGGCAGTGCAGATGTGGGAGGTGGCACTCCACCTTTTGCAGAAGAGTGAGTCTGGGGTAGGATATGGATGCAAGCCTAGCAGTAAGAGGCTGAGCCCACTTGAAGCCACTCAGTTGCCCTCTGTGGCAGCCCATTTTCCTTAGGGATCTGCTAAAGCTCACCTCAGTTCATTGCAGTTTGCCTGTCTTTGCTCTCAAGACCAAAACAACCTCTTCATTTCCATTCTGAAGGAGTAACTTTTTCACCCTCACTACTGGCTGGCTGCAATCCATTTCAATGGCCTTATTATCATCTAGTGGCCAAGATGAAAGAGTTTGCATCTAAGTGTCATGGTTTTAACTCAGAAAACCCAGAAGAAAAGATCTAGCCCCAGAGAGAGATAGAGATGAGTGTATTACCAGCAGCTTAGACCAGAATTTCCTCTCTCATCCATGCCATCTTTGGATCTGATTGATTGCATCTCCATTTTACCTCTTTGTAATACACTGTAATGTTACTCCTGCTATAAGTTTTGGATGCTGCAAAAGCAGAGGGGAGAGATGGAAAACTTGTTGTGAAATTTTTCTCTTACTAGAATAGCAAGCTAGTCAAGAAAGCACTCAAGCAGCTAAAGCACCAAGCAACAGAAATATTCTCCTCTTTCATGCATAGAGTAAGAGCTGCACTTCTGAGAATTGGAGAAGAACAAAGTCTATGCAAAACCTGGGCACAGTAGGAAAGGTTCACGGGTGCCTATAGCCTACAGCATTGGCTTTGTGAAATTAAATCACACAATGCAAGTTGATACCTAAGATATTTTTTAAATTTTATTTATCAAATTATTTAAATAATTTCTCCCACTGTAGTGTGGCAGTTATTGAGTATGAACTAGAATTAATTCTGTAACTCTCTGAGCATGAAGAGAAATGCAGATACATCCATGAAGCTTCTTCACATTTGCTGGTACCTCAGAATCCCCCCAGGAACTGTAATAATGCAAAGGACATCTCAGGCTCAGAAAAACAGAGAACATAAAGTTATCACCTCCTATGTACACAATAATATATGTTTGTCAAGCCTTTGGATGTGACATCTGATGTTTTACCAGATTTCATGATGGTCAAAATTCATCTATGCTTCATTTGTTTTCATGGATAATCTCAGTATTTACCAAGGCTTCTGGGCATCCAACTGAGTGCGCGTGTGCTTGCTTAACTCCTGCCAGTAATGGTTCATCTATAAAACATTCACTGCCAGTAAACGGGTAAAAATAACTAGAGTGGAGAGCTTTGACCCGGAAGACTTCTCCTCACTACAACAAACTGGCTGAAGCCCCCAACAATTTAATTCATCACAAGTCCTGCCGATGCAGGCAGTCCTTAACTCTATTCTATCAACCTTTGTTGATCCACTTAGAACAGAGACTGTGGAGTTTTCATTTAGAGCTGTTGTTCTTTCATGTTTTTCCTCTAGGTTTTCTCTTCAGACAAAGTTAAAAGGCACATTTCAATCAATCAGGTTGATGTTGTCAAGCTCACGCACTGAATACCCATGGCAGGTGGGTGGGGGGAACAACAAAACTTTCTACAGAGAAGTGAAAAACAAAACTCTTTGCTCCAATTATGTTAATCAGGAATCTGTCTGGAGGATGAGAGTAAAGGGCTGAGTAGAATTAATGGAGGAGAAAAAACCAATTTAGTCATTTATATTTGAGTCAATGCATCTGATATCTTGCACTCCAAGGGCCTTGCTGTCAGGAAAAATGTACCACTGAATACTAGTAAAGAAATGGTATAGCAGCATTTCCTTTTTCATAGGAGGCAGAAAATATATTAACATATATGTCAGAATTATACAGTCATAGAAAACAGGGCTGGAAGGGACCTTAGTTAATCATCAGGAACATGTTGGCACCTCATGTCTAAAATATACCTGGCAGACATCTGGGAAACCTCAGCCAGTGGACATCCCACAGCTTCATTGAACTACTTATTCACTGTCCTTAGCTTTAGTCCCTTGTGAGAAAGCACATGCTTTTACTTGAAGCCCTGTCCTGGACTACCCAAACCCAACCTTTTACAGTGCAGCTGGAAGCTACTGGAGTTAGTCCTGTCCGTCTCTCTCCTTTATGTATAATTTTAGCCTAGTCATATATGCTTCCTGACAGCTGTTGCTAAGCAGGGCCTAAAGAATAAGATTTTCTCAGATATTTGCCTCAGCTAGGTCTAGATCCTGCCCGTTCACAACTGAGGGTGCAAAAGGAAGGAACAGCAAATGAAGCTGAAAGGAACAAAAACAATGCCTGTAAGATGTTAGCATGGCCTCGTATCGGCTATGTAAGTTCTACCAATTTTCTTCTGAGCTGCCTGGCAGGACTAATGAGAAGTGATGACAAATGGCATGAGGGTGAATATAGTTGATCAAGTGTGATAGGCCATGAAGGTTTCCTGCACTGTTAATCAGAAATTTGGTTAAATGCCTGTTTCCCCCTCCTCAGTACAGCAGTTGCCACCATGTGCCCTTACTACTAGGAGAACAGGGACAGGGGTAGAAGTCTCCTAGGTGTGCATGGCTTCAGTTGCACTCTGAGCAATTTGTTTTCAAACACAATTAGAAATATATGGAATTGTGGGGTTTAGGTGGTTTTGGTTTTGTCTTTTTTTTTTTTTTTTTCTTTTCCATTATCTCTGGCGTACCCGGTCAAGTAACAGCACATACTTCATACCACATTATTTCCTCCATTTTACCTGGTACGTGAAGCTTTGTAGCTGTGTGATGCACAAATCTAGACACTTGCCTTTTGATGCTTCACATCGTTGTGAAAAAAATCTTTATTGAAGCTGAATGTCTAGCAGCCTCTACTAGTGTGATTTTTCATAAACAATGGTATTACTTTCATAATTGTGTTCTTGGCTCTTCACAATGTATCTGCTGTTATTTTAACACAACTTTACTTTCACCCAATACCCAGTTTAAAATACTTTACTGACAAATTAGGATAAAGATACAGTAGATTTTTAGCAGAAAATGAACCTGTTTCTAATTTAAATGTTGTAGGCTTTTCAGAGAACTGATCTCTTCATAATGTTGGGAAAACCTACCATTTTATGTAACTGAAAATTCAGCCACAACTGGTAAAATAATTAAGAATTCAATTTCTATGTACTGTGCAGCAGGAAACAAGTGACTCCAACCAGTTTGTTTGCTTGACTGAGTATAGACAGTTTTAAAAATTACATTAGTGTCTATGAGCACAGAATCACATCCAGATCCAGTGCCCTTCCAAACGCAATCTCTTCTCAGCAAACATACCCCGTGATGAAGACCCATCTCATATCAAAATTACCAGACAAGTCACAGTACATCCCTAGCATTGTGATAAGGGCTCTGTTTTGTTCTCTTTGTTTATGCAAAATTCCCGTGAAAGCAGAAGCGGTTTGATTGTGAGCGCTTTCTGCTTTGCACAGTAGGTAGGTTTGCTGAGGGAGGGGAAGGGATTAAGCCTGCCATGAGTGTTGCTCTGTACAGGATGGAAGCAATAGTTTTGGCTGTGTCCTTGTGCACCACCCTCCTCCCGTCTGCCTCCACTCCTACAGGCCAGCTGCACCCAGTTTTATTATCAAGCAAGGCTCATTGCCCAGGATGGTGATGCAAACACTGTATAAATAAGAAAATAACAGGTAGAATCAGCAAGGTGAAGGATGGAAAATGTCTCCCTTCCCTTTAAAGAGCATCCATGGCTCTCACCTCATCCTCAGTCAGCAGGAAAACATCTCCCCTCCTGTTTCAATCTACTTTTAAACACACTGCATCTGTCAGGGGGAGTTTGGCTTCTTTAAGGGACAGAGAATGGGCAGAGTACCCACTCCAAATCAATCTCTCTCTGTTCGAGGGTGCAGGATGTGATCTGAGGTGAAGTGGAGAAGCAGGAGGGTGATTTTAGACAGCAGCCTTGCTGGGTAATATATTTATCTAGTTATAATTTTAGGCTTTGTTAAATAAACATGCTGGCTATATCTGTAAATATTTTAAATACTTCAGTTGGTGGTAGGTGTGGGAAGGGGATCCAAACAGGGATCCTGGGCATTTTCCTTGCTGTTCCTTCTGACACGTCAGTTCAGAGCAGCTGGTAACATAGCGACAGGCTGCAGCACTTCATTATCATCACAATCTGCTACCTTTTTAATATAGTATCTGACATTTCAGTCAGACAGAGAGCTTTGTCCTTAAGCTGGCAGGAACTTTATGCCTTGCACTCAAGAACATCGCCTTGTTGGGTATATGGACCAGGCAGGGCACGTGCTGTCTGTGTTTATCTAGATATGTCAAAGCATGGCATTCAGATGAAAGGCAAAAATATATAAATACAAACGGAAAATTGCAAACAAGAACTCAGCCATCCTTTGCAGTCTGGCAAAAACATTCCCTTGTTACGCAGTTTCCAGCAAGGGATCACACAAGTATTTTACTTGAGAGGAGAAAATCCAGAGCTCACCTGAACTTGGTAGTGGAGCTGAGGTACACACTTGGGCTGGTGCTTGCGCTGCCTGTGCCATGAGGCTGTAGAGGAGGTGTGGACACGGAAAGCCATAGAGCAGTGGGGGTACAGGGACACAGGGCTGTGACGGAGCAAATGAGGTGGGAGGCACAGGGAGGAGGGTACTTTTGGGATTGCAGTGCAGGGAAAAAGAGCTTGGGGAATTCTGATTTAAAAGTATCTCTGTGCCTAAGTCTTTTCCTTAGGTATATTAGAGATTTATGATTTCATGTCTTCTTTGCATGGCATTGCATAACTCATCTTTTTCATTCTGTTTTGCTCTGCTTACTTGCCCTTATTGGGAAACAGCCATCAGAAAACCTAACTAAATGGCAGAAATGAGAAAATGCAATATCTATTGTTTATTTGAATCTATGCGTCTCAAAATCTCTAAATATTATCGAAACTTTAATAAAATCATACCTGGAATACAGGTGTTACTAATATTAATTTTCTAGATGTGTAAACTGAGGCATAAGTACTAACTGACCATGTACAGCTTTCCTACTGGGTAGCAGTGTGTCTCCCAGGAAAGCCATGAAATGTATGTATTATGTGGACAAGATGCCATCCCACATGCATGACAGTGGTAGGATTTGGCTCCAAATAAGTAATTTCTACATCAAGAAGGTCTGATTTTGTTGGACTTTCCCACTTTAACACCCCTGACAAAGCTGATGTTTCCTGTTACAGTTAGTTGAGATTTTAGTCTGAGGTATCAGCACGACTGAGAAGAAAGTCTAGCCTTTCCTGTGTTAGATGCTGATCAGCAGAAGGGTTGCTGTGTTTACCCCAGAAGTAGCTATATGGGAGTAGTGTGTGAAATCCTCATTGTTTGCGATGCCCTCTGTGTCATCCAGCTTGAAAGGTTAGATAGGCTTTTGTTAATATTTCAGCAAAAATTGTACCTTAAAAGAAACAAATCTTTGATCAAAGCCCAAAATGAACTTATTTGATCAAAGATGACTTAACAGACAGAAGTAGAATAAGAGGATGATTTTCACTATTCTGATTTATCTTGGCTGGAATATTTTTTGTTAATAATTCATGTATTACAACATCCATAATCTTTCCTTTATTAAAGCTAGACTATTTGCTTTAATGCTAGGTCTAAAATTCTGCATAGGGTAACTCTAGGGGTTCTGTGAACTGAATTGTTAACACTTTTCTCCTTTATAATTCACTTAAACCACAGGCTGATTGTGAGAATAAAAGCCTTTAGCATTTAAGTTAAACTGACACATGATGTATATAGCAGTGAAAAGAGAAAGGTAAAATCTTTTTCTTATCAAGGAGAAGCGAATGTATATAACATAATCCTGATCTGATTTGTGTGCAGTATTTCACCACAGTGATTTAGGGGGAAACTTTTCAAAAGTGTTCCAGTAATTTAGGAACATTTGTCTTAATTTTAAAAGCCTCCAGGACCTGTGAGAACTTTCCTTGCAAGTCAGTGAGATTTGGACTCCTAAGTCACTAAAGCCTTTTGAAAAACAATCATTAAATTCTCAGGAGCCTGTTTTTCCCTCTCAGTTGAAATGCAGAGGGTTTTTTATGTATTAAACTGCCTTGATACCAATACAAGTTTCCCTCAATCAGCCTTTTGAACTACTGAGTAGGTATATATGGGAAATATGTAGGATCCTGTTTTATACCAAAAAACTTTGCATTTATTGGAGCTTTGATTACCTTCAAAAACAAGACAATGGAATTGTTATTTGCTGTTAAAAAAGGTCTGTCACATGCAGCAAAACTAACCTCTCTGCATGTATCTCCACTACAGTTCAAGACTGTGTCTGTCTTCAAAGAAGCTCATAAGCAGCTTGTGTGCTGTGTGCCTTGCTGCAAAACTGTGCTTCCAAGTCTTACAGGAATCAGAGGCGAGGGGTTAGTCAAATCTTTGTACAATACAGTTATTCTGTAGGTTTGCCAGCACCATTGAGAACTCACAGAAAGGCTTCAAAATAGCCCAGGACAGTGGGGCAGAGAGCTGATCCCCTCCCCCTCCTCCATCCAGTCTGGTTTCTGGAGCAGAAGACAATTAAATGTTGGGTTATGGAGGCAGGATACCTGGTTAAGGAATCAATCATCTTTTCAAAGCCTAAATGAAGGATTTCATGAGGTGATGATATATCCCCAAAACTGTGTTGTAGTCCAACAAGATGTCTGGCTACTACTTTAAAAGAGTCACTGTTTTTGAAACACAGTTTAAACAATAGCTGTGGTAATGGGTCCTTAGGAAATACCCGCCACTGAAGGTATGTAGGTATTGCCAGCATCCTGACTGATCACTGGAGTACATTAAAGCATGTGATACATGCCAAGGCCAAGCAGTATCATGGTATCAAGCATACCAAGAAGGTTAAAGCTTTCTTTTAACATAGCACAGCATTTTTACTGGCTTAGGAAACTAATTTTTATCACATCTGTGACATCATGCTGATCTGGTTGGGAAACGGGCTCATCATGCATCACATGGGAAAGACCAAACGTGGTCTATTTGTGAATGATGGAGTAACAAGATACTAAGAGGGGCTGCTGGCCACGCATTACTTGATCCAACATACCTCTTGCCCAGTGAAAGGCTAGCAAGCACTGATAGATGGCACTTGTAAAATAAGAAGGGCATCACACAGCGAGAATGTACCTGGGAACCATCGTGTTTCCAGATGTGTTGAACATGCTTACCATGGTGATTGGAAGTCACCACTGGTTTTGGTGGTCTGATAAAGCTAAGTAGTCATCTAGGAAACATGCAGGAGGTATCAGACAGCAGGCAAATGAAGGGCCATTGAATTTATAGCTCAGTCACTGGAGCTGCAAGACTGCTAGAGTCTGTTGTGCAAAACAAGGCTCATACCATTTGTTACATTGCGTAGCATAAGTTGGCTGGCAAATATCGTCAAAGGGTATTAAACAAACATTCAGTCCTTGAGCAGCTGAGTAGCTTCAGTGCTGAAGGCTGTTTTCTAGTGTGAGATGAAAGGGATTCTTCACCATTATAGCACTAGACTGCAATACTTTGCTGATACCACTCTAGACTTCACATCTCATTTTGTAACAGCTATTTCCCTGACAATAAGTGCTTGCCGTGTTGCAGTTTAACCCCAGCTGGCAACCAAGCCCCACAGAGCCGCTCGCTCACTTTCCCCCAGGTGGGATGGGGGAGAGAAGCGGAAGAGTAGAAGTGAGAGAACTTGCGGGTTGAGGTAAAGAAAAATTAATAAGCAAAGCAAAGACTGCTTGTGCAACCAAAGCAAAACAAGGAATTTATTCACCACTTCCCACCGGCAGGCAGGTGTTCAGCCATCGCCAGCAAAGCAGGAATCTATTGCACGTCATGGTTACTTGGGAAGACAAACACCATCTCTCTGAATGTCCCCTCCTTCTTCCCCCAGCTTTATACGCTGAGCATGACGTTGTTTGGTGTGCAATATCCCTTTGCTCAGCTGGGGTCAGCTGTCCCAGCTGTGTCCCCTCCCAGCTCCTTGTGCCCCCCCAGCCCGCTCGCTGGAGGGTGGGTGAGAGGCAGAAGAGCCCTTGGCTCTGTGCAAGCCCTGCTCAGCAGCAAGCCAAAACACCCCTGTGTTATCAACACTGTTTCCAGCACAAATCCAAAACACAGCCCCATCCTAGATTCTATGAAGGAAATGAACTCTATCACAGCCAAAACCAGCACATGGAGGCAGTCTGGGTCTAAAACCAGTGCTGATCCTAATGGAGGAAAAGAATGGGATCTGAATGAATAATTTGGTTTAATATTTTATATTGATGTTGCACTGAAGAGGGATTTCTGGCAGTACTCCCACAGTTCTGTAAACAGTACTTCCATTTTATTAACAATGACTGAAAGAAACAATTATGTACATTTTTTTCCTGAGGCAGCAGTTTCTCCGCCTGAAGTCCTTATAATGAAGCGCCATTTTCTCTTCCTTTCCCAAACAAATTTGTTCATAATTGCTACCTTTTAAAAAGAACACTTTTGAAGATTTCAGTTTTCAATTCCGGGCCAGGTATTTAACATAGGGAGGCAAAACAAATAAGCACAATCTCAAAAGTTCTGTGGTTTTTTTAACAAAAATAAGAACTAAAATAACAGAATAGGACAATGCTCCATGGAGCTCTAAAACTTTGGAAAAACCCAGAAGTTTCCCATCAGGAAACTGCCTAATTGTGAAACATTATACAGCTTCATTAAAAATATAGAATGCCTACCTAACTCCAAGTAGTGAGAATTTGTATGCTATAGGGGGAAATAAAGACCTGTACATCTCATAATTTGTTATCTGGGAAAATACAGCCTGTCAGTTAAAGGAGAGTAAACTGCTGTATGTCATTTTGGGTATGTTGCTGAGTCTGTCATTGATTCACAGCACAGCACTGAGCAAGGAGCTTGATCTCTTTGCAGTCTAGTCTATAGAACTATTTAAAAGATGTAATGAAAAAAATGAAAGGTTTTTTTAAGCTTTGTTGTTCGTAAGATACCAGGGCAGGACCAATCACTAGAGGAATTTCAAAGTATAATTAGTATCCTAGGAGTATTAGAGGGTTTCATGCTTAGGTGATAGTTAAACAATTAACTCTTAGGCTATTTCAAAGTGCCTAAATCCAAAAATTTCAGTCCATCAAACACTGACACAAAGTCCCCATCTATGGTAGCACATAAAATAGGCAAAGAAAGACAAAGATAAAGGCTAAGTTACAAAGATAAAGATGATAAAGGTGAAGATATATAAAATGAAGATGAAGGTGAAGATAAAGATATAAAAATAAGGTAAAGATAAAGGTAAAGGTAAAGATAAAATAAATATAAATATAAATATAGATATTAAGATTAAGATAAAAAGATAAAGATGAAGATAAAGATAAAGATAAGATAAATATAAATATAAAGATAAAGATAAAGATATAAAGATAAAGACAGGCAAAACCTGCAAACTCTCGTTTCGTTCTTCAAGCCATGTAGTGACCAGTAAGCAAATGCCATCTCTAATAAATCTTTTTCCTCTTGACTGTGTTGCTGAGATATTCATTAATTTGTTCCAGGATGCTGATATCAGGAGTCTTGGATGTAAACCAGGCATTTTGGTAGTGTATTTGAATTAACTTGCTGTGAAAAAAGATGATATTTTAGAAGTTTTCTATAATACATAGCTGAAATTGTGTTATACTGCAATATATTCATGATGGGTGCTAACTGATGACCTAGGTAAAGCCAATGGATAAACTAAATATTTTATCTTTTCATGTATATTGAGGGAACAATTTAATATTTGGGGAGCCAGGGATAGATGCAGCCTCACTTTAACGGGAGGCACTGAGCAGTTCTACCAAGAGAGCACGTGCCAGAGCAGCTGTCACTCATGGGTCCAGGGAGCCCAAACTCATCCAGCCCCATGTAAATTTGCATTTGGTGGTTCAGCTGGTGTGGTGGTGGCCACTGCCAGAAGTGTTGGGAAGCATAAGGCTGAGCAGAAGGTGAACAATGTAGATGAATGGGTTCTTGTGGGGGCTGGCTGCCAGGACTGGCATTGGGGTACAAACAGATTATAGAAGGTTGTGTGCTTCCCTGTGCACGGCAAAAAAAAGAGCAGCAAGTGCAACCAACACATTGAGAAAAAGCCAGGAGCCCTTATTTCATTTTGCAAAAAAGAGAGTTACCTTTCTAAACAAAGATTTTTTTTCCTTCTTGCTTTCTGGAAAGTTTGACCTAAGGCACATTATAGGAGGCAAGTAATAAACTCAGTTTTAACCAGTTTCTCCTATCATTACTTGCATCTCAAGGTTTTAAAGCTCTGCAGCTGTATCTTGGTACAAGAATTTCTTGCTTTTCTTTGGGAGATCAATTTTGGAAAAAAAATCATTGAGTAGGGATTAAACTAATGTTTATATGAGTAATAGAGAAGCTGAACATTTATCATTTTTTCTTTTCCTTTTCAGTTTAGAAACTTAGTGACTTATTAAGTCATGTAGATAAAATGGAGCATGTCCCAGGAAGTTCAAAGCCCTCTGAAGAATAAATGCAGGATTGTCTTGAAAATCTTTGCATTTCAAAAGTAAAAAATTTATACTGAATTCAAATTCAGATTGTCTGTCAAATTCAGACTATCTCAAAATTTTCTCACTAGAAAGGGTCTAAGACTAGTTTTCACATGAAATTAATACATGAAGCAAGTATGATATTTGAATCACCATTGAGACTCATACTGTTCTGTAACGGCTCTCACTGAGAGGGCTAAGGACAGAGGATTTGTGCAGGTCTTCAGTGAAAGAAAACCAAATTTATTTATTTGTTTGGAAACCTGTAATAAAACCCCCCAAAACCAAAAAAATGTGCCTTGACTTTTTCAGGGAAGTTATCCCATTCATGAGCACTTGTGTAATACTCAAAAATACGGGAAGATGAATGAAACAAAAAAGCCAGTCCCTGTTACTGCATGTCTTAGGTTTACTTTGTATTCCTGTAGCCTCTTCTTTCCACTTCTTACATGTATGCATTTTTTTCTTGGAATGCCACTGTTAGTATTTTATGCTAAAGTTTCTACAAAGTAAACCTGTTTCCATGTATGTTTGATTCTGTTCTGTTAGAAAAATAACTTATGTTCCCATGTTTAGCAGTCACCTAGTGTTGCAGCATCACTTGTGTTTATTCCCCTCAAGTATCTAACTGTTCTCTAGAAAGATACAAATCTAATGTCTTTTACATTTTGTTAAAAACTCTACAATCCCTGTATCACATGGATCACCTTTGGTACTTCTTATGCATAAGACTGCTAGAATTTTTACTAAAGTTGTGTCTTTTTTTGCTTTTTTTTTTTTTTTCTTCTTCTTTTTTCCACCTTCAGGGTCAACAGCAAATAATCTGTATATGATGTCATTGTACTGGCAGTGCCAAAGTAGCAGTTCTGTCTTCAGAACCCCACTATTTGTTTTGGATTTAGGGCAGTCAGCAGCTGTGAGTTTGGATGAAGATTCAAGAGCTAAGTTTATATGAATACATTCAAAAAAGAGCCAATATTAGACAAAATAAGTAAACACATAAAAAGAGGCAAACCCAGAATCCTTTAAACTAGTCACATACCTTGCAGCTTCATCAGGTAAGGTAGTGCTGGGTACAGTCTCCTTGCTGAAATGAAATGATTGGACTTGTGTAGAAAAGTAGAACAATCGTACTGCATCCCACACAGGGGCAACTATAGGAGGGACTTTCTTTGACTGCAAAATGAAAACGCACGAGAGGGGAACCTGATTCTAACAGGTGTCCTTCAAAGGGTTTGAATCTGTCAGCAGGTCCAGTCACCTGCAGCTCAGTTTGCAAAACTTTTTCAGATGTTTCTTTAAATGTGAAAGTTATTATTTGAAAATGGATTTGTCAGATATTTTAAAAAGAGTCTGAGCACAGCAGTGTTACCAGAAGAACAGATAGCTGGTGATCTTTCTGAACTCCTTGCCATCCTAACTGCACCTTCTTGATCATTTAACGTCATGCTCAAGTCCCACATTGTTCAATGGCATGAAATAAGGGGTGGAGATTGTACTGGTTTCTGCTGGGATAGAGTTCATTGTCTTTATAGCAACTCATGTGATGCTGTTTTGGATTTGTGGCCAAAACTGTGTTGATAAGACATGTATGCTTTAGCTATTGCTGAGCAGTGCTTACACAGTGTTAAGGCCACCTCTGTTTCTTACGCTGCCCTGCCAGCAAGTAGGCTAAGAACGGGCAAGAATCTGGGAGGGGACACAGCTGGGACAGCTGATCCAAACTGACCAAAAGGATATCCCATGATATATGACATCACACTCAGCAATAAAGATGGGAGAAAGAAAGAGAGGACAGTCAGGTTGTGGCATTTGTCTTCCCAAGTAACTGTTATGTGTGATGGAGCCCTGCTTTCCTGGAGGTGGCTGAACACCTGCCTGCTGATGGGGAGTAGTGAATGAATTCCTTGTTTTACTTTCCCTGCACGTGACACTTTGCTTTACTTATTAAGCTGTCTTTATCCCAGCCCACAAGTTTTCTCACTTTTACTGTTCCTATTCTCTCCCTCATCCCATTGGGTGGTGGGCATGAGTGAGTGGCTGTGTGGTGCTGAGCTGCTCACCAGGGTTAAACCGCCACAGGCTTCCTTTACTGTTGTGATTGGTTTCTAAGCCAAAGGAGCAGTTTCATAAATGACACCTTTCCCTGGCCATTTCCCGTGATGTAACCCAGATAATAGGTAGTTCATCAGCTAGTAGAATGGCCTGATAGGAGCATGACCTGTGTTTTGCAGTGATTACAGAACAGCCATCAGTCTCTGCAGCTGGCATTTCCAGTCTTCATTGTAGATGACTTGTATCATCTAAGTAGGCAGCTTTGTATTGAGTGTTAGTCTCTGGAGGTCATCCATCAGCCTTGGAAAGGTGGCCATGACCTCATATGCTGTGAATAGCATCAACCTGAAAGAATGAGTATATGGGGAAAGAAATGAAGGTTTTTGTTGCACAGGTGGTTTGTATGTATCTGCTCTGCAAATCTTGTTGAAGAAGAGAATATGACTTGTGAATTTCTGAGAACACACTAATTTGGAGGAAAAAGTGCATGTAGTTATTTTCTGGTTTTGAAATGTGAAAAACCCAGTGCAATGAAATAATTGTCATCAAGTGATCTAAAATGTCAAATACTTTAATTTCTATTAATTTAGGCTGTTTACAAATGCAAGAGGAGTTAATTCCAAATATGCCTCTCTGAAATGCAATAAGTGTAGCAGATTCAAGAGCTTTACAGTGGCAACTTAGTTCTGTCAATTGCATAGCTGTGGTAGCAGAAGACCAAGAAGAAATGGCACTGTTAAAAACCTGTCGCTCCTGACGTTTTTTCCGTCCCCATTGCTGTTACCATGAATGCTGTATCAGCAGTGGGTGGAAGATGCAAAAGCCTACCTTGCTGAAGCAGAGCAGTCTGGCTAGCACGATACAACTTTCTGTGATAAATCTAAATCCCATATTCCTGAGCAGAGGGGCTCCTATTCCATTGGTCAGGAAAACTACCAGCAGTTGCCAAGGAAGTTGCAGCATTGTTGGAGGTGTTTTTCAGAAACTTTTCCTTTTGGGGAGGATCAAGATGGAATGTGTGATTGAAATGAAGGAGAGAGATTTGTAGGACAGATTTCCTACAGTGCCAGGGGACTCACTGGAAATGTGGCAGATCTAGTTTCGAACCCCAAGGAGCAAATGCTCTGATCTGTTTGCTTGTTTCTCATGGAATCCTTGTCGAGGTCTTGGTTTTACCCTGATGCATTGTAGGCCATACTGCTGTGAGCACCTAAAGTTTCTTTGGTTAGAATAACCATTTTCCACATACAACTAGGTATAAATGCTTTTTATAAATTGAGTAAAGTGCTTATAATTTTGTTAGGAATATGAAGTGCTGTGATGGTATTTTATTAGAAATGGATTACATGATGTTGAAAGCTGAGAAAAGAGTGAAATTTCATCAAGCCCTGGAGGTGGAAGGTGGGATTTGTTTCTCACTTTGGTCTCTGGTTTTGGTATGTGTGGATGAGTACAAGTTCAAAAGGTAAAAGAAATTAAACTGAAGAGGTGAAGATTCAGTGACAAAAAGTAAACTGGCAAAGACCATGACCATGCTGGATAGCAGCCATGTAGGGTCCACTGTGGTAAGTCTGAGGAGTGAGGAGGAACCTTCCCCTGCCCCTTCTGTTCCTTCCAGTGGTACTGCACCCAGCTGAAGTTGTTTCAAGTGACTACCACTGCTTGATTAATTCATACTTTCCCTAAAAATATCATTCACAAAACTCACTTTTCATGAAAAAGCTAGGAAAAGTAGTAACAAGTGTTATTGTCAGTTTAACAGAATTTCCCATGCTCTCTTTAGATTCAGTTCTAATCCAGGAGTTTTAAGAGGTGACATTTTAGGCAAACATCACTCAGAAACTCATATTTCATGCAGTATTTAATATCCCTACTCAAAGGTTAAACCTACCATTTAAAATAAACTCTTATTTCCCAATATGTTGCAGTGTTGAGAACGATGTGGAGTTGTGCTATTTCAGGGGTGGCAGCTGCCCCCAGGGAAGCTACTTTTCCTTTGAAGAAACCATCTCCCAAGCCTCCCTACTTTTTCTATGAGGAGATTTCTTCCAAGAGGCCAGTGTAGTCCCTTCACCATACTGCCAGAAAATGGTTGATGCTTCAGAGGAAAAATAATAACCTGTGTTCCCTCTATTGTCCAAATGAGGAATGCAAAAAAGAACAGAAAGCAGCACGTGACATGTAGAGTGGCAATGAGGCAGGTCAGGAATGTTGTCTACAAGAAACTTGCTAAAAGCAGAAAAACTTTCAGTAGGAATTTTCCAAAATGCATCAAAGCAGGAAACCAACCAGAGTCAGTCAGGATAGAAAATTCTCCAGGTGTAGAAGTTTAAAAGTGAAAAAGTTAAATTTTGTTATGCTCCACTTTTCACTGTAAAGAGGTTTAAAAAAGGGTCCTGCATTCAAGTACAACTCTGAGAACCTTTTACAAAATGAAAGGCAGGAGATCTATTTAGAACAAATTTATACAATTAATAACTGCTAAAATTATTTACTAAAAACATATATGTAACTTTTAAAGTAAGGCTTTTTATCAGAAGACAGAGGATGTTAAACCAATTTTTAAGAGAGATTTCAGACAAATACAGCTCAATAAATCTGATTTCTGCAGTAAGAAAACTGGTAGACATTATAGTAAAACAGGAATAATTTCCTATGTATAAGTACAAAGCATTGGGGAAAAGTCAACGTGTTTGTCATGCACCACAGATCTGTTAGCTCCTTTGGAGCAGTCAAAAAGCAAGGGATAAAAGAGCCCTGGTAAATACAGCATTATTGAATTTCAATTAAATTATTGACTTTCAGAAAGCTACTGCAAAGGTAAATGAATGGTTTACCACTGATATTTTCACTCAAGAATCTTTTCTAGAGCTTGTGCTATTCCGTGTGTTCATAAATTGTGTGAAAGGAGGGGAAATTAGTGAGGTGATAAAATTTGCTGCTGACACAAAATTAGTCATCACAGTAAATATTAAGTGTACCTAAAGTTTTGCCAGACAACGTATGACACTGAGTTACAGAGACATGAAATGAGAAATGAAATTCAATGTTAACAAATGCAAGGTAATATACATGCAGAGAGGAAAGCAAATACATAAATACCCACATAGGGATAAGTTTAAAAAAATATATAATCATGATCAGGCACAATGCTTGGAAAATATCTTAGAGCCAATGTGTAAAATGTTAGCATTCTGTATATTGAACACCTAGTGTAGTTACTGAAGAAGGATATAGCAGGAATAAAAAAGGTGCAGAGAAGGACAACATGTATGATGAGACATGAAGAGAGGCTAAACAGATTAGGACTTTTCAGCTTGGAAAGAAACAGCTGAAGGGAGTTACAACACAGAGCAGAAGAGCTAGGGGTGCTCTTATCTCCAAACCTAAACACCTGAAAGTTCTTTTTCAAATGCTGCATTGGCAATTTTGGAATGTATTTATCTAGAACATCATGAGGGAAAAAAAGTATTAGCACATTCAAAAGTTAGACAAATTCATCTAAATCCTGTAACTAATCATTTCTGCAAACAAGGCAGATATCCAGGAACTGCTCTCCCCTTGCTTTGATGCCATGTTCTTCCCTACACATCTTCCAGCCACACTTAGAGACATATGCTGGGAGAGAAGAGCTGGGTTTGGCTCTCATTCCTATCCTCACCCATCCCTGAACCCTTCTTGTAGGAACTGGTTTCTGAGGAGACTATAGAAATTCTGCACTGTTTTGGGTTAGGAACTGTAATTCAGGGCAACCTCATGTCCCATGCGGGAAGTACAGCGTGAATCTCAGTCCCGTCCTGTTGGTGCATGAAGCGCAGAGGATGTCTTAATGAAAATCTGGTAAGATCTTGCTGTAGGTTGCAAGCTTCTTGTTTGCTACAGCAAGACACTGTAGAAAATGTGCCCTGAAAATAACACATAAAACCAACCCCCACCAAAGTTCTTTCCCATTTTACAACATGAAGAAGAATTTTCAATGTTGCGTTAGAGAGACAGTGATACTCGGTACTGATGAGAAGTTTATCAATGCCAAGAACAGGGGACTGTGGGGGAATAAAAGTTTATGTCTCAGTTGAACTACGCATTATTTATGAAAACAGTTCCCAGGTTAAGAAACCAGAACACCTCTTCTGAAAAATTTCTACCAAGAAGACATTTGTTTCACAGCCTAACACCTTTGGAGGCTTACAAGGATACCTAAGGCCTCCAATAATCCACCCCAAACCTCATTTCTCTTTGTCACCTTTGTGCCCTTGATACTATCATGCTCCAGCTACTCATAATTAAACCTGTCAGTCAGGCAAATATCCTGACATGTTCTGAGTGAGAGAAAAGGTAGCAGACATCGTGCTGAGGTGTTGCTAATGTGGGAACCATGGATAACAAGTTCAAGCGGTGAAAGAGGTAAAAAAGATGATGAACTGTTAAGGGGACTGGCTAGTTAACAGGACTGGCTAGAGCTACAAACTACCTTTTACATTACTAGTTTGAATGTGTGTCAATATAGCATTGCCTTTGTTGGTGCTAACTGAAATTGTTGCTAAGCATCTCAAGGACTGCATCAGGAATAAAATTAAGTTTAAACATATGGGGGGAGGGGTAATGGGGATGGGGCAGGCAGGAAAGGCTTAAAAAAGCTTGACTTTCTACTTCCCCTGTCATTTTTTTCCGTACAGAAAGAGATGACAGCCTTTACTTGTTTCATTCTGGCGTCTTTTCATTAGTGCTAAATTTGCTTTCTAAAATTGGGCAGTAGCACCAGAAACGTTGTCTGTGATTAAAGCAATTTTAAGGCTGAGCTCATTTTAAGTACCTTGCTGAATCAGTGCCCAAGTTTTCAGCTCCTATTTTTGGCCCTCAACAATATGCACTAACAGTTTGATAAACCAAACAGATCTCTCAGGGAAGTATGTATTTCTAGACTTGAGCTTTCTGTCTTTCCCTTCAAAATAACCAAAGCAAACAACTCCATGTTACAAATCAATCTAGATTACTTTTTTTTTTTTTCCTTCTAAACAGTTGAATAGATTTTAAGCCATAAACATTATCTATTCTGACTTATCTCTTCATCTGACTCACTGAATTTTATCCAGTCATTTCTAGTTTGAACCTAATAGCTTGTAAATGAACTAGAACTTTTCTCCTGGGTAGACGTGCAATCAAGGAAAATATTGATTTAAAATTTATAGTGTGTTGTTTTCAAAAAGTGTTTTCTCTGTACATCTTTATCTAAAAATCTGACTACAAAGCGTCTTAAAACAGTCTCAGGGTATCACACTGTCTGGAGAAACAATATTTTACAAAATATTCATCTGACAATGAGGAGTGATGCAGAATATTATATTAGTGAAAAAAACCCTCGAACTTTACATTCAGTTCTTGCTTTAAAACCCCTGGAATCATTTCTAAGGGAAGCAAACTTATTATCTTATTCCAGATCTGCTTTAAATCTCAAAATTACATAATTGTGTCTTACCTGCCAGTGATATGAGAATGCTATTGTGTTGATACCTTTAGCTTCATGAAACAAACAGTTTGAACTGTATTTCTTGGCTTGCAAGGGACAGCTTTCTCATGTAATTCACTAGAGTTATTTTTGTGGAGGAATAGGAAGATCCAAACCCAGGAATGGAACTAAAGTGGACTTCTCCGTTCATTTCTACAAGGCTCCTACTTCAGAAATGTTTGTGTTAAAGTACATAAGACCTACAGTGCTGGAGTCATGCAAAAAAGGCAGTCTTTGTAGGATCAAATTGGGTTTTGTCATTGAAAAGCACATTGCACCAGTCAGGGGGAATTCACAAGGATCACGTAAAGCTCTTCTGTTACTGGGATGCTGTCTGTGAGGTTAAGTTACCCTAACTACTAACAGAACTAATGTACTGAAATTACTTCTGGGTATCAGCCAAATATAGAGAGACTCCCTTGAACCTTGTCACACCCTACACACATACAGGTGAGATGATTGTGAAAAACAGGGGCTGCTATGCTTTCTCCATGCTGGTGTGGGCTTCTTCGGAGTGAGGTGATTCTCCCATGCATTCTCTGTTTCTTGATCTATATTTTATCCACTGCATGTTCAAAGGGATTGTATCAGGTCCCAGCATTCATCCTATAGCATGCCTTCTGCTGTGAGGTGAATGAAATCATAGTAGTTAAACTGCTAGGTATCTTTTTATCACACGGTTCACAAAGATGCATTTGTGGTTCTGGCCAGCTCTAACATAAACACAGGTTTCATGATAATTTGCAGGCAGAATTTGAAAGGCTTCTGGGCACAGAGGGGACATGAAAGAGGAAAGAAGAGGTGCTGAGGTGAGATGTGAAACCCGTTATCAGAGGTCAGGATGTTTCAACCCTGGATGAAGTAGCAGAGGTGTTAAAATCAAAGATGTTAAGTGCATGGTTTACAGTGTGAAGCCCAAACGCAGGAGAGCACAGCATATCTCAAAACTGCTTAAAGGAAGTCTGCATGGTGTCAGCTTCTTCTGTGTCTAGGCTCTAGAGGAATCTTAGCAAAGGTCTGGGTTTCATGCCAGAAATGTTAAGAAGCTTGTCCTGATGGCTCAGCTCTACAGGAGAGCAATCTTTGTTAGTGTAGCTCCCAGTGCTGTGCAGCTGCTTCCCGCTAGTCTGGCTAGAAATGTCAGACCACATAAAGATCTGAGAACAAAATAGCAGCAGACAGGTTTTCTCTCATCTGACTTTTCAATAGAGATATTATTACATTTTAATATTTCCATTCATATGGCCTGCACTTCAAGCAGATAGTATACAATTTTATCCCAAAGCACATCCTCTCTGCTGTATTTTCTACTACTGAAGGACACAAAATATGCTTTACATTTTATAACCAAAGTAGCATTTTCTATTGTCTTCCACAACTCAGCCTAAGAGCTTTCAAAGGTTCATCCAACAAAATGACTTTTTGCTTTTGTCTCCCACCTCTGCCTCCCTCTGCCATCTTTCTCCTTTCTGAGCAAAAATATAAATAAACCAAATGCTTTTATAATGAAAAGAGCCTGAATTTTAAATGTAAAAATTATCTCAGAGTTTAGCTGTCATCTTTCTGAAGGGCTTCTGATGGTTAAATGATGTTTGGGTTTGTTACTCTCATGATTCGTTTAAGTACATAAAGGTAGAAATTATGCTGAAAAAATTTTTATTGTCTTAAATTTTGTGGGCTTTTCAAAGATAACCAGCAAGACTCATTAATTCACACATTTCCCCCCACTGACTGGAAGAACACTTTCGCAGGTATCATTACATTTGTATTTCCCCTGCTTCTCCATAGACTACACACTTCCATGTTAGAATCTGTGAGCTCTATATCAAGTTTAAGAGTTTTAGTCCCAGGAAAGGATAATGAAGAACATGGCAGAAATATAGAAGGTTGCAAATATGGTGGAAGAAGAGTTGCCAAATTGCCATTATATATTTTAATATTTTTTTTTTAGAGTCATACTGTAGGAAATAATACAAAATAAAAGACTGAAGTCTTTTAGTTGACAGGGTTGGTTTTCTTTTTCTCTGTTGGTTTCTATTCCCATGTAAGTGGTCAGAGGTTAGTATAGAAAACAGAAGCTGATAGTGATTTTCTAAATTGTGGTCATATGAATGGCTAAGCCTACTCCCTTGAAATGGAAAAAAACAAAACTGCAAATTACAAAGTTCTTTTCATTATCCTTGTTTCAGCTCTCCCTGGATCATTTTGTTCAGGCAGCGTTTACCATATGCTCAAGTGCTTCTCACATACTCACATAGCTTAAAAGACCAAAGAAGTAATTTATTAGCTAATACACACCACAACTACACTTACCAAGCTATTACTCTAAGCATTCATATGCTCACAACCCCTAATAAGGAGCCCTGACTATTTGTAGGTCAGGCAGTGGTCAAGGAGGGGGCAAAGGCTCAGCCTCCACTGCTCTGTGGAAGAGGCCAAGCCCTGATATTACTCTTTTGCTATCTTATGACTCCCAGTTTTTTTTCTTTTAGGGTTTTATACACCAAGTCTTCACGTTGGTGTTTTCCCTCTTAGGTCCTCAAGCTGCTATGAGTTTGCAGTTTTAGCTTCTTTGTCTTGCATGATTGCATGCACTTCCTCACATCTCTTTCTCACAATAAACAATTTGCTCTGACATTTATCCCTGTGTTTTGCAGCTGGACTGCACTGGAGCTAAGCCTTTGGCCACAGAGCACTGCATCCCTTAGCAGAGGAACAGAGGAAGAGGGTTACAGTTACCAACGTCTTTGTGTGCCTATGTTTATGTACATTTAAACAGAGATGAGAACAGTAGTTGATCCCACTCTGAGCTATTGTTTCAAGGCACTTGTAGACGCAAAAAGATATTACATTGGTTTATATGTGGTTCAAATTACCAACCAGCTTGCATCCTGCTTCCTCAGCTGATTCAATTTTGTCTGTGCCTTTGGAGCACAGGAGTTTTCCATCGAAACAGTGGGAGTACAAGCGATAACTGTATGCACACCCTCATTTTCCTTTTGTTGGCTTAGGGGGTTGGCTTCCTGCCCTACAGGGAATTTAGGATATCTTATTGTCAAGACAACTCTCAGCAGGATCAAGGCCTTGCATGAAAAACTGTGTTTGCCACAACGAATGCTTTAAAACAAAGCACAAACCCACCAGACAGTAGGCGGTAGTTCAGGGTGGTATCTGATGCCAGATCATTTCCATAGAAAAAGAAACTTATCCACAATTACTCTGTTCTGTGGATATCATTAGATTTTTTTCCTTCACACCGGCTGGTTTTCTTCATCTTTTTTTAATTAGATTGAAATTATTGATGCAAATTAAAAGACAAAAAAAATTAGAAAAAAACGAGGAGGGAAGAACGCTATACAGAAGAAAACATGCCAGTGTCTTCTAAATAGATAGAGGGGTGTGAAGATGCTGAATAGAGTAAAAAGGATCCCTATGTCATAAATTATGTTGGCCAGTGATTTGGAACAGAGAACATGCTTAATCCTCTGAGAGTGCAATACCTTGCATGATGTACAAGCACCTCACAGACAGAAATTATTATCACCATTTATAATATAAATGACCATATCTGTGTAACAGGTTTCATTACTGGATAATACCTTATCTGGACTGAAAAAATAAATTGTACAATAGCAGCACAACAGTTCCCATGACAATAGAGCTACACGGCCATTAAATTGAAGCTAGTCTCTGCAAGGACATTCAGAGTCCTCCAAAATGCAACATATCCTGTGCTCACAAACCCACCGGTCTGTAGAATTCATTGTCAATTATTTGCCTGTGAAAAATTCATTTTTCTCATTCAGACTTTTGCAGCTTTTATTATATGTGGTTCCACTAGAAATCCACTTAGCTTCAGAAATCCTGGGCTTCAAAAATCCAGCTGCCAGAGGAGTCACACTCTTAGAAGGATGATGAACTAATATTGGATTTACCTATTAAAGACAAGAGCATGTGAGAAGCCACTGTCTTTGGTCACTTGAGACTCTGCTGAGAGCACCTTGAGAGAGCTTTGTGAAGCTGTGCTGACTCCTCACACTAAGCCCATAAGCCATGTTCTGTTGGCTGAAGCTTTTCCAATTTGCGAATGTCTTTGGCCATATTAAGGGGAATCTGAGAAAAGCTTATGGAGAATGAGAAGTCCTTATTCAGAACCCAGTAGCTTAGCTGCTGGTTATTATTCTGTGCTGCTGGTTTTTCTAATGGCAATTTTAATGATTTTCATTTCAGAAAAATCATCTCAATAACACGTCGGAAGCAGGAATAATAAATACCACTGTTTGGAGGCTACTGGCTCAATAAATGTAATTTCTGTCCAGACCATGTATTCTGCTAGAATTTTTCACAACCATTAATCTTTTCTATTATTTTTTTTTATTAAGAAAAGATAAAATAGATAAAGGTGAATATTATTTTGTGCTACAGAGAAGCCCTGTCTTCCTCTATGGGATTTAGGAGTTCTTGCTACTTAGTATTTCCCGAGGTTGGAAATCTACCATGACACCGCTATTGGCATTCTAAGTGTGGCTCAATTTCATTTGTGTTACACCATTTAGGAGATGGAGGATGACAACAGTCAAGCGTTCAAAATGCCAACAAGTTCAACTGAGATCACTCCTTAGTCCATAACTCTCTTTTCATGATACAAAGTGAGTGCCAGTATTTGCACCTTTCCAAAGACAGATTTATTTGGGGTATTTGTTCAGTGAGGTAATTTAAAATAAATGTTGTGCAAAAGAAGTTATTAAAATAAAGTCATGTAACAAGGGCATATATTTAAAATAACCTAATTTTCAGACACTATACTTTATGCCAAATTCCTTCTGGTTAAATTTATGCATGGAACTCATCAGCTGTGTGACTTTAAATTCCTCCTCCATAGACAATGCAAAAAGAGAGGTACCTGCAAAATATTGATTCAGTCCACCAAGCCCTAAAGCTCTGCACAGCCTTGAAGGGAACTTCTACTGAGCAGAACCTTTGCTTAGACGTCTGAATTACATGAGGCTAAACCAAGTCTTTGTTGGTCATATAGACTATCCCATGCCATCTTTGTCATGGGATAGAATTGCTGTTGCTATTGCCTTTTGCGGGTAATTGCCACTAAACATTTGTTATGGAGAGGTGTCAGTTACTGTGTATGGAAATGCTTTGTTTCTACTCCCCTTTCTTTTGATGCTGAAGAGCATTAAGTTCATTAACATACACTATGAAAAATCTATTGGTATTTAATAGATACAGAAAGCGTTCACCAAGATCAATGTAGATGATTGCTATACCAAGCTGTTCACTGATATTTTCAGGTCCACCTACCTGAATCTCATCCTGTTTCCTGACTACTTCAGTTGCTTCTTTGTGCTCTACAAAGCCATGGCTATAACCCGTTTATACAGTGTTCAGAGATAAATGAGTGAAGGAGAATATAATCAACATATCATGAAAGGAAGTAGTATAAAAGATACTAGTGGGATCAGGTATAAAGAATCCAGTGTTTCCTAGGCTATGTATCTGAAAATCACTCATCGCTGAGCCACTCCCTTAGGAAGATAGCAATGGAAAAGTTAGTACCCACTGTAACAGGGACTCTGGCCATGGTAAGAGTACTGATGAACCTTGCTACTAACTAGACTAAATGTTAGATGCAATCTAGAGACCCAGGAGCTGATCATGTTGTAGGAGATGGATCAATTGCATTCCTCGGGAAGATGTACACTTTCAGAGGAACTGTTTCCTTATAGTGTTGAAAGAGATAAAGTGTATATAACTGGGGTTTGTTTTGACAGCTTTCATGTCTCCTTTCACGTCCATGCTGAGAGGCTTTCCTGTCAGAGGAGATTTCCATTTCCTTGCCCAGACACCAGTCAAAACAGCAGATGCACCCAAGTTTGCAAATTTCCTGAATTTCTGTGTGAACACACGAGCCTTATGACCTATATTCTGAAGTTTTGTGACAAAAACCCCCTTTTGCCTTGTTAGAATCTCTTCTAACCAGTCGTCTCCCTGTGAAACACAAATACCAAAATAATAGAATCTCACAAATGAATAAGAAGAGTGTTAAAATCAAATGTACTTTTTCTATTGAGTGATCAGATTGGAAAATCACTTTTGTTATTTATCTAGGGTCACATTTTTATTAATATCCCCACAGCTTTTAACCACCGTAATGTGTTGAATAAAAAGTGTGCTGCACAAGCCAGGAGAAGGTCATAATTTCTCCCTGTACCTGCTGTCCATGCTCCTGTTAATAAAATCCAGTTTACACCTTCCTGCACCACAGAAGCACACTGGTGATTGCTGTTCAGCTTGTTGTCCACCAGGACTCCCAACCCCTTTTCTCCATCACATCTTTTTAGCTAGCCAGCCCCCAGTTTATTGTATTGTATGGGGTTATTACAGTCCTGGGGCAGGACTTGGATTTACCCTTGCTGAAATGCATGAGGTTGACCCATGTCTCCAGCCTGTGAAGGCCCCTCAGAATGGCAGCCCTACTCTCCCGCAGATCAACCACTCCTCCACCTAGTTTGCTTGTTTGCCAGTCCATTGGGTGGGTATTCGATGCTGCCAGTCCTTAATGAAGAATTTAAACAGTATTGGTTCTTGTGTCAACCACCAAGTAGCACTACTGGTACCCAGCTGCCAGTTGGTTCAAAAACCTCTCTCCGTTAGCCCTTCAGGCCAACAATCCAGCAATTTTCCATTCACCTTATACACCATCTATCCAAAACATACCTCTTTGGATTAGCAACGTGGAATACCATGCCGAGAATATTGCTAGATTCAAGATAAACAGTATCTGCTGTTCTGTCTCCTTTCCATAGATCAAGTCATGTCCTCTTGGAAAACAAACCAAGTTGATCAGTTGTACTTTCTATTGCTAAATCCATCCTGGCTTGTACCAGTCACTTTCTTGTCCTTCGTGTGCCTGCAAATGGTTTCCACAAGAATTTACTCCATTGTCTTCCCAAAAACTGAGGTTAGATTCACCAGCGTGCAGTTCCCCAGATTCTCCTTGCTTTTCCTCTTGCATGTTTTCCTCCCTCAGAGTGAGGATAGGTGCCTCAGACTCAATTACACACCTTCCCTTTTCATTTCCACCTCCTTAGAATTGAATCAGACTCGTTCTTCATTCAACAGATCTGTAACATGGTGAGAAAAATGTTCATTACGTGGACCTGTGTTGATAGCAGTGGGTCTGTGACATCCTGATGACAAAGAAGGCTAAAGCGATGAATAGCAGAGGGCTGGTTTGGGATTTGGTCTCCACTTGTGTGTAATAATTCTAGTGAACCCTACTGCAAGGTACTATTTTAGGGTCTCAGCTGGCTTCCTTAGCTGTGGGATTTTTTTTCTATTATCACATACATTATTTTGCTGGATATGAGAAATCTTTGGTTCAGCTACAGTAAGATCCACCCTTTCTCACTTGCTTTTAAGAGGACTGCCTTAAATTTTCCTAAGTGTCTACATACAAAATTAATTCTGTGGCACCCTCCGAGTTTCAAAGCATTAAGCATTTCAGTAAGCGCAGTTGGTCGTATTAAACTTGTTTGCACACACAGGTGATAATTTCATTCTGTGAAGTATTTTGTTACACATAGGATCAATTAAGGAGACTGCGTCTGCTGGAAACTCAATTAGGATTAATCAGTTTTATCCTACTAATCTCAGAAAGGAGTTTACTTGTACTGTCAATGGTAGGATCTGGGCATATCTTTTAAATATATTACCTTATTAAGAAGTTTAATCTTCCTATTTCCTTAGGTGTACCTTAAGTATTTTGTTTTGCCATATCCCATCTGGAAGTTCTCAGGATAAACAGGCATTCAGTTAGGGATCTAAAGATTATTTCCATTTCATGTAAACCCTCCTACTTTCTAGCAATTTTCTGTGCAGCAAACAGCAGCAATGCAAGAGATCTTCAGATGTGTCTGTAAGTGATGCTTCAGATCACCTTTCAGAGCTTCCAAAGCCAGGCTTTTGTTAGCTGCCCTTCCATGTCATATCTGACAGTCTTCACCCAACTAGTTAAGACTGCTCTTTCAGAAGCAGAATTTCTCTCATAGTCAGTCTGAAGAATATTTCCTGAAGAATATTTCCCGAATGCTGTTTCTGTGGAAATTGCTGCTGATCTAGCCACAGCTAGTTGTGCTGCCCCAGTACTTGCTGAATCTGCCACAGCAGCAGCTACTGCTTCTTTCCTACCTGTATGCAGAGGATATTCCATCAGGTAGTGGCCACTAGGTCTTCACTTTCTGCTGTGAGAAGGCTGGTCTCCACGCGTGGCATCACTAGCTGGTCTGACTCCCCCCAAAACCTCCATTGGGAAGAATTTCTCCATGTCCCCAGTATTTAGTGAGTGAACAAATTCCTTTTACCTCTGTGGCCAAGGGGTAAACTGGTGCAGAGTACTGAACTTTGTCAAGAAGGCATCCCAATGCAATGTCCCCTTATTTTCTCTTTATAAAGTATCTCATCCTCTGTAGCTCAGTGTGGTGTGGTGGGAAGAAGGTCTCCTGTGTTTGTATTCCAGCCCACCCATGCAGCTGGGTTCCTGAAAATAGTCTCTCAAATGCCATAAAAATGGGATATGGCTTTCATTGCAGTCAATGTTTATATAGCTTCCAGCTGCTTAGTGGTATTCTTTAAAATATAAAGAATGAAATGGGAACACAGGAGCAAAGGTGAAGCCAAAAGAAAACAAACAAAAGAAAACACCTTTACAAGTCATAGAAATGGCAGCACAATTTGTAATAATAATTTTCTAAGAGAAATGCCAAAGCACATGAAAAATGACTATTAAATATTTCTCTGTGAAGGAAATTAAAGGTGTTTTCTATCTAATGTCAGTACAGGTTATTAAAAATACATTCCTGCTTCATTTACATTTTGAGACCGTCAAGTGTCAGGATGCTCTTTGTCTATTTGATTCACCTTTGCAAAGAAGAGGGAAGTGTTATATGTCTGGCAAATTATACTTTTCTGCAGTGAAAAATGCAAACTACAAATTATATTTGACCGAATTGATTCATGTGACTTAGTGAGGCCAGGCAGCAAAAAGGAGGACCTCTCACAAACCAGGGCTGTACGTACAAAGTACTAGTCAAAACAATAGTCTGTCATTCCTCTTGCAAAAGGCACTCATGCAAAAAGTTAGACATGATTATGTGTCTTCATGATGAGAAATAAATGATGTCTTCATCTGCCTACTCCTCCTGAACTACAGAGTGGATCCTGTAATGACATTGTACAACCAGACAAATGAGGTGAGGGAAGACTGACCCTTGCAGTGTAATGTGTGATGATATGAGGAGACTGAAGAGCCCATTCCTAAGTGCTGTTCCTCCTGCAAAAGCTTCTGCATCATCAACTAGGAGAGGAATTTTTTTGGAAACAACATAGCAGCACATTCATAATGACTATCAGCAGCCAGAAATGCTGACTCTGTCTTTTAATAATCTAAACTTTACTTGTTGTGGGGGTAGGGTGTTGGCTTTTTACCTTTTCAGCTGTTACAACTTGCCCATAAAGATTTGCTTTGTTCGTAAACAAAGGTGAAAAAAGTCTGTTTGGCATCCCAAGTGTCCTGAATCCTAAAATCAAATTTAACTTAAGTTATATTACATTGATTTTCAAGTTCTGTATTGTAAACCATACTGTTCATGGTGTCAAGACAATTTTCTTCCTTTGAAAGGAAGGCTTTCAAAAGAAACAAAAGATGGCAATGGAGAACATCTTTAACAACAGTTCAGGAATTTAAGCCTGGATTCACCCCATTTAAAGCACTTAATTGAAGTGTCTAAATTTAGATCTTAAGTTCTCTGTTCTCTGTAAAATGGACATTTCCAGGGAGTACATCCCATCTGAACTGATATTTAAAGCTGGCTTTATTACTGTCAAGAGAACTTAGTATTACTAACTTTCAACATAAGTTTCTGGTTACTTAAGAAAAGGGAAACTGGAAGGTAGAGCTCTGTGTAAGTCCCTAGTACAGAAAGGACTGTGAGGTATTTGAGGTACTAACATATAATCAGTAGAGAGAACTTCAGTATTAAGTATCCATGGAAAACAGCCATTCACGATTGAAATGAACGGAAAAAAAATTCTTGAGAGCATGAAAACTTAAGTTGTCTTATTGAGGCCCTTCTATCCTATAGATCAACTATATTAAATAAAAATAATAGATATGCAAATCACTAGTTCTCCAGATATGATCCATGTAATAAATATGTAGTCTCCTCATCTTCTTTGCAACTGCTAAACTGCTTCAGAAAACATGAAAGAAAAAAAATCTGTTTTCCTAGTAACAGTTGCTCACAGATGATACATCCATAATCATGCTGAAATATTCTAAATGAAAACACAATCCTTCCTATCAGAAATAGGAGACTAAAAAGAAGCAATCCGTAGTATATAATATGGGGCATACAGTGGGAAAGTATGACAAATTCCATGTCTTCAGGGTCACTGTTAGTATCACTCACATATGTAAACATTACATATTTGCCCTGAATTTCTTTTGAATTATAAAGTGAAGAAATGTTTATAATAGCTGGTTTTTGGGGGTTTGTTTTTGGTTGTTGTGGTTGGTTTTTGTTGTGGGTTTTGTTTTTTTTTTTTCTCACAGAAGCCTGGCTGTCTTATATTTCAAGCTCAGAATAGCTGAAAAATGCACTGAAATGCCATTCATGTAGTTCTAATGGAGTTATTCCTGGAGTTGCTTCTAAGTAGACTGATATTCTTGTTTGATATCTCTTCCTGTTCTAGAAGATGTGCAAAATAGTCTGAAACTCTTGTGTTCTATGCAAAATTGTATATCTTATTAAGTCATGGTTTAACTAAAGAGCTTCTGTAATGCTTATGAGAGTCTATGTGGGTTCTAATTATAACAGAATCAGGGTTTACACAAATGTCTGGATTCAAAGAGTAACCTAAATAAGTATCCTGGAGGCTACATCAGCCCTGAAACAGCTTACATTATATAGAAAGCAAATTATACCTTCAGCTGAAAATATGTATGTAGTAAAACATAGCCCAAATTTGAAACAGCTTCATTTGCTGCTTGCTGTAAAAGCAGCTTTAGCCCTTCATTCATGTATTTAGCTGCATGGTAGTAGCACCCAGTCATACCAGTGAAGGCTTAATTCTATCAACACAAATGAAAGGAATGCCTTTGCTATGAAGAACTTGCAGTGTATTTGTGTGATGTGATATGTAGGTGCCATAACATCTAGGAAGATAGAAAAATGATGGTTTTTTTAATCTAGTTCACATAATATCTTTACATGATACACTGGCTGTCACTGTTGGCCAGCTATAACACAGCTGTAAGCTTTCTGGTAGAAGGAGATCTGAATATAACCGTAGAAATTACATTAAACTTCTCATTCATAAATATGAGGTAAGAGAGGAAGTAGCCTGTATTTCCATGTCAGCCTGTCGGACTTGCTGAGGCTGCTATGGGGGCATGAGAGCAGAATGTAGTTGGAGGGATAGTGATGAGGCTCTTTGTTTTGTTTGTTAGACAGCCAGGACTTCATTACTGATTGTAGACCTTCATTTAGAGACAGACCCATGCAAAGGGCATGAAATAAAAAAACAGCAGAAAACTCTGCAGGGAGAAGTATATCCGAAAAACTGAGGATTTATCCCCGAATAACAGCAGAAATAATTCCACATAAACCATTTTATTAGTACATATCTTCAGCTAGTTCCTCACATAGCTTCTTCCCACCCTTGGACTGTTCCACAAGGGAAAAAGTGAGCATGCATGACAAAAAAACAGATCAGAGATCTGGGTGAAGAATAGAACCAGGAACCTCTCCTAGTGTACTTCCTGCAACCAACTACCTCCCATTTTAATTAATTGAATGCAACTGTGTTTTCTAGCATTCATGTTTCAATTGCTGCTTTTATAGCACCACAGGAGCACTGCCCTGGAAACTGTAGGGCATTACCATAAGTACAGTCAATGACAAAAGCAGCTTTAGGCTCAACCATCAGCACTCAACAGTAGGATTCAGGTCAAAGTCAGATCCCAGTGTAGCTTCAGAAAGAAGAATGTCCCCAGTGGAGCGACAATATTTTTTTTTGAAACCAGGGAAAGGAGCCCCCAAAGCACAGTGCAAGTTTGTGAGCTGTGCATTTATGGAGAGCAGTCACAGAGAAAGCGTTCCATCCTTCATGTTTCTCCTGCTTCTTTCAGTTCTGCTGGCCTTTAAGATCAGGGCTACGTGGTTTTTTTCTGTGCTTTGGGATTCATTATTGTCCACTAGCTGGATTTAATGTCTTCTTTACTTTAATCCAATTGGTATCAGTAGTACCAGAGAAGGGATTATGAGCGCTACATTTTATATGATTTATAAAAATATTTCTCTCATACAATTATTATTTATTCTTTGAAATGTTAGCATTCAGTTTTACCGTTAGAGGGCTGTATTGTTTGTTACTTTTTAATCTGTTGCTTGTTGCATACTTGTTTATCTGTCAAAGGCTACCTGTGATACCATAACCATGACACACACATTCAAGTGTCCTGCCTTTCACCCAGTAAGTGGTATGTATCTTGTTTGCTATCAATATCAGGACTACAATAGAAAGAGGGAAAGCTGTAGGTGTTCATAAAATTCCTTGGTTGATCTTAGAGGTTATTTCTGCTACTGCTGATGGCTCGAGAGGATTGGCCTCCTTGAAACAAGGGGAAACAGATAGGACAGTCTTTTGCAGAGAAACCTGAGAGGGAGGTCTCGGAGAGAAAAATCTGTCCACAGTGAAGTCAGGGAGCAAATATGCCACTGAATTGGGTTCAGGATTTCTCTTGCTTCTCCTAATGCATTAAAAGTCAACAAGGAAAACTCCTACCACTGAGAAGGTTAAGATGACACGTAACCACAATGGTAGGACTTGATGATCTTAAAGATCCTTTCCATCTAAATGATTCCATAATTCTATCTGTAACTTCCCAATTTAAGATTTATTACATCTTCCACTGATACATTTGGGTTACTGGCCATCAGTGTCAGACAGAGGCACAGTTTGAATGGGGAGAGGGAGGAAGAAGGGAGATTGCAACAGTTCATACTTTCTGTCAAGAGCAAATCCTACTTTCTGCTTAGGAACTCTTAGGACCAAAGAGGCCTGCAAAGAATTCATACAAAAAGATATTTTTTATAAATGAGAAAATTTTTTATGCATACCAAAAGTGGTCTGGCTAAGTAATTCCATCAGGGTTTTTTGTGCAGTGGCTCTACTTTATTTTCTGACCTTTAGGAAGTACAAATGGTTAAACACTCTGATCGAGTTATCACTGCCTGATAGAGGGAAAATTTTGCACAGTGGAATTAGCAGAGTTGAACATTAGTTTGAAACTTCATATATATATACAAATTAACGTGAAGCAGATAGCACTTTCCAAAGTTACCTGAGTAACAGTACCAGATCCAATTCTTACCACACCCGGTTATATAAAAAGACAAAATTATTTGATATTTGCCATTATAGTGAGCTCACTGGGCTTCGTTAACTGACTTATCTCATGCATCCAGATTAGAAAATGTCAAACCATTGACTGACTGTTCTTCTGAGCAGTCAGTATCAAAACTGCACTCCACTGCATTGCTGGGCTTCAGGGGACATTTTCAAAGACACAAATGACAGGCACTAACTTTCATTATCTGGACTAAAACTTGTTTCAGAGGTTAGGAATATTAGGGGCTTTGACACTATATATCAGGAGAAAATTCTATCAAAATACCTTGTTAACTGGGGCGCAGAGATGAAAGATTATCACAACTCTTCATGAATAAAGCTACGTTCTCAATTCAGCAAATCTTTTAAAGACATGATTATGTCCCTTGATGTTCAGTAAGGCATTTTAGGAGAACGCAGTAGTAATCTACAGATGGCAAATGTTGGAAAAACTAAAAATGCAAAGCTTGATATTACATGTAAATAAAATAAAATAAAATAAAGCAATACAAATTTTAAAAACCCCAGTTGCTTAAAACACCAATACATTTCATATAACCAGTAGGAAAGTTTGGTTCTTAAAAGTGCTTCTCTGCTGGTTTGACATTCTTGTCATGGTTCCTTGTCTGCCCCTGACATTTGGACAGGAAAAATAACTGTGTATACAAATAGCATAGTAAGCATATGGATCTCCACTGAAAGCTTTGGGAAAATGGCAGAAGAAAGGACGTCAAGCTACCTATTGTCCTCTCTGCTTCCTAATATTACTGTGCAATAAGAAAAACAGCTTTCAAAAGAAGAGGGACAAATTTAATTTACCTTCTTAACATGTAGACCATAACATATCTACCATGACCCATGGTATTTATTTTTATGCATACTAGCCACACAGAGTCATGGGGGAGGACTGCAAACAAACAAAAATTCAAGGAATGTCCTTTTATTTTTTGCCTAGAGACGAATTTATTTTTTAGTTTGCTTTTGACTGACGGCTTATCAACATATGGATTAACTCCCTCTTGTCATTATTGGCAGGAATGCTAACGTGTCCTTTTAACACTTCTTGTGTCACCACATTACAGACTTTTTTAGAGAAAATGTTCATGAACAGTTGATGGAAAAATTCTGCCAGAATTCATGCACACAGTTTAATGTTGATTAGTTTGTTGTGACAAAACCCCCAACACTAACATTTCTAAACTACTAGCAAAAAGACAAGACAGATTTTTTTTAAAAAAAATCATGAACACTGTCATCATCAAGAAAATGAAAAAAAACCCTCAACCCAAACAATAAAATATTGGAGAAAATCTTCTAATAATTGCATCTACTTTTATTTGTTTGCATTATCCTGGGGCCTTTGTCTTTGACTTTTAGCCACAGTTTGGGATCCCAGTGTGTCAAGTGCTGTAGGTAGCGGTGCTGTGGACATACAAACATGTTTTGTCCTCAGAGAACCAGAATTAAACTATATGACAAAACAGATGGACGGAGACAGATAGGAGGAGTAAAGGAAAACAGTGAGGCAACATTTGTGGGTGTGCTTGGCTTCTGATCTCAGTACACCAAAACCCCAGCAATGCCCACTTCTGTGAGCACTCTATCAAAGAAGAATGGTGGTTTAAGAGGTGGCTTGAAAGGGAGTAACACAGATTTCTGTGGAAGGTTATAGGAAGTAAAAGACAGGTGGAGGTCCCACTTGATGCCTGAATGTATGCAGTTCAGAATTTAACATGGGTGTGATGAAAGCTGTCCTCAAAGGCCGTCTGGGGGAGGGAAATGACAACTTGATACTGCAGTAAGACCTGAAAAGCCTGGAAAGTTAAAGTACTCTGATGGAACACAGAAAGGGAGAGCAATTGCAGACTGTGAAAGTCAAAGTGATGGACTAGGAAAATGACTTTAGCAGCAACCTTCTACATGCACTCCGGCAGAGCAAAACTGCCTTTGACAGGAACAGACAACATGATGCCGCAGCAACTGAATTGTAAGATGGCAAAGCTTTAAGAATTTAAACGGACAATAAAACTGTATCTTTGCAGTGCTCTGCAAGCTTCCACCACCACTGAAAAAGAATCTGCTACATTTAAAAATAGGTTTTACATGTCAGTGTTAAAAAGTACTCTAAATTAAAGATTAAACCTAGATTATAAACCTAGAAGATAGATCACTTGCATCTGCAATGATGTAGAAAAGGGATGTCTCAGAGGTAAAAGGCAAAAATGCATTTGTGAGGAAAAACATGCTAGGAAGCATTTTTCTATAGTGAAAGCAGTAAAAAGGGAAAATGAAAAGAGCATGAGGAAGACAGACTACACAGTGAGGTCATTTGAACAAGTAAAGGTGTTAAGGAAAAGGCAGTCAAGAAACATCTTTTTTTTTAATCGGTAAATTTAATAGTTTAAGAAAAGGAAGACAAAAGCAATGCAAAGGCACTCGCCTTGGTCAAGTTCCTCTTGGGAGCCTGAGAGGAACTGCTTGTGGAACAAGTAAAATGCTGGCTGCAGTGGGGCAATTCTTGAAGACAGTGACAAGGTGATTGATGGTTGGGTTGAGAAAATCCACTAAATGGGAGAAGAGTTGTTAAGTGGGAAAAAAGGACAGAAAAGATGTAGTAAATGAGTTGTGACATTTCCTTCATAAATGGTCTGGGTGCAGAAAGAAGACCCAGGGGAAAATGCAATGGAAATAAACCAGAGTTTGATTCTAGCACAGACTACAACAGGGCAGACAAGAAAATATTTAAGTATGAAAGAAAGTGAAATCCTGACAACTATATTAACAGAGTAAGGAGAATAGAAGGGAAATTAGGAAGAAGAGAAAACCTGTACAAGGTTAAACTGTAAAGAGCGGGAGGAAAGTTGGATGATGACAGGAGACCAGTAAGTACCTACAAGACCTTAGGTATGCTACTTGCTAAAGATTTTTAGTAAAAAGCACCTAAAAAAGAAATATACTAGTGATTGCTAGTAACAAATGTCAAGGGGTCATTGAACAGGAGATAGACACCTTATAAACTAAAGTCCTTTAGGATGAGACTCTTTTTGACAGGACAGTAGGAGAATATTACATGGTACATTTTTGCCTACAGGACAAGAGAGGCACTCAGTATGGTATGAAAGTCATGAATCCAGAACTGCTGCAAAGGTCAAAAGCTACGTTTAGAAAAAGAGTGAAAAAATTTTTGGAAGGCCAGTATTGAGAGAAACATGCATTGGAGAATAGAATAAAAGATGCTCAGCAAAATGTAATTCATGTAATTCTGTTCTGTTCTATTGCAGTACACATATAACACAGGAAAGGAATATTTTTAGATTAAATAACCAAGACTAATCTAGGTTACACTAGCAAGTATTTGTCATCTTAGTATTTCTGGATCTCTCTTTCATTGCTGAAGAGTTTATATTGGGAATGAAATGTGACTCAGTATAAATTAATGACATCTGAGGTAGGTATAAAAGTGACTCAAAAGGGAAAAGACAGGGAAGGAAAACAGTGGTGCTCAAATTCCTTGGGGTGAGAATGTGTCTCCCCATGTGTAACGATAGACTTTCACCTGTTGTATGTGGGATGAGGTGGCAAACAGTATTTTCAGAAGTGAGCTCTACATCTTCTCAGACCCTCCAGATCTGGCCACTGTCCTTCACTACCTGGATGTTTTCAGAACCAATTGATGTCCGTGGTCATTTCAAATTGTTCCAGTGTTTTCTGTTGGTTCTTGCCTGCATTCAGGATGTGCTGGTTTTGGCTGTGATAGAGTTCATTTCCTTCATAGAAGCTAGTATGGGGCTGTGTTTTGGATTTGTGCTGGAAACAGTGTTGATAACACAGGGGTGTTTTGGCTTGCTGCTGAGCAGGGCTTGCACAGAGCCAAGGGCTCTTCTGCCTCTCACCCACCCTCCAGCAAGCGGGCTGGGGGGGCACAAGGAGCTGGGAGGGGACACAGCTGGGACAGCTGACCCCAGCTGATCAAAGGGATATTGCACACCAAACAACGTCATGCTCAGCGTATAAAGCTGGGGGAAGAAGGAGGGGACATTCAGAGAGATGGTGTTTGTCTTCCCAAGTAACCATGACGTGCAATAGATTCCTGCTTTGCTGGCAATGGCTGAACACCTGCCTGCCGGTGGGAAGTGGTGAATAAATTCCTTGTTTTGCTTTGGTTGCACAAGCAGTCTTTGCTTTGCTTATTAATTTTTCTTTACCTCAACCCGCAAGTTCTCTCACTTCTACTCTTCCGCTTCTCTCCCCCATCCCACCTGGGGGAAGTGAGTGAGTGGGTCTGTGGGGCTTGGTTGCTGGATAGGGTTTAACTACAACAGAGGGTCACCTGCCATTATTGTCCTTATCACCCCTTCTTTTCTAATTCTGTATAAAATATTTCACATAATTTTCTTGAAGCATCATATAAAATTTGTGCAGAGCTCATAAATACTGGAAGTGAGAGGAAAAGAGGTGTGGAAGTAGGGTTAAAAGATCTCAGACTGACTGAAAATACTTCACAAATAGACATTTTCTTATAAGATTCTTTGAACAGCAGTCATAAGGCCTGAATCACTAATTTCTGGACATTTCCAAAGACAACAAGCAGGAGAGGCTGATGTTTATTTCTGAAATAATTTCTTCAGCCATTTGGTTAAAATTCCAATGGCATCTGTTTCTCTAAGCTAGTATTACAGCACTTGAAAAATCTCATTCTCAATACCAACAGCAATTCTGCAGCCACGCTTCACAGCCTGTCACCTAGGAAGGATCTGGCTTCTCTGATTTTATCCATGTGCAGTTAAATGTTCAATCTTTAAACTGGTTTTCTAGACTACTTTAATAATTGCTGGAGATAGAAAGATAACTTCCAACCTCTGCTATGGCATAGAAGTTGTACCTGGGGACTTCCAGAATATTAAGCCATTCTTGCATGTTTAGCTTGATGAAAGTATAACAAGTTTTGCCCCAGGACTTCTGTAATTTGTAGATAATGTAAGAGTAGTACAATAGCAACAATATACCACAAAGAGAACAGAGATAAGTTTTGGTTTTATTTTTCATTGTAATAGTTGGAAGTATTTTATGAAAGCATGCAATTAGTATTAACTACATTTTAGAGGTATCCTGATTAAACAAATAGTAATTTAAAATGCCCAAAAAAGAATTTTAGTGTTTCAGTCTTAATTCTTTTTTTTTTTTTTAATTATATTGATCTGAAAGTCACTATATAAACACTCACAAAAATTCTCACAAAAGAGTTTTAGTTTGGCCATTCTGTCAGTTCTGTAGAAAGTTATGTGTTCTCTCATTTCTTATCACCACCACCCCGCCCCCCAAAATTGGAATAATAGTTCTTGGCTCTCAGAGTCACTGTACAAAAAAATTAATATTTATGAATCACTTGCATTCCAAAATCATAAGGTCTACACAAAAGCAAACATTTCAACACATTTTCTTGTACATAATGGGATATTTTCACTGCGACCAGCTGTGCAAAAAAACAGAAAAACAGAGAAAAAAGAAATTTGGATTTCTTTCAGTTCAAAGCTCTGAGCCCCAGAGAATAAAATTTAATATTAATTAATTAATAATTAGTTTATAATGAAATCTATTTTATAATATAAGTCTTGTTCCCCCAGACTTGTGAACTCTAACAAGCTAAACTTTGCTTTACATCCGAAGAGTATGAAACTCCCTTTCAATTTACTGTCTAGTAATGACTGATAACAAGTGAATCAAGGCTTAGATTTGTGCCTGAAGGGACCTTTAAAGCAGCATTAGAAGCATTATACAATTATGTGGTACAGGTCTCTTCAGCAGCTTTTGCCCTCCTAATCAAACAAACGGGAAGCACTACAATCAATAGGAGAAAGAAATGCCAGTGCGTACTGATAGTATGAACAGCAATGAGAATCCCAAGTCGCCCAGCATTCCACAAGTTTTACTTGCAGTCCTAGAGTTTCAGAACTGGACAGGGCAAGTCAAGTCTTTGAAGTCTGTAGTGTCATGCCTCCTTGATTTTCCAAAGCACTCAGAACCCAGCAGCTGCTGCTGAGATGCATGCCTACAAAAGCAATATTTGCGTACTTGTTATCTAGATGTTCCCTGTCCCAGCGTGTTGTTCTCAGCTACACTGGGAGTGACTTTGAAGCCCGCGGTAGTGGGGGGCATTCAGAAGCGTTGTAAATCAGATCAATGGCTAAATATAGTCTTCAAAGTCAAAGCTGAAGGTGCAGGTTGCAATGCATGGTGTGCAGCAATGCAGAGAGGGAAAACGCTCAGTGCTGAAGGAATATTCATAGCCTGCAGTTCTCAAACTATAGAGCCACGCTGCCAAACTGTGCAGTCCCTGTTGCTGGAGCCACAGATCCTGGGGAGGAAGAAAAGTGGAGATGTGACAATGGGATAAGTACAAAAAGAAGTTAGAAGGAAGGAGGTTTTGGGGAAGCAAAACCTAAAGAACAAAAATAAGATATTAATACAACTTAAGTACCTAATTAGATACTTTCCAAGCACCTAAGTAACCACGGGTCAAGGAGAAAGAGCGTAAAGCCTTTGTCAAGTGTCAGAGGGAATTTTTTGACTGAAGGAGAGATTACCAAAGTGTTACATGTCTAGATCTGTGTTTCCAAGGAAAGGATGAGAGACGGATACTATAAAAATTGGAAAAGATCTATTATTCTAAGAAAAATGAAAACCAAGTGAATCCAAACATCTTGGAATACAGAACTAGTACAAAGTAGCAGAGAAGATGGGAAAAAGTTAGGTATATTATAAAACTTCTGAAATCTGTGACTGGAGAACACAGATCCATGATATTAACTAGGGAAAAGCTGTCACAGCACTCTCCAGACTATCAAGCTGCAACAAGATCTTTTGCCACCTCATACCAGCATACTCTTCATACAGTGCCTCTGCTGCCTTCTCCTCACCTCATCCAGAGCCTGCTCTCTCTTCTCTTGCTTCTTCCTCAGCTGCTCTGCCTTCATTGGTTCTCAACCACTTAACCAGCCACAGCTGCACCTTATCTACATCGGCCAACCCACCACCCTTGAAGCCAGCCCACAGTTGTATATTATCAATGCTAATTAACCCAGCTTCATTCCTCTACAAAAAGCCAGATGGAAGATGATAGAGAAAACACAGTAGGGTACCAAAACTTCACATTATATATGCAAAACTTATGTTTAGTACACAGGACAATCCATTTGAGCAATAATAAAGTGTTTTAAGAGAAAGATTATAAACAGGTGGTTTTAGATACCAGGTACTCTTTTGCTGCTTAGCACTAATTTAATTTACAATTATGTAAAGATCTTCCTGAGTGTCTAACAGGTGATTGACATACATAGATAAGAAGTTTGAGGTTCAAGTCATACTTTGAGAATAACAAATATATAGCCAGCAAGGTTATTATTATTTACAGCAAGGAAGAAAAAGTTTCTCTTTTAAATTCTGAAGTTTCATTTACAGTCTCTGCAACAAGTTCTGTAAATGACCTTTTAAATATTTTCCATTAAATACCCAGCAGCAATTTTTTTTTTTTTTTACATATAAATTATGCAACCAGTTCTTCTAATTTGAGACACACTAGTCTTTTGTGTGCTACCTGGAACATAAACCAAATGTTAAATTCTACAGTTCTGGATCGAGCAAGCTATTTGGCTGGTAGTCAGGACTCTTAATTAAGTACTACATGCTATCTTTGCTTTTTCTACCCTTTACCAAGTGATAGGAGATGAAGTGTTAACAGGAAAGTCCTTTTTTACCTACGGAAGAGACAGAGGGCAGCCGCTTACTATCTTTTGAGAGCATCTGTTTATTTATTTCAATGCCTTAGAACACTGCAACTGTCCAAGGAATGCAAAAGGTCAATTTGATATTTATTATGTTGTATGATGGGGACAATCTGAATGTAATGCTTTCTGATGTGCTATGCTGAAAGCACAGGTTCTGTGAAGATAAATGCCCACTGTATTCATTTCATGTTGCTTTCCCGCTTTCTACTTCAAGCGGTTTCTGGCTGCAGAAGTGACATAGATCTCTCTCCATTACTAACTTGAAAATCTGATCTAACGCTCTGTGAACCTGGAGGCAGTGCGCACTAAATTGGTATTAAAACCCATATGAGGAATTACATAATCCTTTAAAGAACATTTCATTTGCCAGTGACCTTTTCAGCATTGGAACTAGTTGTTTGTTTGGCAATGATTTTTGCTGGAATAATCTTCAATACTTGCATGCACACTTTATCTAGCAAGAACCCTGATTTTTTTTTTTCCAGAGCCCTGTCGTATTGCGCTGTGCTATACCAGGTAGGCGGCTTTAATACAACCAATATCACTGAGACGTATTGGATATATTGTTAGTCAACTATGAAAAGTTGTCTGTAGTGGCAGCTGATGATACACTAACTGTGTGCAGTGACAGTAAAATTATTTACTTATGAAACTGTTCCAGAAGCAATCTATTGGGCAGCAATTTCAGACCCTCAAAATTACATACAGATCTATCGATATTAAACCTGGCTAAAAACAGACCAGATGCAGCATGTCTGGGTGACTGTGTGAAACACTGGCTTGTGCCAAGATGTTTTCAATGCTTTACATGTGATTCTGCAGGTTTTTTTCTGCTAGCCATGTCAAGAAAGCAGTCAGTGGAAATGAAGCCTGCACTAGGCTGAGCAGATATACTGAGCCATGGGACATCTTGATCTCATCCTCCGCTGATGGTTCCTCACCTTTGGCACCAAAAGAGTGAAAAGCTTATTAAAATAATTGCTTTTTGCGCTTTTTTTTTTTTTTTTTTTTTTCACCTGAGATGCTATAACAGCAATGAATACTTCATTCCTTCTGAAATCATCTGAAAGTCCCTGGCTGTGTGACTGTCCTTGCCAGAGGTGTCAGATTGAATCAAAACTCCGGCTACAGTCAGAGTTCAGATCAAGACCTTTCTTTTTACAGGAACCTTTTAGCAATAACAGAAGATAAGCAGAAAGGGGGGGAAGTGGATTCCAGCTGTAGTTTAACTTTTTTTTTCAACCTTGAGATCTTTACAACTGAAATTATTGACACACTGTAATGCATTTACATAGTGAGACAGACACAGAAGTACAGAGGTTTTCAGAGGCTGTTACCGAGGCATACAGCAGATATTATATTGCAGTTGTACTAAAATAGTCTCTCCAAATATACAGGAATAATTTCACTGCATGTTTCTAGTAGTCAAAAAAGAACTAGTCTAGTCATTCTCTTAGACATGTTATAGAATCCTTTGAAAAAGGGACATAGACACCCATTAGCAACTCCTGTGAATAAATTTGTAAAAGTACATTCCGAGTGTGGAAATACAATTTATCTTGTTAAAATCTGCTTCTAGGTAATTTTCTCAAGAGGTTGTCCTCAGCAGAGAGTTAGGGAATGAAATAATTTTTGTGGCTGTTCTTGCTCTAATACAATTTTTTTTGAGCTGAATGTTGAAATGTGAGCTCCTTGGCCTTGGAGTCAAAAGTATACTTAATACAATGCTTTCAGACTTAAAAAGACTTTGCTGACATTATCTTATTAATTCTTTCACTACTTTTTCTTGGAAATCCAAAGAAGAAAAATCTTTCTGCATGGGAAGATAATGTGTGCTGTGAAGGAGGACAAGAGGTGAATCAGAAGGCACTTTTGAAATACTGTTTGAGTGTGGCTTCCAGCTTTCTTTTCTCCATCAGCTTTTCATTTAGATAAAAATCAATCAAATGAATATCACCTAGTCCATAGGTAGTGTGTACAGCTTTAAATCTATTGGTTTCACTAAGATTATGATGTTAGGTACATGTTGCAATCAAATCTGTATTGCTCAAGTATTTATCAAGTCCCTCTTACAGACTTCTGCTCAATTCTAATGAAAAATAATGTACTTGCAGTGTTTATATGAGAACAAATAAACTATGAAGATGAGCTTAACAATCACTGTGGTTATAAGACTGTAAAACCACATTATAATGCTATCAGAACTTCATTTACATTTTCTTTGTTCATTTAGTAATATTCAGTTTGGATTTAAGATTGTTGGGTTTTCCCCCTATTTTACAACATATGCTTTGTTCTCACTTAAGATTTAGATTGGGGATCACTTCAGAAAAATCCCTTTTTCTCTGTCAAGGGACAGATTGGTGTTAGTATTTTATGTCCATGTCAAATCTATACTGCACAGGAATTTGTAATTCAATTGCAGTGGTTTAACATAGTTTCCAAAGTGTAACTGGTTTCTGTAAAAATACCTAAATATACCTGAAGAAAGTATACCAGTCAGGTGAAAGAATGTCTTGACACGTGGCAGTCATTGCTGGTGGGTGCTATGACATCATTTGCACAAGCCCCATACTCGGAAGCTTTCTGTAGAAAAACCACAATGATGTGCATTACCTATGGCAGTAAGTAAATTTAGGGTTTTTTTTCGAGAAGGGTTAAGAGAAGGATTATATTTATTCAACATCTTCCCTGTTTCAAGAGAACAAGTCAAACTTAAGCCCCTTCTGATACTTTCCTCAATGTCTTAAACCCTGCTGGCTATTTCTGATAGGATTTATTTTGCATAGAGGGAATATGGGGCTTGCCTTTGTGGGGACTATAAAAAAATCAAGTGACTTGACACTTTTCAATAGCAGAAAAGAGAGAAAAGCAGTTTCTGAAGCATGACAACTACTGGATGCCCTGGATTGAGGGTGCCCTGGTGTGGAGGAATTGTAGAGGAATGAAGGCAGGTTAATTAACATTGATAATATACAGCTGTGGGCTGGCTTCAGGGGCAGTGGGTTGGCTGACTTGGACAATGTGCAGCTGTGGCTGGTTCCTGCTAAGTAGTTAAATAGCTCTAAAGGGGATAGAAGAAGGCTACTGGATGAAGAGAGAACCCAGATGAAGTAGAGGCAGGGCAGGGCAGGGTGTAGCGTAGTGTAGCGTAGCGTAGCGTAGCGTGTGCTCTGTATGTAGAAGGCTTAGAGAAAGAAGACTTTGGATGCAGCAGGATGGACTGGCCTGAAGCGGATGAAGAAACAGCATTGGACAGTAGATGAACTTTTGAAACTTTGTGGGGGATTGGTGGCTGTGCAGGGGCAAGGTGTGGGAGCTACTTATTGAAGTTAACCTGGTATGGGATGGTAAAAGCCTTCTTGTAGCTGGCTAGTTTTGCTTAGTGCTATGACACGCTGGTGTCTTCTCCTTTTCCCCACCTCTTCTTATCATAAGCAGAGATCTTCCAATTCTACTAGGCTCCTGTTCTGCACCTCTTGAGACCTGATAAGGACCACTAACTGAGGCAGAAACTTTCCCTGTTTTTCACCCCATCCTGTTTCAGGAGAGAGCTGTCTCTTCAGTATCTAGGTGAACACAGCAGGGAGGACCACAGTGAGAGAGCATTGCTGGGGGGTGGGCAATACCAGGTGGGCATACCTGTTAGAGCAGGTGGCCATGGCATTATTGCAGTCCAAAGTCCCTTGCAAGCAAGCTAGTAAAACATTGCTAAATGTTGTTGCTATTTGGCAGTTCAGTGTGATAAAGAAGTCTTGCTCTTTTCATTTAGCAATATGAAGAATTTGTATCATAGAAATGATACTGCAAACAGGAAACTGAAGGTTCAGAATAATGGGAAGAATAGGATTTAGCTTTTTTTTTTTTACATGAAATAACTAAGGTGTTGAAGGTTGGGGAGAAAAAAGAACCAAACAAGCTAGCAACAGTATTTTAGCAATGCAGTAACTGAACCGGAAAATACATGAAGTACCAAACCTCATTTTCATAACAGAAGAACAAAAAGCAGGCAAAAATAAAAGGAAGTAAACCCCTTCTCATACAAAACAATGCCATTTGACTGTAACTGATCTATATTTCAGTGCAGCAACAGAACCTCTGCTGTAACAATAAAATGAATAAAAGAGAACATTGGAGACAAGTAAGTCACTTAGAAAATTAGTCTTCACCCATTTTAAAGTGTTTTGCATTCTGCTTGGAATTCATTATAAGCAATGTCACATATTATTGCATACTCCTTCACAAGACAAAAAACACTTATTTCCATTTTTATGAAATGCTATTTTAATTTATTTTATTGCTGTCTAACCAGTTTATTCTCTTATGTGTAGAAAATTTCTCACTGATCTCTTTCTGCTACCGATTTCACTCAGTTTTCCCTTATTGCAGTTAAACAGAGCAATAAGATTTACCAGGAAACAGAGATGAAGCAGTCTTGGGTTTATAATTCCATGTATCTCCAGCTGGAAATACAGGAGACAAGACAAAATATTTTCTCTCTATCTGGTGTTTTCCTTAGTTGGTCTCATTCAGTTCTGACTTCAGAACTTGATCTTAAAATAAGGCAGCTCAATGCATCTGGAAGCCAGGTTGTTTTAATACCTCCTGTCTCTAATGTACCAGCAGAGTACACATAGATGGAAAAAGAAACCGTTAGCACCGCATACTCATCTCTGACTTGAACGCTGTATTCTACCTGCGAACATAATATTTATTTTCTCCTTTTTTATAGTTCAGTGGCTTCACAGCTCTTTTCCCCATCCATTTTTACTGTAGTCAATCAGTCACTTTATCTATGTTTTCTTCTGACAATTTCTAATGCAAGCCTATGAATCTCCAGGTGCAGGTTTGTCTTAACAATTAAATCAGTAAACTGGAGACTTGATGAAAGGTGCGTGAGAAGAGAGTGGTAAGAGTATCCCACCAGGCCAGACAAATCTGATAATCTGACAATTAGGATTATTTAAAGTTTAATACTTACCTACAGTTCTCAAATAATATGTAATGAAAACTATACTGGATTTGTCTCCAAGAGACTACATTAATTCTATTTGTAGACTATGCAGATATACCTTCTTCACTCAAATTTGTCATACATTTCCATAAAAAGCTGCTGATAAATTAACCTCTGCTTAAATAGTAGTATTTCTTAACTGCCAGCCCAGTAAACCTGATTTAGGATGGGAAATGCAAGTGAGTTCTTACCAAGGTCACCCTTCGCAGAGAAGACTGTGATTCAAACTCACTTTCCGTTGCTGCTTATTTTGCAGCCCTGGTCCAGCGCAGCTCACTCCCCTGGGGGTGTGCTGGCTCAGCAGGACTAATCAGAAGTAAATACTTTTAGGAATTAAGAGCATAGTCACTATGTTCTGCCAGAAATGCCTGTCTTTCTGGTTGCTTCTCTAAGGTGCTCTCGCTTCAAAGAGCCATTTGTGCAACACCCCACACATACGTAGCTTCTGTCTGTCTCTGGCATCTGTGCTCAAATGTGAGCTCTGGCTAACAACACTGAGCTGTTCATGACGCCTCTTCAGTACAGCTTGTAGAAGGCAACATTTCTGCTTAAGGCAGCCTCTCCGTAAGCACAAATATTCCTGTTAGGGCAGCTCTTTGGCTTGCTCTGGACTAAAGTCAAATCTGAGCTGACACATATTGTGGCCAAACCAGGATTTTCAGCTTGAATGAAAGCTTAGACTTATAAGTAAGCTATTAGTATAGATGTAGCCAGAAGCAGTAGACTCATACCACTGACACAGACTTACAAGTTCAATGTACGACTCCATTTGCTGCCTGGTGAGCATCTAAGAAAAATTATTTGAGAGACATGATTCATGTAACATGACGGTTTAAATCCTGACAGTTATATGTGTAATGCGACTCTATAGAAATTTCAGAGGGGAAATTTCCAAATCTTAGTAAGCCAATTTCATTAAATTAGTTTTGAAACAAAAGTTCTCCTAGTCATTAATACTTTCATTACCTTTTATTAAAGATTAAAACCTTTGATGCAGAGAAATCCTGAGCACCGTAGAATTTAGCTCCTGTTCTTGAGCAAAACTTAACACAGTTGTTTAAGCAACATATCCCTGAGAAAGAGAAATGTCATCAAAGACCTCTCCGGTAACACTGGTAACTCCAGTAACTGCAGCCTTACAGTTACTTTCTCCTGCTGTTGGGTGAACTTTGCTTAAATTGTTGGCTGATCTGCTTCACAAGATGCTGACAGTCAGTTTCTGCCAGATGTTCTCGGGATGGAAACAGAAACAAGAGATGCAACTGCAGCAGAGAGTTGGGAGAAACAGTCTGGGATTTACTGTATATATTTTAATTATATATATAGTAAATGTTATATATATTATATATTTATAATATATATATAATTATATATGCAGGTAAGGGCTCTTTCTGAAATCTGTGAAGGCTTGTCCTGCTTGCTCCCTAGCCCTGGATGTGGAGATAATGAAAAGGCTTTGTTCATTGTCTTGGTGCCAGGTTGCAGAGATTATGCCTTAAAATGTAGTTAGGAAACAACTAACACTAAATCTGACTCTCTGAGCTCACCTGCAAATCAATTCTGTGCACACCTGTCTGCAATGAGGGGTGTGCCCAAAGCCTCCCACATCTTAAATCCTGATCTGGAAAGAAGAGAGCTCCTCAGATAAGTGTGGAGGGAGTAAACAGCTCGGTGGATTATGAATTATAACCAGCACTTACGTATGCAATAAAGGATCTCACCTGGGGTCTGTGCCTTCATATGCCATGCATGAATATATATATTCAAAATCATAGCCTGCCACCACGTGGTGAAAACAAGGGGCTAATCAGCCATGTAGTACATGAAACACAAACTATTTATTTCATGAATTTGAGGCTCATCACCAATACATGCCTTGAATCAAGCTGCTGTAAGGTTTTGTGAGCTTTACTGTTTCTGCTTGTTCTACATGAGATTCCCTTGGTCTATGCTACTAAACTTCCAAGGCCAGATTACTGTTACTGAGCAAAGTGAAATGATAGTCACAATCCGTAGGCATTAGCCACTTCATCAGAGCACTGGATAGTGTGGACATGGCAACTTTTACATTCTGTATCAATTTCCATTTCTAAATCTCAGGTGATTTTAGAGAGTGAATGAACCATAGGTCTATTGGTCTGGGGAGAGAAATCAGAAAGAATCATAGCATCATAGAATGGTTTGGCTTGGAAAGGACCTTACAGATCATCGAGTTCCAACCCCCCTGCCACAAGCAGACACACCTTTTGCTAGACCAGGTTGCTCAAAGCCCCATCCAGCCTGGCCTTGAATTCTTCCAGGGATGGGGCACTCACTACTTCTCTGGGCAACCTGTTCCAGTACCTCATCACCCTCATAGTGAAGAATTTCTTCCTAATCACTGATCAAAATCTACCCGCTTTCAGTTTTAAACTGTTATCTCTTGTCCAATCACTACACTCCTTGATAAAGAGTCCCTTCCTGTTTTTCCTGTAGGCCCCTCTAAAAGCTGGAAGGCTGCTATAAGGTCTCCCTGGAGCCTTCTCCTGGATAAACAACCCAACTCTTTCAGCCTGTCCTCTATATGAAGAAATAGAAAACACACAAGTGTTTAAATGGTAGAGAGACAAACTGTAAATGCTGGATCATCTACGAGCCAGTTATCTTCATTACTATTCAGATCAGTGATGTTCATTAGTATTTGCCGGCCACAAAGGGGTTAATATACAAATACTCAGTTTCTCAGCTGCAAGAGAGTTAATTAAACAGCTACAGCTGGGCTGAATACTTCGGTATCAGCAGGGTCAATTGGTAATGCAGAGCTTTTTTGTCTGAAGCGTTCCCAGCGAGCATTTAAGAAGCTACTTTACGTCCAAGGCTGGAACTCCTGGAAAGAAGAGTGAGGGGAGAAGTGAGCCCAGGTACCTGTGGGAAAGGTAATAAAAGCATAGTGTAAATAGTACATAGAAAGCTGAGGAGGAAGAAAAGGAAACACGCATGGCCCTTACCGTGTGAGTTTTTGGGAATAATAAACAGGAAAAGTGAGAGGGAACTTGACCGTAGGAAGGTTGAGAGGGCAGTCTGCAAGGGGAGGGAGAGGGACGGGAAGGGATTGCAAGTGCCTGGCTATTCAGTGAGTTAAACTAGAAGAAATGCCATGACCTAATCCAAACTGGAACTGTGGGGAAGTACAGAGTATCTCTGGGAGTAAGCAACTGCAAATGGGAAACTGGCTAGACTGTCTAGGCTGCCTTTAAATCTGGAAAGGTAAATAAAATAATCTTTAGGGAAGTCTGAGATACTTCAGGGTGCTAGATATTCTTCAAAATTCTGGGGTATAGCTCTGGGAGAGATATTTTCCTGTCGAGAGCATGTTTTTTGAGAACTGCAAGCAATGTCGAATGATGAACCTGAAAGACCCTTGAGTGATGCTTACTTACTAGGTTCCTATTGGTATAATTCCAAATAACAGCTGAAATTCATGAGGCTGCAAAATGGAAAATCCTAGTAAAACAAGAGCCCAAGACAAGGGAAAGGCTTTAAAATTACATTAACTCTTTGTTGTTCATTACAGGAAAGAAGCAAAGCAAAAAAGAACCATTCCACAGAGCATGAGGAAACTGTTGCATCATGTTCTGAAGGATTATTCCTTACTAAAAAATAAGGTTTCTAAAAAGAATATTCTTATTCTGAATGTTTTGTATTTAAGGCACAAGGATTACACTCAAGACAATAAAGGAAAAGAATATCTCTTACTGTATTGGAACTGTGTGCTGATACCAAGCTAGGACCATCTGCTTAGTAAGAGGGTAGACATCTGTGAAACAAGACAGGTAGAAATAGCTGGTTTGTTTCAGCCTTGTCAAAGTTAAATGGTAATGCCACCTCAGGAATTGGTGGGATGGTGTTTATATTACAAGGTGGTCTTTCAAGAGGAGGGAGTAAAGACAAGCATAGAGAACTTTTTCTTTTTTTGGTATGTACTCTCTCTTCTCATGTCACCTTGAGTTTCTTACTCTTTTACCACAACTGTTCATAAGTGCAGTAGTCTTGATTTGCAAACTATTTATGTTTACCGACCATAAACAACAACATGAGAATCTAAAGAAGTTTTACTGACAATTTACAGGCTATGGTAATGTTTATAAAAGTGTGTAACTTATTAATTAGATTGTTGCTATTAAACAGTATTTTAAAGAGATCATCCAACCAACCAGTGAACCAGACCAAAGCTGCATTAAACATAGTTTAAGAAGTCTGGAAACATGGCTAGATTTTAATATTTTTCAGCTGGCTTTTTAGTGTTATAGCTCAGGAGGAGAAAAACATCAAACCATTCAGAATTATTGTCCTTACAGTAGAGACTAAATGTCAAGATCTGGCTGTGATCAAAGTAAATGAATTTCTATTGTATTCCTGTTCTTCATGCTTTGCTAAGTGAATTTGCTGCTTATAAAAGGTAACAGATTGACTACCCTGTGAGCAGAGGTCTTCCATTGATCTTCTGAACAAATGTGACAGTGTGAGATGCCAGATGTTGTCTTGCTAATGTACCACTTTTCTGACCAGAGGGAGCACCACGAGGGATCAAACAGAAGTTCAGTTGCAGTCCTTAGTCTATCTGCCCAGGCACTTGGTAATCCCAGAGCCACTGTGGGTGCTGATGAATTCCTGTCAGGAACATGAGTGAGGCAATGCTTTAATTTCACCACAGATTGCTGACCTACCCTAAGACCTGAACCACTCAACAGAAATTGAAAATACACATATAAAGATATGTTTGCAGGTGTACATGTATCTGCCTGTTATTTCATGTCCAGGTATTCATTTTCCCTTAGCCCCACTTTTAAAAGTGAGGAATGATGCAACTATAAAATACCCATCTTAACAAAATAAACACCATGTTTTCAGGTTACAATGAATTTCTGAAGACTCTAAATTACCAGAAGAGTAACTTATAGATGAAAATTCTGACATGAACACTTGGAGAATAAATATGATTGAATTCACAACAGATTTCCCTGATTTGTTTCAGTTTTATTGGACCAATATTTTTCCTAGTGAGTGTTGTAGAGTTTGTTTTACTTGTGTAATAAAGCTGCATAGCAATCAACTTTTATGCAGTTTTAAATGGAAGATGAATTCTCAGCAATAAGCTGGCATTCTCCTTGAAGCTTGTTAGGGGTCTTCACCATTCAAACCGCTAGGAATTTAAAACTGTCTTTAAAATTATGATTTTCTGGATTTACCCCATTGAGAGCTACGAGTGCAAAATTCAGGGTCGTTTGTCAAAGCAAGATTTGATCTCACTTCTTTGCACATCACCTACAAAGAGATAAGTCACTTAGGCCAGAGAAATTCACTGATAAAAAGATGTTTCACTAGGGAATTGGTCGAGTTCCCCAGTTTCGGGGTAGGGGGGAAAGTCACTTTACCAGTGTTGTGATGAAAACACCTTTGTGAGTTGTACAGATAGCCAAAACTGAGTTTCACTATAAACCTAGTTGCAAATGTTGCATCTTCTGAATTAATTTTCTTAATCAGTAATCTTAATATATCAAGATGAAGAAAGGTGCTCAGCTTATGTAGGTTGCTGCAAGGACACACAATTCTGCAAACTGCAGACCAGGCACCTCTTTTCCTATCATTGCATCCTTCTCAAGAAGGTGTTCTGCAATTACCAAATAAAATTACAGACTGAAGTGATATTGAAATTTGTTGTTATGCACAAAGTTCATTCAGCTAAGTTGTTGTGAACTGTTGCTCCTTTCCTTTATTGGGAAAAGTTACTTTAAAGGAGAGTGACTTTCACCAAACCACAATATACACAGGACAGCTTGATGTTGAAAGTCCATAGAGCATGAGAATAATAAACAAAAATGTGAGATTCCTGACAAAAGACCAAGATTTTTTTTTTCCTTTCTCCTTGATTTAGCATTTTACTAGCAAGCTACTGTTACCCCAAAGTAAAAACCCATAGGACCTGATTAGTTGTGATGAATTAACATTAGACACTAATGGTTTCTGCCTCTCTGGATAGCTTCAAAAGCATCAATCCCTGAGCTTATCAGAAATGCTGTCTGCAAGGTTCTGGCCTTCCTGGTATTTCCATGATGCTAATTGCTATCATTAACAAGTTGCCTCCTCACCAGAGACTCTTGTAAAGGACAAGGTTGTGGGATTGTTTTTGGGTGATAAGTGTGCCATCTGCTTTCCTTTTACAGCCCCTAGTCATATAGATTCATCAGTGCAGTTTTAAAAGAATTGCTGGGGTGGGGGTCTTTACCAGATGTTACCCAATATTTTGGGACAGATGAAAAGCCAGATAAATTGATGGTGATTAGAAAACTGTTGCTTTCTTACTGCTCTTCTGGGTATGTTTCAGAGGAATGTCTTCAATAATAGCTACAGGCATCAAAAAGCAAACTGTCAGGCTAATTGTGTCAGCTTCATGTTGCAATAAGAAGAGATTTGTGCATTTTTTAAGCCATTTCAGCTTATAGGGGTTGGGAGTCTGCTTACCTGTATGTCACTGTGCTTGGAAAGGGCTCAGCAGTGTCCAAACACGTGAGAGAAATAGCGGTGACTCAGCTGTGCTTCTCCTTTCAGTCCCATTTTCTTTACACGGTTGTAACTTCTTTTATCTGCGTTCCCTCAGCTACTCTGAGCCACAGGGACAGTGGTTTCAGTGGGTTTCCCATTTCTCATCATCTCCCTCCTCAGGTGGCTGCAGGGGGGAGTGACAGATGAACAGAAATATTGCTTCCAAGCATTCTCATGCAGCCCAGAGAATTGTTTGAGTTTGCACTAGACAAACAGGACCTCAAGTCACAAAGTGATAAAATTTAAGTCTGAAATTCTGTATAAGATTATTAAATGTCAGGCTGCTGTGAAATCTGTGACTGTCTGCAGGTACCAATGCCCCAGCATGGGGACTGACTCACTCGTGAAAGCAGGTGATGTTAACCACCTTGCACACAAAGCCTTCAGGAAGGGAGTGGCAGTACAAACTTCCGATTTGTGGTGATGTGCTCTGCTTATCATGAGAGACTGTCCATGGCAGTTAAGTCTTTTAAAGGGAGGTATTGGATACTTCAGAACACTAAGGGGAAAGTTTGGGGTTATAAGTGTTGAATTGTAGCCACTAAATTGAAGTGATCAGGAGCAAAGTGTCATCAGTGGGAGGGTTTTCTCACCCTTACCTTTCAACCCCTGCTGAGCAATGACATGAGTAGAAAATGTTGTCTGTAAAAGCTGTATTCCTAGTTGGGTAAATTAGAAAGCAAGTATGGATTCAGAGTCAAGTTTCACAGCTGTTAAGTAGTCATGTAACTGCATATACATAGAGTGGAATTTCCCATGTTGTGAAGTTAATATCTGAGGTGTGCAGCTTAGACCCGAGTACAAATTTTCCTGACTTTGGAAGCTGCTTCAAACGCCCGGTTCAGCCATGGACCTGAGGGCTCCCACCACCCTGCCCATGGCTCAGGACATTTCAGGTCCAAGAGTTATCAGCCTCTGCCCCAGCAATGCCAGAGCAGGGCTGGGCTCCAGTTTCTCACAGCCCTGCCTTGGCCAGCCATGAGCCCCCCAACACATCCCTCTTCCCACAGCCCTACTCATGGCAGCGGCTGACTGAGGGTGCCTCCAGCACACGGTGCACTGTAACACATGCTCATTTGCAGTAATAAACGTCATCCCTTCTTACAGAATATGGTGGAAAAAAGAGTTTTCCTGCATGCACTTTTCTGCTAGAGCAGAATGCCATAAGGACATGAAGACACTCATTAATTTGAGAGATCTGAATTGGTGCAGTTCTTTTGAAATTATACAATATTGAGTGTATCTTTTCCAAGCACAAAAATATTGTGGAGACTGCACATATGACACGAGTCCCATGAATAGATATATGAATATGGCAAGAGGAGTAATTGTGCTTCCTTGTTTGGGGGTGGGGGGGGTGGGGGGTGGATGGAAAAAGGTGTCTTTCTGACATGTTATAAATGGTAGTATGACTTCTTCCTGCAGAAAGTTCACACCTTTTGGAAGTGTTACGTGTAATCTTTAACGCTCTATAAAAGGTGAATTAGTTTTAAAGGAACTAATTATTGTTAAATAGTTGCCCTAGCAACATAAAGAGGTTACCATAGTAGCCTCTTCTATGCAAATTGAAATGTAGCCAGTCTAAAGCTTCATAGAACTGGGGCTTTTAAAATCAAAGAAAACAAACTTCTTCCTTCACTTAATGAGCCACTGCCATTACATAAAATCTAAGCTAGGTCAGACCCTGAGATTATTGTTGGTGTTGTCTTACTCCAGCTGTAATAGGTTTTATTTGCTTTTCCCTTTCAGTGAAAGTTTGAGGAAGGAAACTAAAAGAGATTAAACTGCATAGTATCCCTGTAATTCACAATCTTGTCACATTTGCTCTGTGACAGATATGGGGGGATTCAGGTATCTGGGAAGTAAGAATGATTCCTGAGCTAATTCTTTTTCCATGGGGTAATGCAAAAATCATATATCTCTATCCCCACATTATCCATCACACTGAGCCAGAGGAGGGAACATCCCCTTATTTCTTTGCTTTCTGATAAAACCTTGTTATCAGTAAGTCATTTAGATACAGTTTGACAGCATTCATGTGGAGCTCCAAAAGCATCTCTGAATCAAGAAAGCATGGAGTGTTTTTCATCGTATCGGGGTGAGGTTAGTAAATAATTTTGTCACTGGCAAGGGATGACTAAACCACTAGGAAAAAATAGTGTGCCCAGTGGGTCACAAATCCCTGTTGGGTCCAAGTGTTGCTGTTTCTGTCACTATATTTTATTCATGTCTCTTTCTCTGTTTTCCTTCAGCTGGAGTCAGTAACAGTGCATGAACATTTGTGCCACTGGTCATGTTGCAAAGGCTTACAAAACACAGCTAAGCCATTTCTTAATCTCATGAAAATGCCACTGGTGTCGAATCAGATCTTAAAATAATTCTTCAACGTTTAATGTTTTCCATAAAGCCACAGTATCCCAACTCAAAAGCCTATGCAAGAATAAGTGTTTCATTGAAAAGGTGAAATGGGTTTCTTGTCCATCAGGTTGTGGGGAAAAGCTTGACAAAAACCCTTCTGAACCCTAGTGAGTGCTACATGCTCAACCACTCCTCTCTCAGCACATGCCCCCTTACGTATATTAAATTAATCCCAAATGCAATTGAAATAACAGCAATAAGCTCCAGACATACTTACGTCTTCCTAAAGACAGTGTCATGCTTTCAGAAAGCCTGCATCATTTTGTAAGAGTCAATATGGAAAAGCAGGAATTCTTATTTTCACTCTGATATCACAAAGTTAGCATCACAATATTAACTTCAAAATGAATCTCCATTTTGACCTAAAATTTAACTTAAAATTCACTTCTGAACAATAGCATTTTTATTAGCCTGTCTTTAGCAAAATAGTAACATTGGTCATGGAGTACCAGTCTTTATGACTCTCATCAGCAAGGTTTCCTTTCAAATGATGTTTTTCAGAGCCAGTGCTCATGCATCCGTCCCCTGTCTCTGTGACTGTCCTGCATGGCTGCTGGGCAGCTGCTGTGGAAGTTGCTGAAGCCTCCACAGCTGGGAGGAGAAGACAGCTCCCTCCCCGTGAAACTCCTGCTCTCGGTCCCCAGGCTGCCCTCTCTGCTGCCCAGGTGGAGGGGTCTGCGCTCCCTTGGTGTCTTACCCAAGCGCTTAATGTCTTCGGGGGAGCTGAGCTGGTGCTGCGACGTGAGAGAACCTGTCAGTTCCCAGAAGCAACTCTGCGTGGTCAGACAATATTCACCCCTGCAAGCGCCTGTAGAACTCCTTTCTGGGTGCTGCTTGCCTTGGTCAAAACTGGAGGCCTCTGATGATGGATTCCCATGAGGAATGGGCTTCTGTCTGGATGGATGTGAAAAGAATGATTTCTTCTTTATGCAGTGATGCTATGCTAATAAAGCTAAAATGACACTAAAGAGATAGATGTAGTATTTACACAGGAAAATCTATCCATTTAAATGTGCTGAAATTAGAAACTAAGCAAAAAGTACCTAGTCATACTTAATTAACAGAAAGGTTTGCCCTTAACATTTTATACTGCATTTTAAGCTGACTGAACAGTTCAGAATTAAGCAATTATAACTCATGTACCTTTTGTTTCCTGAAAAGAGGAGGAGCTTCCTTTAAATCTTGTGTTTTCTACAAATGTATCCACGTAATTAGTTCTTGGAAGATATGCAGAAGTTGTATCCATGATTTTTGCACAAGAAGTACTGGTCAGTTAATGAATCCAGTTTGCATTATAAGGATTTACTATAATATAGGACAGAAGTTAAACACTGAACATTTATGCCACTGATGTATTTCAAAGAGAACGTGATTTACTGTACATGTTGTAAAGTGGATTGATTCCTGGAGGGACCTGTAAAATCTCTTTGATGTGAAACTAGAATATGGACATATGATAGAAAGATGAGATTACAAGGACATTGCTGCCATCTTTTTCAGTTTGTTTGTTTGTTTGTTTGTTTTTTAAGTACAATTGATAAATGTTTTTCACAGTAGCATGTGTTTTATGAAGATGTCATAAGTCAGAAAAACACCCGCTGGAGAAAAAAACAACCCCAGCCTGCTCTGCTGCTGTTCTAGACCTGTATTCTTTTCAGCAGCTGCATATATAGCAAAGTCCATGTCCTCCAGGGAAAAAAAGATAAAATTCTTCTCCATACCTAAACAGAATGAGTCTGATTCTGAGACGAATCTTTTAAAGTCCCCAGCACTGAGGTGTGGTGGTGAAGATAATTTTCAATCACCTCTGTGCACTGCAACTTTTGGTTTGCTCTCGTAGCTAGGGAGTTTCTATCTCTTTTTTTCCTCTTTACCCCGACATTCAGGCCTGCCTGTCTTTACTGCCGTATCCATGAGCTCACCTCAACACCATTTAAACAGTGACAGTGTCCTAAGCTAAGGCTTTGCCCCACTGCGCAGCTCCTACTCTGGCACGACAACTGGAGCAGAGCTTGAGAGGCACTCCTGTGAGCTTATCTTCAGCACTGCCTGTGCTGCAGGGGTGACAGTCCTGAATAACTAATGTTTTTTGGAAGCCTCTGCATGCTGCTTTAGCCTTTTTATGCATGCAAATAGAGGCAGGATGCAGCTGAGGACCTTACTCAGTAAATCAGCCTGGAAGATTGACAGAGTTTCTAACTAGTGTGGCATGCACTTGAAATCATTCATATACTCAAACACCAGGCACTCAGTCGTGCTGATATGCATCTGAAACAAAACTAAATTGTCCAAAATCTCTTTTCCATTTGTAACTCTGACCTAGAAATTTGTATGACAAGTGGAAGTGCTGTCAGAGAGGTGGTTAGGCATTATATATTAAAAAAATAAATTGAAAAGAGCTCTGCTCGGCAAAAATCTTTTCTCTGAGTTTTTGGAGGAATATGAGAACGGTCCTTGCAGAGTGCGAGGGTACATCTGCTGCCACTGATTGCTGCTCTCTGCTTTGCTGCAACTCAGGGTCAACTGCACGTGTTTGAACTGTAAGTCAAATACCCAAAGTTACAAGCACTGATTTCTAGATCTAAGATTGAAAAGACAATGCAGTCAATGTCTTTTCTCTTTTTGTTCTGCTGGTGGACACTTCATAATTCATGTATTCATGAATTTTCTCTGTAGCCAGGAGAGATTAAAAAAAATTCTTAAAAATACAAAAGCTAGTTGTATTGTGCAAAACCTCAGGTTCATTTTTAAACCAAATGTGAGTAAATTTTGAGAAAAAAAACAAAAGATATTTACTCTGATAGGGAAAATGAAAATTAAAGGGCTTTTTAACAATTGCATTTACCAACAAAGCTTTCAAAGGAATTGGAAATAATTATAAAACACCTCTGAATTTTAAAGGAATTTCAGGTGACAAAAAGAGGAAGAGTTCTTTTCATTTGTTTAAGAACTATCAAAGTATTTGCTTGAAATATTTATTAAAATATTCATTTTCAACTTGCTAAAAATATGTTTTTGTTTAGGAAATGCTTAGGTAATGTATCAAAGATTGACCTTTCTTCTTGAAATACCAGTTTTCGTTTAAAAAGGAAAAGCGCATTAAACCACTCGTTTAATAAATCAGAACATTTGAGTTGGATCAAACTATTCAGGGTCGGTCCAATTTTTTTTGTCTCCTTTTCTCTAATTTTTAAATCATAAACTTCATTTGAACCCAAGATATTCTTATGTTTCAACCACTGAACTGAATGTTCACTGTTTGTCAGTTCTGCCTATGTTTAGCTTAAAAGACTATATAATACTGAGTTCTTCCATAAAGGCCATTGTCGTAGGTATTCCTCCAATGTTTCCTACTCTGATTCATCTGGAAAAGCAAAATTACGTGGTTTCTGGCAGTGTTCATTTTGGACAATATTTAAAAATAAAAGCACCTGAAAAAAACCCACAAAAAAACAAAGGATGATTTCTTTCTAGTCCTCAAGCATCGTTTTGGAGTTGGTTGACATGTTAAAGCTACCACAGTTGGTTGTTCTGGCAGTACTGATAAACATTTGTGAATGCACAGTGCTAGAAGTTTACTTAAAATGCTGAGTTGCTGCTGTTGAAGACTAGCTTGTGATTTCATATGTACACTCAGTTATTCAGTACTGCTGTTCACCATTATGTAACTGCGATAAAAATCTGGACCAGAACGTTCATTAAATTATCACTTTGACTTCTCTGTTTCATAGCAAAAAAAACCCCAATTCTTTCATATACTTCATTCCTCTAAGTGCCTTACAGAAACACATATGTTAATTAGCTTCAAGTGCGATAAATGAAAAGGAATAATGTGTGCATTAATTAATTATGAAATTTTGTGAGGAATTATACCTTAAGTAGCTAAGGAATTATCGGTCTTTAAGTCCACGAGAGATTAGTAACTTTAAATGAATGACCTTGATGGATTCTTGAAAGAGGACAATTGTTTGCCTAAATGAAGATACCTTTAAACTGAAGAACATTTGACATTATTTTTTAGTTTTTAACACTTCATTTTCTCAGAAATGTTTGTGGCACTTTTTTGTCCCTATGTTTACCATCATATTGTAATGATTTGTATCACTTATAGTGAATTTTCTGTCTTTCAAATGCATGCAAAATCCAACAATGTAAATCTCAAAAACGACTGTTAAGGAGGTAAGGCTGAAAACATCATTAAATTCCACCTAGAATTAAGTTCTACCAGTGCTTAAGTTGTTTGGTTTCTGTGAATCCTAAAGAATTTCCTTGAGGCAGGGGAATTAAAAGTAGTTTAATTTTTTTGGTGATAGGCCAGGTGAAAATATAATCTGGGGACAAGGAAAATGCTTTGATCTTAGTGTTCTTAAAGATATGAAGTATTTTGGAATAAAACTGAAGGAAAGAAAACTGCAAGTTCTAGCCATTTCTATCTAGAGAATAATTTCAAAACTTCAAAACAAATTTTTGGTTAATTTGTTTTTTCCAAAACAAAATATTTTTTTGAAATTGAAATGTCCCCTTGGTTCACTAGCCTGTCTTTAGGTGAGTAAATTAATGACTGTCCTTCTTAATGTCTCTAGGCAACCTTTAACATTTCAGAATATCTGTGTAAATATATGTATGTGTATACATATAGACATACATTATTTTTTCTTTTAAAACTTTTAAAGTGAAAATGTCAGCTGGTTATTTTAAGGAAGAAACTTTTTTCCAAGAAAACCCTAATCTAGAGAAATTATAGTAATATTATATTCTTAAAAATGTATAAAATAATACAAACTCTAAAATTCCATAAAATCCTCATTTTGCATAATTATTTGACTACTGTCTCTTGCCTTTCTACACCTGGTCTAGGGAGGCATTTTTCAAGTACAGCTTTCATCTCTGGTCTTTCAGGGGATGGCGCACAGCGCTACGCTTCCCTACTGAACCTGTTTCCTTTTATTTAAAAGAAAATGCCCTGCCCTGCTAGAATGTTCATGCCCAAATATCAGACACATCGATGTCTGGGATCCACCACCCTGAGGATTAGGTGAAGTCACAAGCAGAGTGTTTGTCTGCCATTGCCTTACGTGTCCTGTGCACCCTTCAGCCTTCCTAATGGACTCAGTCTGGTTTATTTGAGGGTTTCTTAAGGCAATTTTCCTTATATTTATGGAAAGCAACATCATTATCCCTACCCCTGAAGTCCATAAACCACACTGGGTTTCTTCATCTGTCAGGATATAGGTCACATCTGGTTTGTTGGGCATAACCAAACATCCTACTCTAGGCCACCAAGCATGCAAAACAGCAGAGCCTGAGGGCAGCTGTTGTCCTCTTGGTCCTGCACGCACCGTTAATACAGGGAAAGCAGTCACAGCTTCATGACTTCATCATTTCTGTTTGTCCCCCAGAGCAGCCAATGCCCTTAGATGGCTGTGTCCATCCTGCTGCCACACAGGACAGTAAAGCTCATATGGCCTGGAAGCTGCAGTAGCTTTTTCTTCCTTAGGCAGGACATACGGGAGAGTGATGTTTGCCCTTTATGGCTATATTAAGGAATGGTCCTACCATAGGAGACAGATAGAAGACAGCCACTCAGCCCAGATCTTCACACAGTAGTCCACTGATGCTTCAGATGACTCTGTCTTATACTCATCAGTATACTCATCAGTTCCCTTTTACCCCTCTTGGTACAGGCTCCCATCCACACTGCGTTTCTCCCCGTCTTGCTGCCCTGGATCCTTTTGCTTATGGTGCACCTTTCTCACCACTGTATGCCTTGATGTCCTTCAACATTACAGATTTTTGCATGTTCTCTGTATACAACAGATTTTTTAATTAATAATGGCATGACTTTCAGGGAAGTCAGGTCAACGTGACTAGATGCTATTCTACAATGAAATAAGGCAGTTTCCCCAGAAGTCATCTTTAACACCAAAGCCCCCTACAGTCCTATTCCACATCTAAGTAGGGATTCTTTGTAAAGGTATCAGGCAAGGTCCTGCAATTCACATTAACAACCATATTATTCTCTACATTGCAATTTAGTGTAGGGCACATATCCTGTGGAGATGTTTTCACAGTCCCCCATCAGGGCCCTGAAGGTACTGAAGGGCCATAACCGCAGGCTCACCTAGATGGTCCCCTCCTCCCCCTTGCCCTTAGGGGCCATCTCAGCCCCTCCCTGAGCTCTGCCATGGAGTGGTGGTCTCCACCCCCATTTCCTGGGTGTCCCCTCATCCTGGGTGCCCCCTTGCTGTGTGAGGGGCTGTTGATGGGCCCCTCGGTGAGAGCCCAGCCAGTGGGAGGTTGCCCTTGATTCATCCCCTCCCAAGGGGCCCCACACGCTGCTTCCTGGCACCTCTCATTCCTTGATTTTTTTAGAGGTAAAGTAAAACAAGACGCTTGACAAGGACATAGCCTTGATCAGTTTTGGCTGGCTTTCTGTTTAATTGCTCACCCAGATGTTTGAAAGCAGTCAAACCAGACCTCCTGAGGACTGCCCAGAAAGCCTGTTATTATGTCTCTGCTGTTTACCAGTTGTACTCTCTTGATGTTGGTGACAGCTGAAATTACTTAGGCAGAAATGATAGAAATGCATTCTTAGCGATAACGCAAAAAGTTGGTTAGAGATAATCCCTGAATCTTACTCCAGAAAGAAAAGTCAGCTATAGACAAACCTGAAGAATACATATAACTTTTTTTTTTCTTCTTCATATAGCATCCTCATTTCAAGTTTCATATTTTTCCCCAGAAGTAAATGACAGGTTTGATGATAATTTCAAAGGGATTTCTGTCCAATCTTGCTATTTCAAATCCTTACGATGTCAGGAGAGGCGGTTTGTATAACATTAATGCCTTATCTAAAATAACTGAGGGTTGTGAAAAAATTCAGATGATTTGACATCTTTTGGATCATTTCCTTTATGTAAAGTGCTCTCCAGAGATGACAGTGCAGATCAGACTGTCCAGTTTATCATATATTGTTGCTTCTTTTTTCTTACTGTTTTTCCTGAACAAAGGATGGTTAAAAAGGAAACAAAAAAGAGAAAGAAGAAGCAATATTTATTCTCTGTTTTATTCATCTTTGGAAATTTTGCATTTAATTATGCATATTAGTAATTTCTCTGAATTTTACATTTTATCTCACTCTTCCAAGAGATTTCACTCAATGTCATTGCAATTGTAATCTCACTACAGTCCAGCAAAAAAAATATCTGGCAATTCAAAAATCAAAACTCATTAGACTGGGTCAAACAATAGTCCTTTCTGGTGTAGAAAACCTTTATGCTCAATCTTTCCACTAACCAACAGAACTTTCCCAGAAGTAGCGGATGAAATTAGAAATGCCCTTTTTATTTGGTCTGCTCTTTAACAAAGCATGTGCTTTTTTTCACATGTAATAGAGCTGCACCATGCAGGAATGACTCTTAGCTTTCTTTTGTAACTAATTGTATGACTAACCCAAGAAAATACTTCTCGTTTCTTCTGAATGTGTCTGCAGTCTGACCAAGCCAGATATAGAAGCAGATAAATAAATGACTCTGTCCTGGTTTCAGCTGGGATAGAGTTAATTTTCTTCTTGATGGCTAGTGCAGTGCTGTGTGTCAGATTTGATGTGGGAACACTGTGGTTGGGGATTTTTTGTTTTCTCAAGGGCTGGAGTGGCACAGGAGGTTGGGAGGGGACACAGCCGGGACAGGTGACCTGAACTAGCCAAAGGGATATTCCATACCATGAGATGTCATGCCGAGTATATAAACTGCGGGGGTTGTCCGGGGCCTACAGATCGTTGCTCGAGGACTGGCTGGGCATCAGTCAGCGGGTGGCGAGCAGTTGTATTGTTTGTCACTGGTTTTCTTTTCTCCCTTCCCTTTGGATTTCATTCCTCTCCCCCTCTCCCTCCTTTTCATTATAACTGTTATTGTTATTACCATTATTGTTACTTTTGTTTGTATTTTATCTCAATTGTTAAACTGTTCATATCTCAACCCTTGAGTTTTACACTCCACTTCTCACCACCACCCCTCTGGGTGAGGGGGAAGTGAGCAAGCACCTGGGTGGTACTTAATTACTGGCTGGAGTTAAACCATGACACCCTCTGATAGCTAAACAAAACTCAAATGCAGTTTGAGAGACCTAAAAATTACTTAAATATAGAATGGATGACTGATTTTTTTTTCAATGTTCATCCAAATCAGAAGAAATAAACACAATACAGAGTCTAGATGAACAAAACAGCCATCTGAAGAAGCTGGGGTGCTCAGACATCAGGAAACACTCTCTCTTTAGTATCTAGACATTAAAACTTATCATGCAGATTCTCAACTGTAGCTCCAGAAAGCAAGCACTATGATTTCTGCTCTTTCAGAAGAAATTGCAGCATAACAGATGCTGGAAGCTAGGCAAGGGCAGTGTCTGTAAAACACTCTTAATTTGAAGCAGCTTTGCACAGTGGGATGCTGATTCTTATAGGCACCAACAGGTAGTTGTGGACACCTAAACAGTTTTAAAACTTGTTGAAGTCTGTCAGAGTGCTAAACTAGAGGAAAACCCATGAATGTTATGTAGCACAAATAGCTGTATGGATACTCCCAAGCAACACACGTCACAATGTGGCAAGTTTTTCTCATTCCAAACCTATAAGCTAAGTAGTTAGCCATGACGTGTGTGGATGCCAAAAGTAGGTAACTGACAATGAACTTTTGAATTGCTCTGTATGGGCTGCGGGGCCCTTTGGCACTGTATGTGTGGAAAAGGGGCTAAAAGCAGCTCTTCTGCACTCCATCGCTCTGGCGTTGTTGTGATATCTGGGCATGGTAACTTGTGGTATGCTACTACCACATTTCAAGAAATAGAAGTGTTTAAGCCCAGACAGTACCAGTGTACCAGACTTGCCACTTCTGTTCCTCACCTTAGTGATACAACAGTGTGCGATCCTATATGTGATCAAATGGATATGGAGTCAAGCTTATCTTAAGATAGATTTAAAAATGTATACTTCATCATTTTATCTAGTGACATATAAAGACTAAAAGCCTACAAGAACAAAAGATATCTTTTTCTCATTACCTAAGTTACTGCTACAAGAAGTAAAATATTATTGATCAAAAAATATCTCCAGAATATTACTCTGTCAGTCAGTGAGTCAATTTTGTTTCCTTACATGTTTGTATTGTTTAAGATTTTTATCTCTCCTCAGACAAAACACATTTTCTCTTTGGGAATTTGGAAGGGAATACAAGTAGATCTAATAAGCTGAATTAGATAGCACTTGTTTTGGAACATAGGTACAGATGTAATATTTAGTTGTAGTTGTAGTACAGTGTTGTTTCTTCCTTCAGTGTTTGATTTTATGCCCAGATGCAGTATTGAAGGGCCATCCTGGACCTCTCCCTCCCAGTGCAAAGGCTGACAAGTTTTATGCCTAAAAAACACGTGGTAACCCAACTGAAAAGAACTTATGTATTTAGAGAACATTTTCTTCAAACTTCTTTTGCCTATGAGCTGTTCTATGAAGCGATTGTTAACAAGAAGAAAACTGTAGTGATGGTAATTGTAGGTATAGAAGCAGGTGTATAACGTCATGGAGGCTCCAACTGAAGTTCAAACTGTATTACACCTCCACATGGCATCTGCTGGAGGTTACTTTCCAGCTAGGAGGGCAAAAGATTGACTGAAGAATTGGAGATGCTGAGGGAGAACCAGAAGCAGAATACACATATTTTCTCTCAATTTTCAGCATTGTGGCTACTAAACTAGTACAAGAATAGTCAGAGAAAAGTTTGGACTGAAGTTTGGAGTAATAAAAGTGCAATTTTAAAATTGCCTGTGTCCCTCTAATGAATTCCCATTAAACATCAAACCATAGGGTTGGCCATGAAATAGGCTAGTACCCAAGCTAGATGGTACCCAGCTTTCAGGAGGATCAATAAAGACAGGACTCATTAAAGAAAGGCAAACCCAGAAAATAATAGGCTGTACTACCACTTTAATTTACTTTGAAGCACATGGAGGGAGGAAGAACAGAAGGAAATGGAACTCATTTGTCTAGAAGTGAGTAGGTGGTTATTAAAAGATTGTTTATATTGTTTGATCTAAATTGCTTCAACATCTTGGCCTATTTATTGTCCAAGGGAGACAGGAAATTTCAAGCTTAAAATCATCACTGTTCATTTCTGTCATTTGTACAATGGCTATCAGGACAGATCAAAAGAGCAATTGCATTTACATTAGGTGAACAAACAAGAGTTAGACTGTTCTTATTAATACACAAAATGGTAGTGAAAACTGTTGGAGTAAAAGAAACAGAAGAAGACCCAAAAGAAGCATAAGGAGTTTCTTCAATGGTATAAATCGTCACACCACTAAAGAACTGATTCCAGTTGCCACCAGCTGTGATCTAAAATAGAAAATTCAGAAGTGTGTACATGCTAATCTTTTACCCTGTTAGTCAAGTTATTTTGCAAGTGGTGTAAATTTGCTGATCACCATGAAAGTTTATTGCTTATTGTAGCCTTTAGTTACAAAATGAATGAAATACTAAGCTGTGTTGAGAGCAACTACATAACTACAGCTAAAATATGTCTCACTTACACCACATTTTTTCTGTTATATTTTGATTTCAACAGTGATGAATCTTAAGGTAAAAAAGAGCACTTAATGCATTAACTGTTATGGTCTGAAGCCAATTCTGTGGTGCAGAGGATGAGTAAACACAAGGTGACAATGAGTGATAGAAGATTATACCTCAGCAGGGAAATGTCTGGAAATCTTTTGACTGTTACATTTCATATTTTATAATTCATGTAATATTAAAAGCTTTAGCCTTCCAGGATAATACTGGTTTATGACTGGTTCCCCCCAAAGCACTTCTTTAGCTTACTTTTTTTTAATTGTGTTTTGTTGTTTGTTTATTTTTTTGTTTTGTTTTGGTTTTGTGGGTTTTTTTAAAGTTAATTTGTAGATTCTTTACTGAACTGGCATTTTTCTCTCTCTCATATTTTTATCTTCTGCCAGGTGTTTAAGTAGGTCTGGCATAGATAATCCATAGTAATTTCAATCTTGCAGTAGCTGGGAGCGGCTCTTACAGTGCCCTGTCACCTACAGTAGGATGCAAATCCCTGCACTGCATTACGCAGCAGCAGCAGCTGCCCTGCAAGTGCCGCAAGGGCAGAGGGTTCCATAGACCTTGCTGCACTCAAAGGAAAGCGAGACTTACAGTATGACAGGCAGCCCCCCAACTATTCACCAGCAACTCACAAAGAAGGCATATTCGCTCTGCTAAACTTAGAGACCTAATTGCAGTTTCTCTCTAGAATGCCTCAACTTCAGACTCTCTGAATTACTCTCCAGGGGGTTTTAAATTACATTCATGCACCTTGCTCCCGGGCAGACTGGGGAGACTAGACTCCTTATTCAGGTTTCTGACTTAGACAGCTGAAGTTAAGCAATGCGAATATTGCCTTATAACTACTAGAAGGATTAGCCTTGTAACCTTTAACTGGCACCAGAAAGCTGTTAATCACAGTTAAAATGGTTTCTCAGAACTGAATCTTTTGTCTACTAGAAGATGCTAGAATACCCCCAGTTAATTTCATGTAAACTAACGGTACATCTCCAGTTTTAAGCATTTAGGACCACAAATTTTTATCTGCCTGGGAAGTTCATTCAAATAAAATAGATCAAAACCACTGTACACTTTGGTTTCACCTAGAAGAAAGATCTCCAATACTAAGAAGTCTTTGCAAAAGCCAAATTTAAAAATCTAGTTTCTTCAACCAATCTATAAGCAGGTGAAAGGGTCACTACAAGCCTTTATTAGATTATATCCTTTGGAAAACACAAAACAGATCATCCATTGCTAACACCACCTTCACATTGAACACCACTTATTAGAATGATGAAAGACAAACAAAAAGACCTTTCTCAGGAATTACATACCTCTGAGCCAAGCAACAGGGGCAGCTTTCATTTCAAACTGGCAAGCTACAGCAGTGAGAAGAAATCTGGATTTCAGAACCAGTGATTGCAGTGAACCAGACAAACAGGTACAGTGTGTTGTTTTGGTTTTTTTTCTGTAGTGGTTTGGCAGTACCACAGCTCTGAATCTGCTAGAAATCCTGCCACAGGAGAGCGGTTCTTTACCCTTGTTTTTACCTCAGCTTATCTTTCTTGTCTCTTCCTGATGATTTCCTTGTGCGTCTGTTATGGAAAAGATTTCTAAGCAGTCTGGCAATGAAAAAAGCCCAGATTGTGTTCTGTGAAATACCTGACCATATTTTTGTAAGACTGACCTTTTCTGTCTCTCCTTAACCTGTTTTCATAGGTGTGAAATCTCAGGGAATTTTTAATCAGTTATTTTTAGTTGTCGTTGAAAGAAGTCAGATACATCTATGTGCTGACAAGGGAGAAAGAGCAGATAGAGATGTTAATACAAGCCTCCCCATCACAATTTGACATCTTGTTTTTTATGACAACAAGCTATTTTATCTATTATAAAAACTTGCTGATCTTATTTATATCAACATATTTTACACATATTCTTCAGCAACATTAACAGATTAAGAGAGTTAATTGTTGAAAAAAGCTAGATGAGATCCGGTGTGAGAGAGAAGTTTGGAGTGAATTTTTGTTGCCTGAATGGCTGCCGCTCATGATTGTAAAACAGCGCAGTGGCTCATCCAGTCACCATCTCCTTCTTGAAACACCACATCCTTCTTAGCTTTTGATTCACTTACTGGTATCCCAAATCAGGAAGGGAAATATTCTGCTTTATGTAGCCTGAGGGAAGAACATCAAATCAATGGATGGTGTATATCCACAAGAAGGCTGCGTATGGACTATAAGAAAGAAGAATCTTGAAACTTAGATTAACCAATTTTTTGTAGCTTTAATGGAGCCTGAATCTCATGTGACACATTAGGGTAAGATGTTTCTCACAACAAGGGAAGTTGCCACCCCATACGCCTTTCGCTAAAGTGCTCTGAATGACAATGCCATCACAGTAGAGGTAAGATTATAACAGTGCAACCAAGGGAAGGCTTTGGAGCAAAACCGTTGGGTGCTCCAGAGGTGAATATAATGCCCTTCAGCTCTGGAACACTCTGTTACCACAGCAAAAATATAAACCATTCAAAACAGGCTCTGGATATTTTCTAAATTATATTGAATTGTCAAAAAGCCTTTTCTTTAGCCTCCCACAGCACTGGGTAAATTGATTTGGCTACATTTTCTTTACATTAAAGTACTGTTCATGTCATGGTATGGGTGAATGTTTTCCCCTGTGTCTCCATAGATCATCTGGCTTTCACAGCTCCATCAGAAGTCTTTCTGTTTGTCACTTTGGTCTGTCTTCAGCTGTGTGGGAGTGGGAAAACACAGGGACAACTCTGGACTCAAATCCCTGGGGACCAAAACATGTGAGAAAGCATTTCTGTAGCTGTCATTTTCACAAGACATTTATCAGATACGTGGCTAAAATCACATAACAAGAAATAGCCCTCTCTCCACCGAGTAAGGAGAAGTAGTGGTATTGACAGTAAAATTTACTATTCAGAATCTGGTTAAGTGATGAAAATAATCCTGACTTTCTTAAAGATGGATGAACGGACAGCTTTACCCTTTTGCAGCAACACAATTCTTTATTCATCCTTTATTTAGAAGAATTCCAGGCACATTGGCTTTCTGGTTTTCCTCTGATCTCTCACTGACTATAAAAGCCTCTGACCATATTCCCTTCCTATTCACTGTCCAATTTCCAAACTAGAACGTATTGCCATCTCTGCTTGTATCCAGCATCTCTATTCTTGGAATTATACAGAAGAGAAAAGATAGGGCTACAGATGGTACCAAAATTCTGATTTTATTCTACATAAGACTTCGGAGAAAACCCTAACTTTACTGCATGATTATATTCCATAGACCTTCTGTTTCAGTGGCAGTAAGCTAATGAAACCCATTCAGCGTTGCTAACGCTTAACCAACACAGCTGCGGTCAATCCAGAGTGTTTATAATTTATACCCAGTGCTCTTACCACATCCTGCAGCAGACTACTCCTACTTCTATTAATGGGTTCTTTGCTTCTCTCAACACCTTGCTTTTACTAACAAAGCCTCATTAATTCTATTACAGTGGAAGGATTTTTGCTGCTGTGTTTACATGAAAACAGAGTAAGACGTGCTGTTTCCAGATGAAGGCTTTATTCTTAAACATAATATACTAAAGAACCTCAAATCTCTCTTTGTGCATTCTTATGGATGCTCAGCATGGCCCTTATATAAAATAAATTTTCTCCCTGTTCTGTCCTATATAGGTCTTTCTGGCCTGTCACACCTTAGATGAACTCATTGCTGAGGCTTCTGTCTATCTGAAATCTTTCTCCCTTTGCTCTCTGTCTGCTTGCTTGTCCATTCTTCCTTCAGCTGTAAGTTATTTAGAACAGAGACCATCCTTCTGAAATGGTTTAGGATGTACTAAAGCCTGCTTTCTGGTAGGCAGACATAACTGGCAATGTTACCATTTTTGTTTTGTTTTGTCAGGCACACTAAAGTTTTTGGTTTGCTTGTTAAGTACTACAATAATGAAGCACTTTAGAAGTTCTTTTCGAATGCAAATTGTTAAAAAATAAAGCTTTTTTAATGTGTAATTTATTATTTATTTTCCCAACAGTCTTGAACTGCCATGTGATGTTCTCCATGACACAACAGATCAGTTTGTTCAAAGCCAGGAGTGCTCTGGGGAATCTCTAAGGGGGAGAGAACAAATACTACAGTGTCATAACAATGTAAGGTAAATGAGCAACAATCCCACCTCGACACCATGCATGTGCTAACTGGCCCATCTGCAGTCACTGTACTGGGAATATAGCCACTGAGTTTGGGAAACATCAGTTCATTTAAGATGCCTCAGAAAGTTTTGAAAATATGCCAGTCACTGAGATTTTTAAAAGAGCAAGTACCAAGGTGTGGGGGAAAAGCACTGTTGGGGGAGCTGCTGACATTGTCCAAGTACCTGCTGCCAGACAACTAGAACAGTGAAATGACATCTGGTGACTGCTCTCATGATGATCAGTTTCAGGAGCATAAAGACTAAACTCTACTCTTAAAATGGAGAATTTCTGTTGACATGGGGAGGAAGGAAAAAACTCAGAAAAAAACTGATGGAATATGAACTTTGGTGATCTAATTGTACTCCAAACAATACGTACCCCAATCACTGAGAAAAAAAATAAAGAAAACAGAAATAAACAACCTTTAAGTAGGCTTTAGTTCTGAAGTTAACTATGTTGGAGAAGACTCTTCACATACACACAAAAAAATTGCAATAGTTGAAAGAACATAATCTGGATGAATGGGGCACAAAATGTGTAAATGTTAACTGCCATTATTAATGATGGATGATTATTGGACTTCTCATGACAATGGCTCCATGGATAAGGATAAACCTTATTCCTAGGAAATATTCCCTGTGGCCAAGCAAAGAGACAACCAGATGGCAGTGGACAGCAAGGAGCTGAGGGGAAGTCTGCTTTTCTGCTTCAGTACTCGGCTAGTCCTGATGAAGGCTCTGACCTGCTTTAAAATCCCAGACCGTCCCTTCTACTGTCCCACTCTTAAAAATCCTGAACTGGAACCATCTTTTCCGTATATGAATACAGACCAAAAGTTTTGGCAAAGCATTTTTAGGAACGGCTTCATAAAAGTTACACAGTTGTGTTTCCTTCTAAGCAGATAACCTCAAAACATACCAGTATATAGTTTTTCAGTTACCAATACTATCTTTCGATTTTTCATTGTGTAAGAGGAGGACTAATGGTCTTTTCACACCTTGTTTTATGCAGGTCATACTAACCCAAGCTCTGTCCCACTTGTACACTGCCTGTAGTCTGAAAACACACTGAGCTGTAAACTGAGTATATTCCTAGTCCATGATGAATTTTTCTATTGATTAGAAAGCAACATCCCTTGGTAGCAAGCTACTCTGCTGGAAATCTCACATGTAAATGCTTTGTTTGCTGTATGCAGATTTTACTGCTCTGGATTTCTTTAGCAACAGAACATCTCACCAGTGATCACAGAAGGCATCACACACAACCTCTGTGAGCATTTTTAGGAAATGTAGCAAGTTTTTTATAATTTACACCTATTACATGATAGCCTATTCAAAATAAATGTTTATTGGGAATCATTTCTTTTGGGAAAATAGTAGCTTAACTAAAATTGTGGAAAGTGCTTGCTGTGACAGTATCTGACGTGTAGGCCTGTGGATATGCAGCTTCTTTCTGAGCACTTTGCTGAGCAGCTGTCTTGAAAATGCAGGCATTGCATGGGTTAAAAACATACCAAAAATAACACACAAAATAAGACTGAAAGAGGTGTGTGATCCATCCTCCTGGCATGAAGTGGAAGTTCTTGTGTTTTTGTATGCTTACCTAGTCTAACAGCACTCTGGTGATGGAGCCTCCCCAACCTTCCTGGGCAGTGTAATACACTGCATCACTGTCTTAGCTGTTGACTTTTTCCTGATGCCTAAATTCCTAAAAAAATTTCTCTTCTTATTTTGGAAGAGTATGAATACGAAACCTCATCTTTATTCAACATGTTTCTTATATTTGTTGAGTTTATGAAATAGTTTGAACTGGTTCTGCCTTTGGCATCTGGACACTGGGAGGCTGCCAAAGCTCAGCTTGGAGGCCAAATGCTGCATGCATTTTTTTGCCTTTTACTACCAGTTGCTTATGCTGCTCTGTGTCACATGAAAGCTGATAGAACTTTGGTCTGAAAATTGAAGCCATGGGTGTCTTTAGCTTGACTTTTCACTGTGAGAAAGTTATCTGTAAACCTTTTGGTGAAAGAAAAGGAGGTTATATAGGAAAACTAAAAAGGATATAACAGATACACAGTGAAGATCAGATCATTACTAGATGTCATTCCACACTGATGCTTCTCAACCAGTTGTATGGAAAACATCAGAGGGTAGTTTACTAAGCACTGGAACCTAGCCACTACCCACCATGGCAGATAGTGTCTGCATTTTCTTGACCATCAGCTGAAATTTCCATTCCGTTACAATGCTGGACAAGGACTAGTCAGCTCCCTGAAGCACTTTTGAGCAGCACTTATTTCTATTTGGAACATGGAGGCAAATGAGAGCTCAGGAAGGCAGTTTTATATACCCATCCTTATAGTCACATGATGTGCAAGGATCTCATTGTGGATTATACCTTCATGGTCCCATTTCCACACTCCATACCCATGCAAGGTGTTCACTGATTACACAGATGGTGGTAAAGCCATTATTGCATCATTCCCAGCCAACCCCTCCTTCTCCTTTCCCTGTCGCTCTTTTAGTGGAAAGTATTCTCTAAATTAGTTTTAAGGTGTTTTGCTGGGAAGCTTAGGTGGTCTTTCAGTTGAGGAAGTTTGAGGAATGGTGTTCTGAGATGGTTTTAAGCAATCTACTGCCTTCTGTAACTTCTGAATAACAGTTTAGGCAGGTGAATCATTAATCTGGGCTTAATTCTTCATAAACCTGCCCTTTATGAAGGTGTGTGACCATTTCATAGTACAATGTCATCAGTGGAAGATCCCTTCTGTCAAATTTGCATATGGAAATTTGAATGGTCACTTTCCTCTGGGGACTGCACTGTCAGTCCTACTAATAAAAACCTTTTATCAGGTGTGTGGCCCATGTGTCAGAGCACCAGTTCCACCAACCTCCTACACCTATGATAACCCCTCTCATGAGAGTGGAAGGAAGCCCAGGTAGATGCTGCTACATATCCTTTTTTAAAGCAGACTGTCTGCCATTGTTGTAGGCATCATCTTCTATAAATTTTTCTTATGGTAATGTAGCCACTCAGGCCTAAGGTCTAACAAACAATGTGCTTTAGGCATTCAAAACAATGGTGAAAATCAGCTTCCAGAAAGCATGCCATAATTCTAAGAAAACTGAGAAATCCAGATACCATTTTGATGCTTACAAAATTCTATACTAGTACTGGTATGTAGAGGCCTAAAAGAAGTCTACTGAATGTGCAGATGTTGTCATTATCTAGCAAAATTAAGCCTTTTGTTAATGCTCTTTCTTTTTTCCATTGCTTTATGTAAATGAGTAGTAGCATACGGTTTCCGAAGTGCCCTAGGGCTTCTGGTTGAAAACCACTCATTTAATACATGCACATATATGCAGACTCTCACAAACAATTTAATATACTTTTGATTACTGCAAGAATTTGGCCATATTTAATCATCGTCATCATCCTCAGCTTCTTTTTCCTTTCAAAAACTGGGATTTAGGCTGGACCCCAAGATTCAGAATCACAGAAGTTTAAAATAGATTAAAACAAAGAACAAGAACTCCTGTGGACCAAGCGAGCTCTCTACTGAGATCAATTCAAAAGAGAAAATTGTATTGAAGCAGAATATAAATAATAATAATAAGAAAACCTTTTGTCTTGAATGAAGGTGTTGTTGTTATCCTTAGGAGGGTGTTGAATGCATTCTATGCCTGAATGAAAGAGTGGGTTAGATGGATTTTACCCCATCCCTTTCTTTCAAAGGCAAAATGAGATGGTACAAATGAAGTTATTCCCTCAGTTTGTGCTGTGCAATATAAGCCAGCAAGCCCTAGGCAAAAGGACAAATTACACCTTTTTTTCTCACAGATAATAGGTATTCTGTTCACAAAACATAGTTCATTCTATGATAAGGCTGTGATTTCTTGGTATCTCTTCTGAGTAATTGCAGAATGCTTTGTGAAGGGACAGAATAATTACATTTAACATTTAAGAGAAGGCATACAAAGGAGTTATTATATAATTTCCCGCAGATATCAATGGGGCTGCTCTCTAATGAAGACTGGCTGAATTGGAACAATAATGCAAACAAACCATACAATATTTCCTTACATGAAAAACCAGAGCTTCCCATTTCACACTACTCTGTTCTTTTGGACAAGAAGCTGGCAGTGAAATACTTAATGGAAAGGCAGTATGCTTAAATTCTGTAAGATTTCTCCTGTGGCCCTTTCTCCTTTTTTTTCACGAAACAAGCAGAATGACCCTTAACACAAAACTTTTGATGGACAGACTGCAATTCAATGCATGATTAAATTGGCTTTTTCTTCTTCAACTTTTGGATGTCTACCCTCAGTACTTTAAAAAGGCTTAAATTTCAGCACCCAGAATATGCTAATGTGTTCAGGATCACTATGCACTCTTACAGTCAGAAGTCTCTACATTAAAACCCTAAATCACAACCAATATAAACTGACATAATTCCAAAGACTTCAATAGATTAATGGCTCTGGGGAAGAATGAAATGAGAATTCACTGTCATGCAATATGTATTTTAAGAATTTTTCTTATCCCACTCATGCAACTGAGGATCCAGTGTAAAATTTCCCTCTTTCAAAATTTTTTTTTTCTGTATCATGCTAGGGTGTAAAGACTTTTGATATTGAAATGCAGCTATACAAAGCTCTGAGAAGTGAGGGAAAAGTTATGCAGAGGGTTTTTTAAAATCAATTACAGAATTCAGATAGTAAACTGCTTTAACTGATCATCTTGTGTTTGATTGCCATGCATTAAAACATATTTTGGCTCTTCTTTGACTAGACCATCAGTTACTATTGTGTTGATGAATATTGATCCAAATTTCATTAAGTGAATGGGTTTTTAGACTGAGCTTTAAAAATTATGCAAAGTTACAAAGATAATTATAAAAATAATGATAATAGAATTGTATTTTGTTCTCCATAACTTTCTGGCATCCAAAAGCAATGCGACCTTTTCTTTATTAAAACTCTGTATATAAAACTAATCTTCATTTGCACTGATCAAGCTAAATTTTCATTTGGAGATATAGTTTATATTACCAGCATTCTTATAATATTACCAGCCAAATATTAACTTGCAAAGTCAATATAGCAAATTACTCATTACTGTATCGGATCTGGCTGAGCCCCATAGCAGCCCTCATAGCTCTGTGCTTGTACTGGTAGCTAGAGCTGGTGATAACACACCAGGGATTTGGCTGCTGCTGAGCAGCACTCACACAGCATCAAGGCTGTCTCCCCAACCTCCCCCTGACCCCTCACCAGAGGGCTGGGGGTGGGCAAGGTCTTGGGAGGGGACACAGCCAGGACAGCTGTCCCAAAGTGACCAATGGGGTGTTCCATACCATATGAAGTCTGCTTAGATATAAAAGCTAAGAGAAAGAGGGGGGGAGGGGGGGGGGAGCATTCATTATTTACCATGTTTGTCTTCTAGAGCAACCACTGTGCATACTGAAGCCTGGCTTCCTGGGAAGTGGCCAAACATTGCCTGCTGGTGGGAAGAAGGGAATAACATCTTGTGTTTTCCTTTGCTTCTGCACACACAACCTTTGCTATCGCTGCGTTAAACTGCCTTTATCTTGACCCACAAGTGGTTTTTTTCATCTTCTTTTCTTCCTCCCTGTTCTGCTGAGGAGGGGAGTGATAGAGTGGTTGGTGGTCACCTGGCATCCAGCCAGGGTCATCCCACCCCAGACCTTTTTGGCAACCAACATGGGGCAAGGCAACAGCAGTTTTATATTAAGTGTGCTACAGCTATAGTAATTATAGGCACAGGCAAGCTCTTGTGCAGGTCACCAAGTTTGTTAGCTGAACTGCTTATCTCTATTTTTCTAAGCTTGGGAACATGTTAATAGAGATAATGGCTATGTGTTTTATCCTGGCATTGATGGTTCTGCTGTACTGGAGGAGCTATCTTGTGGAGAAGACGAGGGAATGCATTTCCCTCTCCCTGCCCTGGATGTTTTTTTTTTTAATGCAGGCTCCTGAGGTCCTTGCTTACCTTTATGTGAGTGGTTTAATACTGTTAATTAATACTGTTGGCATATTATGGGGTTTGTAGAATTTGGTTTTGTCCTGGTGTAAGAGAAAACAGATTTTGGGTGAGGCAATACTGAAATGTGGCCTGAGGCGGCCAGTGCAGGGGTGCAGAGTGTGTGGAAGGATTTGGGCAGATTCCTAGGACGGTTATCACCTCCCATAATCTGGGACTCCACACCTGAACGGGCAAGCAACCCTGGCACGCTGATGTGCCACCTGATAGAAGGGTACCTTAACTACCCCCATGAACACCAACATCTTCTGGTACTGTCCTGGGGCCTGGCCTGTGCCCATCGAGCCCCAGTTCAGGACTCTCAGGGGGCTGTGGCTGAGGCAGGGACCCAAACTGCATCTGCAAGTACCATGGTGGAGACAGGGACACAAACAACTGAAGTAATTGCCCCAGTAGTGAAATTTCAATAAATAGTGGGTAAGAAGAGCAACAGGGCTGTACTGATTAGAAAAGGGAGGAGGAAGAAGAGGAAAATTTTGATCATGAGGCTGGTCCTTTGACAAAGAAATTGGAGGAAGGAGTGAAAGAATTCAGGCAGGAAGCAGAAACTACCCGGGTCCCTGACCTTGTCAGAACTTCAAGATATGTGGAAAGATGACAGCTGCCAGCCAAGTGAGTGGATTGCTGCCTGGCTGCTCCAGTGCCTGGATAATAGGGCTGATAGTCAACAACTGGAAGGCAAAGGAGCCCAGCAGCTGGGATCCCTTGTTAGAAACCAGGGAATTGAGAGGAACTGGAAAAGAGGCAGCCATCTGCAGTCTCTGAAGATGGCTCCTTTCAAGTGTGAGGGCGAGATACGCATTCAAGGAAGATCTTGTGAACTCCCCAGAAAGTGGATTACCACAGATGAAGGCACCCAGTACCTGAGAGAACTAGTAGCACTGGAAGTTATCTACAACGATCTAGACAATGAAGAGGTCTCCAAAGATCCAGAGGATGTCCTGTCTACATGGGCCATGTGGGGGAAGGTGATTCAAAGTGCCCCAACATCATGTTCTAACAGCTGAGCAGAGATGTATTGCCTGCATATGGGTACACCACAATTACAGAAAAATCTCTTCAAGGGCTTTGTTTTCATTATATGATATCACTAGAACATACTATACAATTATTCATCATCCAAAATAAACCTACAAGAACCTGCTCCCCCCCCTCCCCCACCAACTTATTTGTATCAACTGCACAATGTGGTTAAAACCATACATTTTTGAGGTACCTACTTCCTACACAAGACTGCAACAACAAATAAAACCACATTTCACAGACAGATGTCATTCTACTCCTAGTCATAAATGTACTTTCCACCTACAGAACATTCACACGGAGAATTTATAGAACTCTGATGTAATTGCTTTTACTCTGGGACTGTTAATTTTTTTCTGGGCCTTCTCCAGTTATTTAACAAACAGTGTTTAAAGTCAAAATTATTCTGATAAAAGCTTTTTGCTGTTGCTGAACCTAAAACTTTTATGTGAATTGTGAATGATGGATCTCTGAAAATGAATGTTTATAACAATAGTTCCTTATTTTACATTTCCAGTCCTTCTCATTTTGGTGTGAATAAAGTAGAAGTCTTCTCATCTCAGCTTTTTGTATACTCACCCTAATCTTGTAGGCTTTTTCGCCATACACACAATTACATGATTCTTCATCCATTTGTACTGAGGGAATTTGTATTGCAAAGAGCTAAGATGGAGAAATGTCTTTTATGTTTGTTCAGACATCGATGAAGCCTGTGGCACTTTACATCTGTAGAAACACAAAGGGTTAATTCTCCTGTCAGACCTGCATTTTTTTCTGGTAAATTCAGCAGTGCCAACATAGGAGAGGACAGGTGCCACTATGGGAGGTCATACTCAGTGTGATCTGGTTGCTGATTGCTCTGGGACAAATTTCTGGAGAACTTTGAAGATTAGGACCAAACTCTTGAACTTGATTTAGCATTTAAAAATAATTCAGTGTAGAAAACAGAACAATTTTATATGTTGTTACACCTGTATTTTTGTGGTAAAAAGTATTTTCCACACTTATGCATTCTAGAAAATATTTTCCCAGCCACAGCAAGCAAAGAGAGTTCATGGAATGGTGTATCACCACTTGCTTTCCTTCAAGAATTTGCTTTTTGACTGTACAAGAGGCATGTCTGAGCTATGAATTAACTCCAGTGACCCTGAGCTAGCACCACCAAGCCAGTGCACCCACCCTCACATACATATACGTATATATATGTTGCATAACAGTGCAATACTATGGACATGGGCAGAAGCTCACTTCTCAGAACAGCATGGCTGCACTCACACAGGGTTTGTACTACGCTGAAACTCCTGACTGGTTCCAAAGCAGGCTCCATAAGTAGAAGCTGTTGGTCCCTGCGCTTATTTTGCCGCATGGGACAGATCTGCCATACATTACTTTATCCATACTTTGGTAATTATGCGACTCAGATATGGGTGACATACTATTTACGTACAAAAATCTAATGAGAGATCTGTTAAGCCACTGCCTAATTCTATGGATCTCTCAAATTATCAAAAATTAATCAGACCAGGGAAAAGTACAGTCAACCCCTCCATTCATATGTCTCTGTGTCAGACAACTATTTTTGAATGGTGATGTATTTGTCCTACTAAAAATAACTATTTTTAAGGATTGTTTGTGCTAATGTCCTCTGTGTGAGCCATAAATTTGAATAATTTATTCTTACATTTCATCCGTTGGAAACTTCCAATTTATTCTATTTTTGTAACTGAGTGAATATTATGTGGCTGCTTTTTACATTCATCTGGATTATTTAATAGGTTATGTGCATTTGCAGTGAATCAGAGAACTATTATCCTTTCCTGTTCTTGCTCCTTATGACCAATAAATCATGTTCTTTTCTTAAAAAAACCCCACACATTTATTTAAAAACCTAGTGATTTTATGTATTTAGCAAGTGGATTGAATTTTATGATATATAATGATCAGTAAGCCTTATGTGTTAAAGAATACTTCAGAGTGTGTTTGCATTGACTCTTATTTGCTGGCAGGTACCTCCAAAAGCAATACACAGGGATACTCAATCTACTCCATGCAGTAAAGATGAAAGGGAAAGCATGTTAAATGAGATGAGATGCTTATCCTTGCAAAGCAAACATAATTATCATTGATCTCACAGGATATATCTTGAAGTTAGAATTTCCTTTTGTGTTCAAATATATATACAAACCTTACTGATGCTTTAAGCAGATTCATGGTTTGGTTCCTTGCACCACATTCAGTACCATAAACATGTTATTTTTAAGGCACTTCATGTGGCCTCCTGTCTGTCAAATATATTCTCCACGGATATTTTCTTTACATTGGTTCAAGGTAGGCATCAAACCCTACCAAATCAAAAGAGGCAAATGATTAAGCAAGAATTAAAACAGCAAGAAATGAAACCCAGTATCTGGGAGAAGTGAAAGTGTTTGTTTAACCTGGCATGTGTGAGAACAATTTGGTTCTTTCTCAGAGTTTTTAAAATTGTCATTGTACTGTATGAAGAAATCATTAGGCGATTTATTACTGTAGAGTCACCAGTTTTTTTGAATTTGAGTAGGAAGGAAAAGATGTATAGAATTGGGGCGTGGGAAAGTGGAGTTGATAGGTATAGACACATACATATCCATACAAACAACAACAGGGAAAGATGCAGGACGATAATGGTCTTATCACAGTGACTGACATGGGCTATAGGATTAGAGTGAACACAACACATGGGCAAAAAAAAAAAGTCTGAGAAGTGCATAGAGACACTTCTTTGCAATCTAGTCCAGCTCCCTAATTTCTTGAAACATACTTGTGAAGTTCTGCCTCTTCTAATTTTTGCATGCAAAAGAGAAGAGATTTCTGCCATGAAGTTTGGAATGTATCAGACCCTAATGGAAGTTGCTGTGTTCTACACCTGTAGTTATAATAAAACACACTCAGTTTGAGAGATGACTCTAATGTGCAAGTCACACACTGCTTAAGTATCTTCATGAATCAGAGCTTTAATCCATTCCAATAAATCAGCACGTCTGAACCCCCAACTATTTTTTACTGTGCTTTTTTTGGCAGTCTCCACTATGGAAATATCTACATCAATAGGAAAGTGACATTCTATAACCCGTACCACCACAACGACCTGGAGAACTATTACTCCCTGCCCTTTGGTGAGGGGCCCCTGGTCACCCAACTAAGAATTGGATTATTTCTGTTAACTACTGCGAAACAGAGCAGGGTCTTGGCTAACCTGGAGTCACAGATTCATTGCCTCGGGGAGAACCATCCAGACCATCTTCTCTCAGCTCCAATGTGTATGGCAAGCTCACAGCAACGTGCTTGTCTTAACTGATGACTTTTTTGTTGTTGTTTTTATTATTACTACTATGTTATTTTGTAAAAAAGGAGATTCGAGTCCCCTTCTCAAACTCCCTTTTTCCAGAATATAACTGTGCTGACAGACAGATGTATTTTCTACTTTCTGATTTAAGATGTTTCTGAATATTGAGCCAGTTTGTTCTTCCCTTTGCTCAGTAGCCATACTGGAAAATGGGTTACACACAGACACTGCTCTTTTTCTTCCTTTTTCTGGACTTAAAGCAGATCTTTTAAATACCGCTCCTTTGAACTTCATTTTTAATCCACCCATTCTTCTTTTTGACTTTTTGATTTTTCCAAATGATCCCCAAAACTCTGTTTCCAAACTGAACATTATTCTTGGCAAAGCCTCGTACAAGTTCAATGAAAAAGTTATCTTCTGTGCCTTGTAAATTATGCTCTCTGTAAGATATCCTAGAATGAGACTTGGGAGGTTTGGTAACTGTTTCATGCTGGTTATGTGTATCTGGTTTGCAATTCATTATAATTCACTGTACTTTTTCTTCAATACTGCCAATGAGCCCTGAATTCCCTATTTTGTAATTCTGCATCGTTCATCTTCCTTACAGACTTTTCCCTTTATCTGATCTGCTTTCCTAGATTTTAGACTATTTCTCATCTTACTGAGATTATTTTGTAATCTGATCCTGTCTTTTGAAAAGTTTTTAATCTGTTCTTTGGAGTCATCTGTGTATTTTGTATTATCCTTTTCATCATCTGAATCATTAATGGAAATAATGACATGAATTCGGGCATAGAAGAGAAAACCATGATTTTATTTGCCTTCCTTTTTGAACAGAAACCCTTACAGTTGGATCTAAGAAGAATTTTTCAGCGAAGTATATGACCATTTTATAGCAATTTTCCCCAAAGGTTTTTTTCTTACCCAAACTATATCTCCTGATTCTGTGAGTTGGTATCAGAAGCCTTACTAAAGTTAAGAGAATACTGGATCTATATTACGTTTGTATTAGTAACCATGTTAAAGTGAATATTTTATTTGCTTGGAGAAGTTGCTTCTCAAACAAATTGTTTGCTCTTTTATTACTCCTTAGTCTCTCCTACATGCTTTTATATTGCTATTTTTTAAACATTCATCTATTTCCTGTTAATGAAGTTAATCTGAATCATCTTAATTCCCAGACTTTATCCCAGCCTTTATTGATCTTTCTAAATACACACACACACCTTTTTTTCCAGTCTCCTGAGCCCTCCTTCTCTTCCAATAACAACAACAATAAAATGCTAAGTTAAAAGTTCGTTTTACCTAGCCCTCTCAATCATGTTCATTGGGTCCTGAACACTAGAGTACACCCTTCCACAAATTCTGTAATACACTGAAATTATCTGTGCTCCTCCACTGAACTGCACACCTGTGCACTGTTAATATAATTGCATTAAGCATCTGGTTGCATCTGAATGTCTTTGTGTAAAAATTGAATCAGGGAGTTCACTGAGAACATAAGCTTGCATCATGCATTACTTAGTTTCCTGTTTTATTAAGTAATGAATCTGTTTTTATTTTTTCTTCCTTCCACTTTGGAAGTACCTGTAAAGCCTTTTATAGACCTTGCTGCTTCTGAATCTTTTATTATTATCAAAGCTCTAATTGTCTTCTGTATCCTAAAACAAGTTTCAGTGATTTCCTGGCTCCCTCCTGCTTCCACAGTTCCTCTGATTAATTATTAATACACCTAGCTTTCTCCTTTCCTCATCAGTAAGGCTAGCTTCAGCACAGGGAAATGTTTTGTTTGAGGCACAATTCGCAGAAGTATCTGGAATTTCTTGTAAAATGTACGATTTGCACAAGCACAATTTTTGAGAGTGAGAGAAGACTAAGGAGTATAGTAACGTGCATTCAGTTTACTACTCTTTGCAAGAGGATCTGCCTCAACAGTAAGGCAACACACAGGACAAGTCACTTTTTGAGTATTTTAAAGTATGTTGTCTTATTCTGGATAGTTATGTTTCATAATTTTTTATTACTTTTCCACATTTACAAGAATAAACATCACCAAACCATGAAGCTGCAATGTTGTTTGAGGCATATGTTATCCTCATATGGTTTGTCTGACATATATCCAATTTTTGAGCTTTGTCTGCTTCTTTTGCTTGAGTTTTTACAAGCTTACCAATTATGAATATTTTTAATACACTCAATGACTGAGGGGAGAAAAATCCTTATATCTCAGACTTTACCTTCACTTTTCAAGTTTCACGGCATGAGATGTGATCAACAGGATATTGTTTAATTTGGATCAGTGTTATGACTTTGAGAACTGTGGTGACAAAAGTTTTGACTCTTTGTCTGTGTAAGTAACTGAAATTAGTCGAAGGATAAACCCCAGCCATGGAAGCCGTCTCCTTTCCTGGAGGCTGAATGAATACCTGTTTATGTCACAAACTGTGCTTATAGTAAAATCCAGTTCTGGAAACATGAGAAGGGTATTTATCCTCACAAACAACTTGTTAGATAAAGATGTCATCACTGTCTTCATGACTTAATTAACCTTAAATACCATGGAAATTCTTTTGCTTTCATGAAACCTTAAATAATGGAAACTTGAATTCAGGTTTCCTTCTTCTTAACGACACTGGTGTCTTTCCTTTCAAACACTCCACAAGTCCTTAACATTTCAGGTCTGATTTTTCCTTTGTACTTACATGTTCCTCAGCATTTTTCAGTATCAATCAATGAACACAATTTTTTTTCATCTTTCCTTGGAAATATTTGAGACAGTTTGGCTTAATTCTGATTTTGGCCTGAACATCTTATAAAGTTTTCTCTCCTGTTCCTCTGTGCATGCATGTTTTCCCTGTCAACTCTCCAGACTAGAAATGGCAGTTGTCATGACAACATAAAACATTTACTGCTCTTGTATTCCTATGATTTTTGCTTTCTTTTTTGATGGCAGCAGCTGATAGCCTTTTTATAGAAGCACAGGCATATAAAGTTATCCTCTTGTAATATTTTTGCATGTAGATGACTGCAAAAAGTATGCAGTTAACTAAGCTATAATTTGATCCCTTCCAAAGCACATCCAGGAAGAAGTTTTCCCACAGACATCTGAAATGAACATTTGTGTATAGTACAGCATAATACAGAGGCAATTCGATGTAGAGGATTAAAATTTACAGTTACGGTATAGATTGTTCAATGTATAGATAGATAAATGAAGTTGCAATTTGGTATGAGTTAACACTTGTTCTGCACATCAAGTTTGCACATGGAAATACACATTTTGCACATATAGTTGGACAATTTGGTGGAAAATTTATGTATGTAATATACTTGGAAACCTTCTGTACAAGAATTATTGCATCTGAATTGCCAAAAGTTCCATTCATTGTTAAACTTTGATAAATTAGATTTGATTTTTCTACATGATCCTTTATTCTTCATCTTCTTTCACAGGCATGCTTTGTTAATATTTCCAGAGAAAATGAGTCTATATGCTTCCTTGCTACCGATTTCCTTCATTGAGTAATTTATTAAATTATCTAAACGTTCTATTCTTAATTATATCTACAACACAATATTTCTAGGACTTGGAATTGTTGAGTAATGTTTTTTTCCTGATGGTTGCAAAGTTTAGGTAACTGAAGTAAAAAATGGGCAAAATTCAAAGCATGTGACCTGGTCAATAGTCTAGTTCTTTTCAAATGTAACAAATATTGCCTGGGCTAGAAAAACAAAAAAGGAAAATGCAGAAGAAAATAGTAATACTAAAAAAATTCCAAACCGTCAAAATGAACAAAACAAAAACCTGCAGGAAAGACACAGCAGAAGGTTAGATGTATCATTCTCTCTCAGATAGCAACTAATCTGGCATTTCCAAACTTAAAGCCCTGTAACTTGAATTATCCTTTAAATGCTATTCTGTATGCAGCAAAGACTATGCCCAGAATTTTTAGTGACGGTGTCTTCTGGGTATTTTTTCCATCAATATTTTACCAAATCTATTTCCATGTAAAAATATTTAATAATGTAGTTGTACACTAATGTTGGAGGATATTTGTAGAAATTAAAGATTAACAGTGTAATGAGCAGCAATATTTTAGGAATGCAAAATTACTTGAGTAATTGAAATACAGAATAACAGATAGTCATAATCAACTGAAGATTACTGAAGGTACAGAAGAGGAATTATAAAGGTACAATGCTAAGATTAGTACTCTTAGTTAACTAAAGCACTAGAGAAAATTTCAATCTCTCTAAGGATGATTCACAAAGAAGAAAAAGTGGCAAAAAGTCTCATATGAGTTATTCATTACAAAGTATTGGCTGAGTGTCTCAGAGAGTGTATATTTCCTTTTCCTGCAAACTTTGCCTTACTTATATGCTGTTAATGTCTTGATTACTGCAGTCACACTCATTTGGTTCGATTGTTATGCTGAAGAAATGAAGTTTCTATCTCCCAGTGCAGCCTGGAGAACAGGCATACACAAAGCCTCTGTTATTTTTTACACCTTTGCATGGAAGTACCAAAAATAGGAAGCTGTCATCGTACCACATTTCCCAAGGGTTACACTTCCCCTTCAGAGGCAGGTATAGCAAAGCATTACAGCACTGGGCTGCACGACGAAGAGTGATGGATCATGACAGGGTAGCTTTTTTTCTTTTCTTTTACTGAATGTTCATTTTATCTCTTCCTACTCCCCAGCTGAGGGCCCCAGGGCAATTCTGAACTCAGGTGTAGGATGATTTACATGTTAATGTGGCACAAACAGGCAGTAGTTCACAACTAGTTATTTATTCTGCTGTAACTAAAAAGGCATAAATATGCCTGTCTTTCACTTCTGAGGTTCACTGGTTGCTATTCAGGGGATAAAAAAAGCAATGGCAAAAACACCAGGAACAAACAGAGCAGGCAGTCCTTGTCGGCAAGAGTATCCATGTCTCTGCCAGCCCCATGGAGTATTCAGCGGAAGATGGCAGCAATATATATTTATTTATTTGATTGTTTGTTTGTTTACTTATTTGCACAATGCAGAGACACAGCCCTTAACTAAAACTCCAGGTGCCAAGGCTACCAAGTAAAATATCACATACAAAAACTAAATTACCGATTATTTCTCACCTTTCCATAGCCAAGAAAATAATGAAGTGTGACCCAGTCATCATTCACTCTCCTTGGCAACAACAGACATCTTTATCCTTTATTATTCAGCAGGGTGAACTTCAGGAGAACAGCTTTCTTGCCTACGTGTGTGAGCACTGCTCAGTCACCCATGCTCAGAGCACAGGGCAGGAAGATACAACACACGACAGACTGGGTGGGTGCACAGCTGGTGTGCCCACCGTGGCTGGAAAACAAAAACCAGCAAAAGCAGTTGCCTGCCAGGCAGGTAACCTTCTAGGGAAGGTCAGAGGGGGCTTGTCTGTGCTCAGCCTCCTGCCCAGGGCAGCAGGGAGTGCAAGGGGGCAATCGAGGAGTTGGTGTGGCCGCTGGCCTGGAGCAGGGCATGCTGTGAGCCATGGGGCACTGCCTGAAACTACATGAGATGGTAACAGTCAGCAAAATAATGGGGACATGCCACAGAACATGGTCCCCTGCATCAACCATAGCTGGGGACATCGTGGGGGGCGTCCCATGATGGTGGGAGTTGGCTGGGAGCTTGTGACCTCCTGCCAGGTGTGCAGTCATGGAAGGAAGGTGGGAGCTGGAAACAGAAGAGAGAGAAGCTTTGGTGGGGGAGGCATCTGGGAGGCTGCTCTGATCTGCTGGTAAGAGCCAATGTGCAGATCCACCCATCCACTGGTCAGACTTGCTGTTGCCCGAGGTTTGCTGTTTGCCTGGGATCCAGATCCAGGATGTCATGGGGAAGTTGCTAAGGGCTTGTCCAGCCCATGAACCCCCATTATCAATGAAACTTGTGAAGGAAACCTTCAACACATCATGAATGACTACAGGACTCTGCAGGGTACAGGGAAGGTCAAGAGGGCCAAGGTTGCTCTCCAGGACATTTTTGCTGTGTGTAAAGGACAATTTGTGATGCAGGCATAACAACATAACAACATAACATGCATAACAACAAGGAAGTCTTTGCTGGACCTGGTGTTCTCAAATAAGAAAGAACTGATCTAAGATGTGAGGATTGGTGTCAGTCTTGGCTCCACTGACTGTAATACAGGGGACCAAATTATCTCCTTTAGTGTGAGATGAATTGTGCTTTAGACTCCACTGATAGCATTCGCTAGCTGCCTGTTGTCTTTAAGAACAGTGTAGACATCTAGTTTGTCAACAGGCACATCTAGTTTGAGGGGTTTGAGTTTGAGTTTGAGTTTGAGTTTGGCGGTGAATCCCATCCCATACTTCCGTAAATACAAGACAGCACACCAGTTTTGAAAGTGATTGAGAATTTTAGAATACTTACAGAAAAGAATGAGTGCACATTTGTAAGAAGTGATCTTGTGCATCATGAAATACACTTAATTTCCCACTTCTGTCACAGAGATCAGTTATAGTTACTTACAGTTTGATTCAGCTGCTTCCTATTGGTGTCAAGATCCATTTGAGCTGTGCAGGGATATCTATGTGAAGCTGATTTGATATAACATGTATCTATGGGGGGTACACACCCACCTGGAGTGGTAACTGGAGGGAAGGAAGCATCTCAGATGGCACTAAATGGCCACATTTGAGCAGCTGAACTGAGCCTGAGCCTTTATCCCCATATATCAGGCTCTTTGTGTGAAGTGAGGGTGGCAATCTATGAATTTTTCAGTTGTAATCATACAACTTACATCAGTAAGGATAAACTGAAGTTCTCCAGATGATAAACTGATGTTTGCCAGATGACTGTCTGAATAGGTAGCTCAGGTGATGAAATGATCTGAAACATTAGTTTTTCCTTTTAAACTCATTTTTGTACATTTCAAATAGGTATGAATGTTTTCTATACAAAACTGAAGCACCATTTTAACTTAAAATTTCTGTCAGAATACAAAAGTAACCTTCGTTCTTTGATATGTTTCAGCTTTCACTGCTGAAACACCCAGCAAATTGCAGTGAAGTAAAAATGTGGGGAAAATATGTCAGAGCTTACCCAGGCAGCCTGTTCCTGGGCAAGGAGTGAGCAGAAGCCCCATTCACCTCACTTCAGTGTTCAAAATTAGGCCAACACAGTACTTGTGTGATATGCAGACCTTGTGCCTGGCTACAGAAAAAGGAGTTTTACTGTCAGCAAACACCAGCCTCTGTGGGCTTCAATTACTTGAGAAGGAGCAAGGCAACTTGGCACTTGATCACTCTCTTGAAATTCTTAGAAGCCAGATGTCAGGGAACTGTATTTCAGCAGTCCTATTACAGTTCACTTTATATGTTGAACCGTTATTATGGGTTGCATTATAGCATCTTTCAGAGGTTAATACCACTGCAGAGCTTAATAAGCATATAAGTCAGTGGTTATTAAAAGGATATGTAGTATTTCATGAAAGCTTTTGTATGCATGTTAGAAAAGGCTTTACCAGTGAGCCAGTTCTGCTGGTAGATCTAAGAAACAGCAATGACCTCAGTGGAGATATAGCAAGTTCCATTTGCTGATAACCTGCCTTTCCATTTGTCTGTTGGTGTGTTCAGAAACAAGGCAGCAACTTGCATTTTTTTGTTTTGTTTTCGTTTCTTACCAGTTAATAGGAAAAAAGTTATCTCAATAGACTTTTTATAAGCTTAAGACATTCTGGAAGCAGAAATAGTAGTGAATTTTATATGGCATTTTGAAATATTTTTGCATGTGGAGATTTTTGTTTTCTAAAATACTTGGGGCTTCTTTGTGATTGCTTGATTTCTCATGCCCTCTGCTTTTCAAGTTAAAGCAACAATTTCTCAAAATCATTAATAGAAACATTTAGTTAAATAGACCTTTGACTTAGTCACCATTTCTTTTTCTCTTTTAAAACAATTATTTAAAAATAAAAATTATATTGTTTGCAGTGTTTCCAACTATAAAAGATGACGCTGTTCCTTTGCAAGCAGTCCTGTGGAAAAGAGTTGCTAATTATTAAAAATAGGATGGGAAACCACTTAGGGATTTGCCGTAGTTCCTGTCAATTTTGCTTTATGTTTTTTTGAGATATTCAGGTTGTAACTATTTGGAAAATAAATGGGCCTCATTCTTTAGAAGGTGACATTCTCTTAGAGGCTCCTAGAGCACTACAGTACACTGAGAATATGCATGCTTAGACATTATTTAATCTAAATTCAGCTATGAAAATGTAGGTATTAATGCAATCTAATTATTCAGGCCTGGCTATAGTCAGGGCATACAGCATAATACCTCCCTTCTCAGAAGAATTGTCTAAAATAGTTGACATGAATCACCCTTTGGAAGTACAGATCTCCTGCTATTGCCTAGTTGCCTAGACTGCTGTCACAAAGACCTAATTTTTAAATGGCTAAAGTTTGGTGAAGTGACTTCAGTGACTATCTTGAGTCTGGAAATTCATCTGACTCCTTGCTACATCTTTTGATAACTCCGTATCCAGTAATCCTTAGTCTCCATAGTAAGATCAGATTCTTCTAAGCAGAAAATTGCTTCTCTAAATTACATAGTTTTGATATAATAATAGTGTTACATCTGAGGGCAAGCTATTGTAGCATGATGGCTAACTATATATATTATACATATTAACATGCGCACATTGGGGTTGAGTTTGATCTCAGTTGACACCACTACAAATTTATTTGCCACTCTTAATTGCAGCAGTCTCACTGGCACAAAACAGGAGTGACATGGTTAGGAATCAGATCTTTAATACCTATTATAATGCTAAATATCATTGAAAAGTTGTAATCTATTTCAAATCCTCAGCACAGTAAAGCGTATTTTTTTTAATTATTCACAAACTCAATTTTAGTTGCAAATTCTGATTTCAACTCTCTGTGCAAACCCACTAATTTTTCAGTACAGCATATTACTGTAGATACCCCAGGCACATACGAAGGTGTGAGTACCTAGCTGCTGACTAGATGGGACTCGTGGCTCTGCACATAATATATTTCTTAGTTCAGTAGCTAGACCAAAGAGATGCACCCTAGTTTTAGGGTTTGGGCCAAAAAATCCCCTAGGACAAGCAACAGTTTTAGGTGGACATCTATAAAGATGCAGAGGAGAATTACTGCCACTAACGGACAGATTGGCTGAAAGCAATTGCCGCTACCACATGATCAGGGAGGAGACAATCCCGATCCTCATTCACAAAATCAGCTTTTCCTGATGTACCTTGCTGCATTTGCTGTCTTGCCTATTGCAGCCAGCAAGGTAGAGGTCCAGCCAAGACTTTCTTCCCTTCCTTCTCCAAAAGCCATTTGTCCACCAGGGTTCCAGTTGGAAAAGTGCTGTTCAAGCATGTAATTAAAGACTCTATCATTATGCATAAGCATGGAGGAGCTGAATTAAGTTGCATGGGCTGCTTTCCATAGTCCCTGAGCAAACTGTGATCCTAATGATTACTGTGGGTAAAGAGCTGATTTCAGCCTGAATCCTGCTGTTAGGTTAATTAGCCTTCCAACCAAGGTATTGAGAGGTTGCTTTAAAAAAAAAAACAACAACAAAACAAACCAGCAAAGAACATGGACATCTGTCCACAATGGATACATTTAATTTTCACTTTTATGCACACCCTCACTCTTTTCTGTTTTTTATCCCATTTCTATAATAATGCTGGCACACTGTTTTCAGATTCATGTTCTTAATACTTGTTTAGTTCCCAGGTGCTAGGGTGATATAAAATACTGTCTTGTTTTGTTTAGCTGGTTTGTTTGAGTGGATTTTGTTTTGTTTTTAGATAGGGCTGGTACTAATTAGTTTCTAAGTTAAAGGAATAAAAGAAACTGTTAGCAAATGTGGTTTTATGTTTTCTGTCTACATGTAGTGTTGAAAAGAGAAGGCAATTATTCCACAGAGTTGAAGGTTGGTTGCACTGGAGTTTATTGAATGTTGATTTAAACACATGATTTAAATACTGGTTTGTGTCATCTGTGTTACAGAGCCAAGGGATCACAAATAAGGCTGGAGCAGAACTACAGCAGCATATTTTTTTGCTGCTTATTGGCAGAAAGAACTGCGTATTTATTCTCTTCTGAACAAACCCAATAGTTTTCAAAAGAAAACTTGCTCTTTTTCTTCTCTTTTCTCCCATTTTTCTTCTTATTATAGTACTTAACTGTCTTTCTTTCACAGAGGTTGGGGTTCTTTTAACTTGAGGATTAAAATTTCATTAGCTAAGTTTGAATGTAAAATAATTGTACCTAGCAAAACTATCAAAATGTTTATAAAATAATTGGGGAAAAAATTCCACACCCCAAAAATTATCACTCTTTCTCATAAATTAACCTTTTTTTTTCTTTCTTTATTTGAAATGTCATTTTCTGACGGGAAAAAAAAAAAAACAACAACAAACCAAAACACCAAAACCTCGTTCAATTCTAAAGCAGGTACTGTGTAAACTAAACAGAAGTCCCTGGTCTAAAGCACTCCTCTGGAGTGTATCTGTATTTTGAGAGCCAGGTACAACCTGGACCTCAAAAGTCACTGGTTTATTCCTTTCAGCCACAATCATCATATACATGCCAATAAGCTTATTTGTATTTTTTATATGAGAAAGCATTCCAGGTGTAAAGCTCAGTAGTAATGCACTCTGATAACCGTCACTCAAAACTAAAGGATCAACACAGTTAAAATTGATAATGTTCAGTAAAGCTAACTGTGAAAGATGAGTAAAATTTACTAAAATTACCATTACTGGGAAATAGAATATTTTTTCCCAGAATATTTTCATGTAACACTTTCTGATATTTAATTAGCTGTGTTAATGATATCTAAATCCAAGGTTATATCTCCCTCTGGCAGCTAATTATGGTACTCTAATTTTTGCTTCGAAGAGTGACACGGCTCCTGCTCAGTGTGTGGAGTCTTTTTTGCCATGTCCTTTTCTCAGATTTGAAGCCTGTGAGGTTAAAGGAAGATTCTAATGACACCCTCCAGGGTAGTCTCCTTTGAAGGCTAGGACCAAGAGCTTTGATTTCAGGTCACTCCCTATGTGGCTGCTTTTAAAGTTCATCTGAATTAACATTCAGTGATATTTTTGACAGCTTTGACTGCCAGGAAAAATCATTACAGTGGAATAATAATGCAAATAAACTTTGCATAGTCCCATTAAATCATTAAATGCCACATTGTTCTGTAATGGGAGTGACATTTCATTATTTCTAAAGCATCAAATGTGTCTCTGTGCTCACTGCCAGTTTCATGGTATTAATGCTGGTAACAAAATACAATAACACTGGGACAAGAAATAAAGGGGTCCTAGGGCTTATATAATGCCTGCAGATACCTGAAATGACTGAAAAATACAGAGGTAAAAGCATCATAAAAGAACTGTGATAGGCTTTTTAGAGTGTGTTGAAACATTTGGTCCAGATTGTCAATGATATTCAGTTTTTCTTTTGTCCTCTTTCTGACAAAAGCAAAAGGAAAAGATTATTTGACTGTCATCTGAAGAATATCCTTCAACTTTTGATTGTATATTTTGGTTTTTTCCTCCATCTTTTTTCTCCTCATAATCTTTACAAAGGTCAAAGAAACCCCTTATAAAGGTATTGCACCATGCACCATGCACTTGAGTGTATAAGGCATAAAACCAAAACAAACCAACAAAAAAAAAAGAGAAGTTGATTTTTAAAAGAGTTCTCTGAAGTCCAAAGAATTCTGAGAAGAAAGCAAGTTCTTAAGAGATACGAGGGTATTACTGTATTCTTTTAATAAACTATTAAAAAGTTTATTTAAAAGAGAGAAAAAAAGAACGACCTAAAGTATGGCAAAGAACAAAAAATCAGATTAGGAAAATCAAGGAGAAAATCTCACCGTATATTGAAGAATGGCATGTCCTAGGGGACTAAGCACAGAAAGCCTCAGAAATTATGCCCGTTCATTCTCTGGCTGCTATAGGAATGCTTCTGTGAAGGAGCATTCCTATGTATGACCTTCAAGAGTAGCCAGAGTTTAGATGGTTCTGACATTCATTTAATGGAATCAGACAGAATAAAAGAAAAAAGACCCTAAGTTCACCAGGACATTACTACAGCGTATGCACAGATCTGTGGGTCAGAAGGGGCCTTTCTGCTGACAGTTCATAGGGCCACTCAGGGATTTCACCTGGCATTTCCAGCTGTGGGAGAAGATACTCTCTACACTACCAGAGAGCACGTCATTTCCCTTACGAAAGAAGCCCAGACCCTGCCTAGGTGGGAAGGCAACAAGCTGGGCAGGCACTTCTCTGTTGAACACCTCTTTTGAAACCCTCAGCCTGAATGCCTTCAGGGAACCATTAGCAAATCCCCTCTTTTGGCTGAGTTGCCTTGTTCCAGGCATTTGATTCCCTCACCACTAGTGTGTCTTCTCCCCACTTTGATTTGTGTTTATCTTTCCAGTGTTGGATCACGTCCCACTGTATGGATTTTCTTGGTTTATGATTTTTTCCCCCCTTTTTTTTATTGCAAAGGCACGGCTTCACCACTGCTGTGTGTCACAGCTCCCACAGCTTCTTGTTAGTACACTTTAGTCCTACTGCCATACTGCCAGCTGACAGCCCTAAATGCTCAGTCTATGTTGCTGAAGAAGAAAAGGTGCTCTGTGAACTTACTGAACTGGCTGCATATTTTAAACTGTTTACTTACTTTTTGAATGATAGCAAATAGTAAACATCATTTATACCCCTTGCAATGATAAAAGGGAAAACATTCACCTGATGTTAAAAATAATCCAATATTCAAAGTGAAGCTACGTATCCTGGAGAGTGACTAGAAATGTGAGCAAGCTGATTACCTGTGGACTCATAGAGACTTTCAGGATCTGTAAAACACAGAGAAGATAACTTTCTGTTATTTTAACTTATTATTTCATTGAAGTTAGAAGACTCAAATCAAGAGCTCTGAGAAATTCTAGTGTCTACCATGG